>NC_086098.1:62469886-62772916 GCF_963921235.1 Mobula hypostoma
AATTCTTGCAAAGTTTGTTGTAGAGAAGATGGAATTTGTAAACCATATGTGGATAAGAACAACCAGTTTTTGTATCTGCGCAAAGGAAAACCCTGCACTGTTGGATTCTGTGATGGATATGTAAGTAACAACTTTTAGGGCTGGGTTACTCTTAATTTTACTGAAAAATGTTCCCTTTCACAATTTTTTTTCTGTCTTTTCTATTCTTAGGTGGTTTTACTATCATATCTTGTAACAGTCTTTAGTAAAACATTATAAAGATTTATTTTAATGTATTAATATCTAAAACATTATCAAGAACAGCCTTGGAAGCATAGTCAGGAGATACTCAGATATATTTTGTTGGATAACAGAATCATTACTTCCCGAGAGGAAGTGCAAGGGAACAGTCTGAGGGTTAATGAAAAAGAATGTTTGTTTCTTGAGTTAAAATTTGCTGTAGAACTACACTTGTTGAATTTCATTCCATATCTTCCAAACTGGATTACTATTTCATCTGTCTGTTGTGCCTTGGTAAATAAGTTGTATCTCAAGTTTGGTATTTGTTTTGGGTACTGAGTTATCTTTATGGTCCAGGTAATCCAACTGCAATCTTTCATTGCAGAGTATTAACACAGTAAAACCTTGATTGGTTTAAAATAAGAAACAAGCTTGGTAATGAAATATTAAAACTGTAACCAACCACAACAAGGTGGTTCACGATATTATTGACAATAAAATATCTGTGTGTGTAATAAGTATAGTATAATAAAATATCTGTATAAGTGTGTAATAAGTATAGTATAACTTTTAAGAAGTAATTTATTTTCTATCAACAATATTCATTGTATTTTTATAGTACATTTATTTACTTGTATTTCCTTGATTTTACTTTTCCTCGTGATGCTTTTATTTCATGGAACTACAGCATTTTGTTTAAGGAAAATGAAATTTTTGTAAATTTTCCTGCGTCTTTGTGGGCATTTGTCATCATTTGTTCTGTAAGGTGTTTTGAACCACTTCTTTTTACTATCAGTGCATACTCCTTGGATTTTCAGCTGTTTGAAAGTTCAAGCAGAAATAGATTTTAGTTTATTTGGGATTAAACAATATTGGCAAGGCAGTATCCATTACTCATGCCTAGACTTCATGAGCTACATAGGATGGAAACAGAATGCCAATGAATAGCATTTTACATCCTTGGAGGATTTTGACTATTTATGATGATGAATTATTTTTCTTTGCTGTCCACAAGTTATCATATGTTTGATTCCAAGAATTTTGAATCTTGGATTTTGAACTTCTAAGTAATCCTAGGTTACTAATCCACTGCAATGAATAACAGGCTACTGCAATCACAGTGAACTGTTGTTTTGACATTGTAGGTTATCTATTTTTAAACTTTGAATTTCATTTGCTTTGCAGAAAATTGCCTGAAGCTTAATTTCATTTGACCTTCTTGCAGTCTTTGAAAGTGACTTGACCTGTTACAGTGATTGGAACTTGTATGCTTGAGTTTTCTTTTATAGAGTTCACAAAAGGAATAATAATTTTTCTAACAATAGTCTTGTACTGTTAATACATAGCAGAACACGTTTGTAAAACAGTGTTGAAGGTTTTGGAGGAAATTTGTACTTTCATATTGAAGTTAATAGTATTTATGAATACACAGAAAATGACTTGTTTTTTAAAAAAAAATTGCATGAGTAGTAAATATTAATGTACCTTTTTCCCCATTGGCCAAGCTGGATAAGAGGCAGAATCATACAAGTCAGAAATGCACAAATAGTAATTATGCATCGTGTGCCAGATGTGTGCCCTGCTCTCTCTATACCCACAATTGTGAGGCAAGCGCAGCTCAAATGCCATTTATACATTTGCCAGTGACATTACTATTGGCAGAATTTCTGATGATGATGAGGAGGTGTACAGGAGGGAGATAGATCAGCTGGTTGAGTGGTGTCGCAATAACCACCTTGCGCTCAACATCAGTAAGACCAAGGAATTGATTGTGGGCTTCGGGACACTAGTCCTTATCAAGGGATCAGCAGTGGGAAGGGTGAGCAGTTTCAAGTTCCTGGGTGTCAACATCTCTGAAGATCTATCCTGAGACCAACATATTGATGCATTTATAAAGAAGGCATAAAGTAATTTATTTTCTTACAGTGTCTATATTTCATTAGGAGATTGAGGAGACTTGTTATGTCACTGAAGACGTGCAAATTTCTACTGATGTACTGTGGAGAGCATTGTAACTCTTTGCAACACCTTCTGGTATGGAGGGACCAGAAAAAGCTGCAGAAAGTGGTAAACTCAGCCAGCTACATCATGGGCACTAGCTTCTTCAGTATTGAGAACATCTTGAAAAGGTGATGGCTCAAAAAGGCGACATCCATCATTAAGGGCCTTCATCATCCAGAACATGCCCTCTTCTCATTGCTACTAACAAGGAGGTGGTACAGGAGCCAAAAACCACACACTCAACATTTCAGGAACAGCTTCCTTACCTCTGCCATCAGACTTACAAATGGACAATGAATCCATGAATACTACACTTTTTTTTTTGCTGTCTTCTTGTACTAATTTTTTTAAATATATATTTATTTTAATTTATAGTTTTTTAAAGTGGTTATGCATTGCAGTTGTTATGCATTACTGAAGCTGCAAAACAACAAACTTCACAACATCTACCCATGATATTAAACCTGATTTTGATTCTGGTGATAAAGCCATGTGTACAGGATTGTGAATTACTGAGTGAATGAGGCAGAAGTGCACCTGGGTTCCTATTTTTGATAAATGTCTGCGATTCCTTTCAGTACACATGTGATCAGAGGAAGACAGCTGAAGATTTATTGATTAATTTGTTTGAACAACCATTGGATGTTTGTGTGTTAGGAATGACTACTTGGGGAAAGTATCTATGAAACGACACTACTATGCAAAAGTCTTAGAGGCACATACAGTATATATTGCTAGGGTGCATAAGGCTTTTGCATCATGGTGCAGAGAGCAAGTTTGTAAATCTAGCGGGAGCAAAGGATGTTGGGAATAGCGAGGGTGGAGTGCTGCCGGAGACATCAGGCAAGGTGATTTGATTCCAAACACTTGGTTTACTGATCATTACAGAATGTCTCTCTGGTGCTTCCTGCTTCCTCCCCCTTTTCCTAACCATGATACCCTCTCCCTGCCCCCTTCCCACTCTCAGTCCACAATAGAGACCCATATCAGAATTAGGTTTATCGTTATTCACATGTCATGACATTTTTTTTGTGGCAGCAGTACAATGCAATACATAAAAATACTACATTACTGTGCAAATGTTTTAGGCACCCTAGCTACACATATGTGCCTAAGACTTCTGCACAGTACTGCATAAATTATTACAATTGTCCGCTAGTATACGAGTTATAAATAGTCTTCTAGCACACTATTATGTATATCCACTTAATAAGAATGTTTTATTAAAATTAGGATATATTAGCATTGGCTAATAGTTGTACTTATTTCTACCTATTCAGTTCTACTAACCTCAGTGGAGCTGCTATGAAGGAAGTGAGTATATCCAAAAGTAACACCACACAAGTTTAGTATTGCCGTGCAAGGAATAATTTCTCTTCCGTTGTCCTTTAGATGCGTCTAAATTTAAAACCCTTTTCCTCAGCTAGTTTAACACTAGAGTTTTCTCAGTAACCTGACCCACAATTAGCCCAGAGACATTGTTATTTGGTAGTTATGTAGATCAGTTGCTTTAGGAATCGGGGATAAACCTGAGGCAATGGCACCATTTCTGAAAGTAGAATCAAAGTTCTGTTTCAGGTCAGTGATCTTTTAGTCAGAGCTGGCACTAATCAAGTGTAGTAACTGGTTTTAAGTATAGAGTCAGGATAAAGGTAAAGGGAAGAAATAGCTAATGTGTTTTGGTGGAAATTAGGAAGTTAAGCAAAAGAGAGATTTGATTGCATAAAGCAAAAGAATGTAGTTAGGGACACAGTAAAGAGATTAATGGACATCTTTAGAGGAGGTGTAAATAAAATGCTGCCAATAACTGGTACTCAGCGAGGTGGGAGGGACAGAGAATGAAGACATTTTCTAATTAATGTGTACCTAAAACTGCTTTTTATCAACCTAATGATGGAAATATACTTAAACAGTTATATCTGTTGATAGATGTCACTGTTTTAATGGTTTAATTGTTTTTTTGTTTAAAATTTGCTTGTACAGGGCAAATGTGAAAAGCAAGTACAGGATGTAATAGAACGATTCTGGGAGTTCATTGAGAAATTGGATATCAACACTTTCGGTAAGCTGACACACAATGTTTGTATTCTCCTACATTCTTTTGTTCTTGTGCCTCTTGAAAGAACTGAACAAAAATTGTTTCTGCGGCTGTGAATTGATCTTAAATATGTTAACTATAGATTAAGTAAAATAATTTACAAAATGCAGTTGTGTTTTGCTAGAGCTAAATAATCGAATGAGTTTATCCTAATTTGTTACTTTTCACTTTATTCACATTAAGAGCAATTGACAAGTATAAGTTTATGAAAATAGGTCTCTCGTTCAATAACACACAAAATGCTGGAGGAACTCAGCAGGCCAGGCAGCATCTATGGAAAACAGTACAATCAATGTTTTGGGCCAAAACATCGACTGTGCTTTTTTCCCCATAGATGCTACCTGGCCTGCTGAGTTCCTCCAGCATTTTGTGTGTGTTGCTCGGATTTCCAGTGTCTGCAGATTTTGTCTTGTCTTTAGTACAATAAGCTGTC
Source organism: Mobula hypostoma (assembly GCF_963921235.1). Classification (NCBI taxonomy): domain Eukaryota; kingdom Metazoa; phylum Chordata; class Chondrichthyes; order Myliobatiformes; family Myliobatidae; genus Mobula; species Mobula hypostoma. The sequence continues at coordinate 62,474,638 of NC_086098.1, forward strand.
TCTTGACCTCACAGTCTATGTCGTTATGATCTCGCACCTTATTGTTTACTTCCACTGTACTTTCTCTGTAGTTGTTACACTTTATTTTGCATTGCTACAGGTAGACCTTGTTTTACCTTAAAGAACTGTGTAATGACCTGATCTTCATGAACAGTGTGTGAGACAAGCGTTTCACTGTATCTCGGTACATGTGACAATAATAAACCAGTTCCAGTTCCAAGAATTTGTCATAATAATTGGTAATCTTTATTTCAACATATGTGTGAGGCAACTTACTCATCTCCCTGTGTCTGCGAATCAAGCCTACAAAACCACAGGGTATCTGTAAATTTCAAGGATACAAATATACTTGAGCACTTCATTAGAATAAAATATTTGCAAATCTCACCGTTCAGTTTCTTAATCCTTAATGTTTACAATTTTGTCCTAGTGTCCAACTATAAACAAAATTCAGACATTATTTCTTATTTTTTTTAAAACATTGTAAATGGGTGATGGGTTAAACCAATTATGTATTTTAGAATAACATTTTTAATAGAAATTTTGCCTTATTGCTGTTATAAAGAACATATTAGTTGTAATGCCTCTCACAGGCTATTGAATACTTACACTCAAATCTTTCTTTGGGTAAATGGAACACGTGTAGATCATCAGTGAAATTCCTTCTGTTGCAAGGTCAGAAGGTAGAATATTTGTAGCTCATAAAATGAAGCTCAGGCTCAACAACATTCAAACATATGGTGATAAGATTCAAATGACCTTCATGTCACACATGTGCCAGACAATGAATGTGTCCAACTGGAGACAGGTTAAAATCCACTCTTGATATTCTGTTGGACCAACCATGTAAATACTGTGGTGACAAGGGCAATCAGAGGCTTGGTATCCTGCTGAAAGAGACGACTCTGTCTGCAGTTGAATGAAGGAAATTACTCCCCACTTGTTCAGATAATTGCAACTTCAAATAATATGAGAAGTTTGATACCATCCAGGACAAGGAAGTTTGGTTGATTGGTAATGTCTCCACCAACCCTACATAAGTGCATTTATAAAATATAAATCAGTTACTTGCCAAGGCTACTTCAACAGATCTTCCTAAACAGGTGACTGCTTCCACCAAGAAGAACGTGGACCTGCAGGTTTATTTCTAAGCTGAAGACTGTCCTGACGAATATTCATTCGTTGTCTCTGGCTCTAAATTTTGGAACTACCACCCGACAGCACTGTACAAGTACTGCTACAAGAAAGCAGCTCATCTTGTCAATGATGAGAAATAAATGCTTTCCTTGCCAACAATGCCTCCACCCTATAAATAAATAAAGACAAACATTCCGAGAGTTACTGAGTGAAATGACTTCTGGTTCAATTACAGGTCAGTGCCGGGCTAATTGATCTCAGTCAGGATAGCAGCTGGCGTGAAGTTGTCTAACATGGATATGATGATATTTAAGGTTAATCTTGGACCTATCATTTACTTAACTGATTACTTTTAAGCAAAAGTAACAAAGAGGTGGACATTGCTGCAGTTTGCTTTTTCAAGTTTCACTCTGCCAGTTTCAGTTTGATTTAACCTTTTCTGCAAGATGATGGAATATATTTTAGCAGACGCATGGAAAAGCACACAATCCACCTCAATGAATTTAACCTAGAACATCCAAGTTCCATCTGTGGAGAGGGAAAGAAATTGTCAATAATAGACATGTTAGTAATAGAACTGACAGCAGACCTAATCTAGTATAATAATCTTCAACATTGCAATAATCTGTAAATGCTGATGCTACTTTTTTTTTAAAACAGGGAAATTCCTTGCTGACAACATTGTTGGATCCGTTGTTGTATTCTCTCTTGTCTTTTGGATTCCTCTCAGTATTCTTGTCCATTGTGTGGTAAGAAAGATATTTGTTTCTGAACACCATGAGAATGGCCGATCCTTTTTTGTTTGTTTCCATTGTTATCTTGGAAGCTTGAGCCACAAAGCTTAAAATGTATGTAATCAGATGTAGTAGTTTTCCTCAAGCTTACTCTGCTATTTACAAAATAATGCCTGATCCTGTACTACAATTCTCCTGTCCTACCACATCCATATCTTTTGATTGTCATAGTGCCCATATGGATGTAAATATGTCATTATAAATGTTGTACTAAAATTTTTTTCTACTTGGGAATCAAAGAACAGTATTTTTGGGTGAAAATAAGTACCTGCATTATTACTTCATAACCTTGGGATATCCGAAAGTACTTTTGAAGTGCAGGTGCTGTTATAAGGTAGGAAATTTCAGCAACAGTAATGTGATCATGCCCAGAAGTTTTTTTTTAACTGATGATGGTTTGTGGGGGTGGTGGGAGGGCGGGGTTGGAATCAGTATTGGTAGGTTTACTAACATAATTCCCTGCTCTTCTTGTGAGTAAGTTGATGTTCCTTGATGTAATATCTCATCCAATAAGCATTGTCTGTGATGGTATTCTCAGAACTGTAATGGAGTGCCAACTTAGAATTCGGTGCCAAGTTCTGGAGTGGGATTTTGAATCACCTTTTGACTCAAGACACTAATGCTGCTGTTGAGTCATGGCTGACAGTAGCTTTAAGGTTATGCCAAAATGTGGGCTGTTTTGTGTGGAACGGAATTTTTCTGAAATTCTTAATAGTTTGGTTTATAGCAAGAAAGCACAGGGATAAGTTAACAGATTCTTTAAATTTTTCCTTTCAGGATAAGAAATTAGACCAGCAGTATGAGGAGAGCTCGAAAACATTCTTCCCTCCCAGTGTATGTATTTTAGAAATTTATTTATTATAACTTATGACAGTCAAATTCTGATCAGTGAGATGAATTTTAGGCTTGCATATCTTTCTATGCAAAATATGACTTGTTTTCATCTATAACCAGAATGCTGGCACAGTTTATTCAGTGCAGGATAAGCAAACACATTTAAATAACATGAGATCTTGTAGGATATTGGATTTCATATTGAGTTCATCATTGCTTCAATCAGGTTGGTGTTGTATGGCCAAATAGCTTGCTTCTCGTGGCATTGAGTAGGGCTTCAGGAAAGGTGTGCACTGCAAAATGATCTATTGTGAATTTAGGTTTGAACCCACATAACAGTCCACTGGTTACATAAGGGTCTATTCCTGAGAACTATCTGTATGTCAGGAACATCAGGTTTTTATCGTAACCCACACTGTATTGCTCTACAGACACATGCTATAGTCCTTTAATTTCTACCACCTATAATTAAACTAATGGAATATATATGATACCTAGTTATTAAAGAATACCATGAAACATTATTATTAGCTTGAAAAATGCCTTACAGATGTATCGGAGAATTTGCGTGAAATCAGATAACTGTAAATTAGGTCATCTGTAACCTGAGAAGCCCCTGTACTTACCACTCAGTCAAGACGGGCAAATTATTGATGGCCAGAATTGCTTTCAGTGGGACATTGCTGAAAATCATTTATGTATATCTATTCAAACAAGAGGAATTCTGCAGATGTTGGAAATTCAAGCAACACACATCAAAGTTGCCAAAGTTTCCAAATCTCTTACTAACTCTTCCTTCAGTTAGTCCTGACGAAGGGTCTCGGCCTGAAACGTCGACTGTACCTCTTCCTAGAGATGCTGCCTGGCCTGCTGCATTCACCAGCAACTTTGATGTGTGTTGCTATGTATGTCTATTAGTGATTTAGAGTTGGATTTAGTTTGATGTTGTTCTCCCCAAATACTTCTGTGTTATTTTTTTGTAAGAATATTAAATAGCCTAATTGCATCTGCATGAAGTGCAAACAGTTGATTTACAATGTAAGATTAATATGTATTTTAATAGCCTGCCCAGTGGCCTCTGAAAATAGATAGAATGCTGCCATAGTTCACATGACTACAGGGAGGTAAATGCAAACTGTCAATGCAACTATGCTGTAACATTGAATTGATGCAGCCAATAATTAGATTTTATATGACACCCAACATGGCAAGATGTCCAAGGCACTTCATAGCATAGTTAAAATTTGACACCAACAAGAAGGATGTCATCAATTTTTTCACACAATTATCTTTACATATTGGCATATAATTTGTTTGTCTTTACTTTGGATTGACCTTATCAATTATCCATAAGACATAGAAGTAGAATAAGACCATAAATGTTCCAAGTGTGGTCTCACCAGAGTTTTATAGAGCTGCAGCATTAACTCAGTTCTTGAAATCAGTCCCCCGACTAATGAAGGCAAACACATCATATGTTTCCTTAACCAGCCTACCAACTTGCACAACAACTTTGAGAAATCTGTGGACACGAACCCCAGGATCCCTGTTACTCCACACTGCTAAGAATGTTATCATTAACGTTGTACTCTGTCTTCAAGTTCGACATTCCCAAGTGTAACACTTCACACTTTTTCAGGTTGAACGTCATCTGTCTCTTGTCAGCACAGCTCTGCATCCTGTCAATGTCCCATTGTAACCTGACAACCTTTTACACTACCCACAACACCACCAACTTTCATGGCATCTGCAAACTTATTAACCCACTCTTCGGCTTCCCCATTTATAAAGATCATAAAGAGCAGGTGTTAACTTCTCCCTGCTTTAATCTATGATTCCCACCTCCCTTAAGAAGACCACTATCATCCCAGTGCCTAAGAATTACAAGGTAACAGAATGACTACTGACCAGTGGCTCTTTCATTTACCATTATGAAATGCTTTGAGCACAAATGATCTTACACTCATCTCTGGAGCATTCTGAGAAGACACTTACAGTACCGTGTAAACGTCTTAGGCGCATATATATATATCTACGGTGCCTAAGTCTTTTGCACAGTACTATAGTAGTTCTATGTATTGCACTGTACTGCTATCACAAAAAAAACTCAGCTTCATGACATACGTTGGTGATGATAAACCTGATTCTGATGTGGGTCTCTATTGCAGACTGAGGGCGGGAAGGGGGCAGGCAGAGGGGAATCGTGGTTGGGAAAAGGAGAAGGGAGAGGAGAGGGAGCAAGAAGCACCAGACCGACCTTCCGTAATGACCATTAAACCAATTGTTTGGAATCAGATAAAACTTCCCTGGTGCCTTAGGGCTAAGTGTGTCTGCACTTGCGCCACCTCCTGCACCTGGCACTCTCTCTTGCCTCACCCATCCCGTGGTGCTCCACCCTCACCATTCCTAATGTTATTTGCTTTTGCCAGATGTCCCCCACAATCCAAAGATGTATTGGATAGGTTGTGGTAAATTGTCCCGTAGTTTGGTTAGGGTTAATCGAGTTTGTCGGGAGTTACTGAGGCAGAATACCGTGTACTATTCAGGAACAAATCTGAACTAAGCTTCTGTTAAAGTTTAACATGAAATTGTTTAAAATTAGCTAATTATACAGCCGTACAAAGATGTCATTAGATGGAAATGAGGAAATCACACATGACTACAAAGCTAGGGCAATTTGTTGTAGTCCACGTGGATACCACTGTGTAGACAAAAGCAGAAAAAAGTTGTTCTTTTGAAGAGCTGGAAGGGCCTGCACCCTACGGTACTGTTAAAATAATAATGAAAGGTCAGACTGTATATTGTTATGTGTGGATTTAAATGTTCGGGTAGCTATGATGGTGAACATTTCATCTGTCAGCTACTTCATTTAATACAAATTATTTTGTATTATAGCCAAATATTGTAAATATGTAGTTGCAGCTATACATACATTTACTTATGAACTAATTTACCAAGAGACCAGGCAATTTAAGAGTACAAATGCAAATAGTATGAAGAGCCAAAATGCACCCACACTTGGCCTAGAAACATACACTTAGTGGACACTTCATTAGGTACGTCCTGGATTTAATAGACTGGCCACAAAGTGTATGTACGTGGTCTGTTGCTGAAGCCTGTCCACTTGAAGGTTCAATGTGTTGTGCTTCTAGAGATTCTCTTCTGCAAGCCACTGTTGTAGTGTGTGGTTATTTGAGTTACAGTCGCTTTCCTGTCAGTTTGAACCAGTCTGACAATTCTCCTCTGTACTCCCTCATTAATAAGGTGTTTTTGACCACAGAATTTTCTCCTTATTTAGGTAATAGTCTGCACTATTGTTCCTTGTACCAAAATGCATTGTCATACATTTCCCAACACTGTATTCCATCTGCCACTTTTTGGCCCATTCTTCCAATTTGTCTAAGTCCTGCTGCAATCGCATTTTTTCCTCATCACTTCCTATTGCTCCACCTATCTTCGTATCATCTGCAAACTTTGCCTCAAAGCCATCAATTGCACTATCTAAATCATTGACACACAATGTGAAAAGAAACGGTTCCAATACTGACCACCGAGGAATGCTACTAGTCACTGGCAGCCAACCAGAAAAGGCCCCCTTTATTCCCACTTGCGCCTTGTGAACTATTCCCAGAAATTTCAGCCATCTCTGTTCTGCCATCATGCCTGCCAGCATCCCCCTCCAAGCTCCTCTGTCGTATACCTCTGTAATTCCCTTTATTCCATTGCTATACTGATACATGTGATTTATACTTTTTCCTTTCAAATTGTAGTACAAGTTCAGTCATAATATGATCACTGCCTCCTAAGGGGTCCTTTAGAACCATAGAACACTACAGCACAGAAAACAGGCCATTTGGCCCTTCTAATCACAAGACAAAGGAGCAGAAGTAGGCCATTCAGCCCATCGAGTCTGCTCTGCCACTCCACCATGAGCTATTCTCCCATCTAGTTCCAATTTTCGGCTTTTTCCCCATATCCCTTGATACCCTGACTAATTAGATACCTATCAATCCCCTCCTTAAACACCCTCAATGATCGGGCCTCCTCAGCTGTATGTGGCAACGAATTCCATAAATCCATGACCCTCTGTCTAAAAAAATTTCTCCTCATCTCTGTTTTAAATGGTTACCCTCTAATTCTAAGACTGTGGTCTCTTGTCCTGGACTCGCCCACCAAGGGAAACAACCTTTCCACATCTACTCTGTCTAACCCTTTCAACATTCAAAATGTTTCTGTGAGATCCCCTCTCATTCTTCTATACTCTAATGAATACAGTCCAAGAGCCGACAAACGCTCCTCATATGTTAGCCCCTGCATTCCAGGAATCATCCTTGTAAATCTTCTCTGAACTCTCTCCAACATCAGAACATCCCTTCTAAGATAGGGGGCCCAAAACTGCACACAGTATTCCAAATGAGGTCTCACCAGTGCCCCATAGAGCCTCACCAACACCTTCTTACTCTTATACACTATTCCTCTTGAAATGAATGCCAACATAGCATTCGCTTTCCTTACTGCTGATCCAACCTGGTGGTTAACCTTTAGGGTATCCTGCACAAGGAACCCCAAGTCGCTTTGCACTTCCGATTTTTGAATTTTCTCCCCATCTAAATAATAATCTGCCCGATTATTTCTTCTTCCAAGATATACAACCATACATTTCTGAACATTAGATTAGGTTAGATTAGATTATAAGGACACTCAGTCCTCGTTTATTGTCATATAGTAATGCATGCATTAAGAAATGATACAATGTTCCTCCAGTATGATATCAGAGAAACACAAGACAGACCAAGACTAAAACTGACAAAAACCACATAATTATAACATATAGTTACAACAGTACAAAGCAATACCGTAATTTGATAAAGTGCAGACCATGGGCATGGTAAAAAAAAAAGTCTCAAAGTCCCGATAGCCTCATCATCTCACGCAGACGGTAGAAGGAAGAAAAACTCTCCCTGCCATGAACTTCCAGCACCGCAAACTTGCCGATGCAGCACCCTGGAAGCACCCGACCACAGCCGACTCTGAGTCCGTCCGAAAACTTCGAGCCTCCGACCAGCCCTCCGACACCGAGCACCATCTCTGCCGAATGCTTTGACCCTGGCTGCCAAGCAACAGGCAAAGCTGAGGATTCGGGGCCTTACCCTCCAGAGATTCTCGATTGCACAGTAGCAGCGGCAGCGAAACAGGCATTTCAAAAGTTTCACCAGATGTTCCTCTGTGCTTCTCACGTCCGTCTCCATCAAATCAGGATTGTGCACGGCATCCTACCTGACAGATAACTGATATTCATTCCGGAGTGGCCGCTGCGCGCTGTGTCGCACCGTCATCTTCTCTTCAACCTGTGAATACATTGTATCTCATCTGCCATTTTTTTGCGCACTCTGCTAAACTGACCAAGTCTCTCTGCAACCTTTCTGTTTCTTCAACACTTCCTGCTCCTCCACCTATCTTGGTGTCATCCGCAAACTTAGCCACAAGACCATTTAATCCATAATCTAAATCATCGATATACATTGTAAAAAGAAACGGCCTCAACACCGACCCCTGCGGAACACCACTAGTAACCGGCAACCAATCAGAATAGGATCCCTTTATTCCCACCCTTTGCTTTCTGCCTATTAGCCAATGCTCCACCCATTCCAATATCTTTCCCGTAATTCCATGGGCTCTCATCTTATTAAGCAGCCTCTTATGCAGCACCTTATCGAAGGCCTTTTGAAAATCCAAATACACAACATCCACAACCTCTCTTTTGTCAATCTTATTTGAGATTACCTCAAAAAATTCCAATAGGTTGCTGAGGCAAGATCTTCCCTTCATGAAACCATACTGGCTTGGGCCTATCTTGTCATGCACCTCAAGGTATTTCATAACCTCGTCTTTGAGGATCAACTCTAATAACTTTCCAACTACCGATGTAAGACTAATAGGTGTGTAATTTTCTTTTTGCTGCCTCCCTCCTTTCTTAAACAGCGGAACTACATTTGCGACCTTCCAGTCCTCTAGAACCATGCCGGTCTATTGATTCCTGGAAGGTCCTTTCCAATGCCTCCACAATCTCCAAAGCCACCTCCTTCAGAACCCATGGGTGCACCTCATCTGGTCCGGGAGACATCGATTCTTAGTGTAACAGCCTTTGTCCCAACTGACTCCCGTTGTCTAGGGTGAATAGCTGTCGACCCCGCCAAACAGTGCAAATGCTTTGGTGCGGATATGGTGTAAGGCGCCCAGTGATCAGCCACGACACAAATATCAAACAATATACCAAGTGCGAGTAAAGAATTATACTTTATAGCAAGATTTGGTGATGGGTTAGTAGCAACAACTAAAAGAAAAGGCGCCACCTAAGTAACTTATCAGTCTTGTGCACAGAATATTTTAATATGTTGGAGCTCACGCCTCCGATTCCATCCACAACGTCCTTCCGAGACTCCGGCCACTATCTGACCCCCCTACCTGCCGCCCTGGAACCACTGACCGTTCCCTACACGTCTGTTCTTCCTGCTTGCGCCCTCCAACTCAGCACACATATACAAGATAACATAACATGACTTCCATTGGCTAACAAGTGAATACAATTTCCATTATCGCTAAGTATAACCCAAACATTGCTGTTACAGAGAACCCCTTGCTCAGCAGTTAACATTACGAGAAGCCATTTTAGCATAACACTTCAGAGAAGCCATTTTGGTAATAAGCGATTAACAGTCCAGCTAATATTACTGAGAATCCTGCATTAGTCTACTTAGCTTCCCAAGCACTTCCGCTCCAGTAATCTTGACTGTACCTAATTCTATTCCCTGAGACCTCTGGCTATCAGTTATGTTGCTAATGTCTTCCACTGTGAAGACTGATGCAAAATACTCATTTAGTTCCTTTGTCATCTCTTTGTTACCCATTATAATTTCTCCAGCATCATTTTCAATTGGTCCTATATCTACCCGTGTCACTCTTTTACTCTTTGAATACTTAAAAAAAAGTCTCCTTTTTTATGTTAATTGCCAACTTCCTTTCATAATTCATCTTTTCTTTCCTGACTTAGTTTCCTTCTGTAAGTTTTTAAAAGTCATCCTGTCCTGTTTTCCCACTAATTTTTGCTTCCTTGTACACTAGTCCGCTAGTCCCATTGACCTGCACCCAGTCCATAACCCTGCAGACCTCTCCCATCCATGTATCTATCTAAATTATTCTTAAAACTTAAGAATGAGGCCGCATTTACCACATCAGATGGCAGCTCGTTCCACACTCTCACCACTCTCTGAGTGAAGAAGTTCCCCCTAAATCTTTCCCCTTTCACCCTAAACCCTCTCGTATTTATCTCTCTTAATCTAAGTGGAAAAGAGTCTACTTGCATTTACTCTGTCTATACCCCTCATAATTTTGTAAACCTCTATCAAATCTCCCCTCATTCTTCTACGCTCTAAGGAATAAAGTCCTAACCTGTTCAATCTTTCCCTGTAACTCAACTCCTGAAGACCCGGCAATATCGTAGTAAATCTTCTCTGTACTCTTTCAATCTTAAGGATATCCTTCCTATAGTTAGGTGACCAGAACTGCACACAATATTCCAAATTTGGCCTCACCAATGTCTTATACAACCTCACCACAACATCCCAACTCCTATACTCAATACTTTGATTTATGAATGCCAGGATGCCAAAAGCCTTCTTTACAACCGTCTACCTGTGACGCCACTCTCAGGGAATTATGTATCTGAACTCCCAGATCCCTTTGTTCCTCCGCACTCCTCAGTGCCCTACCATTTACTGTGTATATCTTACCTTGATTTGTCCTTCCAAAATGCAACGCCTCATACTTGTCTGCATTAAATTCCATCTGCCATTTCCTAGCCCATTTTTTCCCATTGGTCCAGATCCCTCTGCAAGCTTTGAAAGCCTTTCTCGCTGTCCACAATGCCTCCAATCTTAGTGTCATCAGCAAACTTGCTGATCCAATTTACCACATTATCGTCTAGATCATTGTTATAGACAACAAACAACAATGGTCCCAGCACAGATCCCTGAGACACACTACTAGTCACAGGCCTCCAGTCTGAGAAGCGATCATCCACTACCACTCTGTCTTCTCCCATACAGCCAATTTCAAATCCAGTTTACAACCTCTCCATGGGTACCTAGTGTCTGAACCTTCTGAACTAACCTCCCATGTGGGATCTTGTCAAGGGCCTTACTAAAGTCCATGCAGACAACATCCACAGCCTTTCCTTCATCTACTTTCTTGGTAACCTCCTCAAAAAAACTCTACAAGATTCGTTCAACACGATCTACCACGCACAAAGCTATGCTGACTATCCTTATACAGCCCTTGGCTGTCCAAATACTTGTATATCCGATCTCTCAGAACACCTTCCACTAATTTACCTACTACTGATGTCAGGCTCACTGACCTGTAATTATTTGGTTTACTTTTAGAGCCTTTTTTAAACAACAGAATAACCATGAGCCACCCTCCAGTCCTCCGGCACCACACATGTGGCTAAGGGCATTTTAAATATTTCTGCCAGGGCCCCTGCAATTTCTACACTAGTCTCTCTCAAGGTCCGAGGAAATATCATGTCATGCCTGGGGGATTTATCTACCTTTATTCACTGTACGGCAGCAAGCACCTCCTCCTCTTTGATCTCTATATGTTCCATGACACTACTGCTTGTTTCCCTTCCTTCCATATACACTATGCCAGTTTCCTGAGTAAATACTGATGCAAAAAAACTGTTTAAGATCTCCCCCATCTCCTGAGGCTCCAGACATAGATGACCACTCTGATCTACTAGGGGACCAATTTTGTCCCTTACTATCCTTTTACTCTTAATATACTTGTAGAAACCCTTCGGGTTTGCCTGCACATTATCTGCCAAAGCAACCTGATGTCTTCTTTTTGCTTTCCTGATTTCCTTCTTTAGTATGTTCTTACATTTTCTATACTCTTCAAGTACCTCATTTGTTCCTAGTTGCCTATACCTACTATACACCTCTCTCTTTTTCTTAACCAGATCGCCAATATCCCTTGAAAACCAAGGTTCCCTGTGCCTGTTAACTTTGTATTTAATCCTGGCAGGAATATGCAAACTCTGCACTCTCAAAATTTCACCTTTGAAGGCCTTCCACTTACTGAACACAGCCTTGCCAGAAAACAACTTATCCCAATCCACTCTTCCTAGATCCTTTCTCATTTCCACAAAATTGGCCCTTCTCCAATTTAAAACCTCAACTCGAGGACCAGACCTATCTTAATCCATGATTAATTTGAAACTAGTGACAGTGTGGCTGGGGTGAAAATAAATGATGTTGAAAGTTTAAGCAAATCCGCTGATAGAAAGGTTGTGAGTGGTGGTAAAAATCTTCTGAGGTGTATATATTTCAATGCTAGGAGTATTGCGGGGAAGGCGGATGAGTTGAGGGCGTGGATTGACATGTGGAATTACGATGTTGTAGCAATTAGTGAAACTCGGCTACAGGAGGGGTAGGACTGGCAGCTTAATATTCCAGGGTTCCGATGTTTCAGATGTGACTGAGGCAGAGGAATGAAAGGTGGGGGCGTAGCATTGCTTGTTAGGGAAAATATTAGCGCAGTGCTCAGGCAGGACGGATTAGAGGGCTTGTCTACTGAGTCCTTATGGGTGGAGCTGAGAAACAGGAAAGGTATGGCCACATTAGTGGGATTGTATTACAGACCACCCAATAGTCAACGAGACTTGGAAGAACAAATCTTCAGAGAGATAGCAGGCAACTGCAGGAAACATAAAGTTGTGGTGGTAGGGGATTTTAATTTTCCATACATTGATTGGGACTCCCATACTGTTAGGGGTCTAGATGGTTTAGAGTTTGTAAAATGTGTTCAGGAAAGTTTTCTAAATCAATATATAGAGGGACCAACTAGAGGGGATGCAATATTGGATCTCCTGTTAGGAAACGAATTAGGGCAAGTGACAGAAGTCTGTGTAGGGGAGCACTTTGGTTCCAGTGATCATAACACCATTAGTTTCAATTTGATCATGGACAAGGATAGATCTGGTCCTAGGGTTGAGGTTCTGAACTGGAAGAAGGTCAAATTTGAAGAAATGAGAAAGGATCTAAAAAGCGTGGATTGGGACAGGTTGTTCTCTGGCAAAGATGTGATTGGTAGGTGGGAAGCCTTCAAAGGGGAAATTTTGAGAGTGCAGAGTTTGTATGTTCCTGTCAGGATTAAAGGCAAATTGAATAGGAATAAGGAACCTTGCTTCTCAAGGGATATTGCAACTCTGATAAAGAAGAAGAGGGAGTTGTATGAAATGTATAGGAAACAGGGGGTAAATCAGATGCTTGAGGAGTATCAGAAGTGCAAGAAAATACTTAATCAGGAGGGCTAAAAGAAGACATGAGGTTGCCTTGGCAGTCAAAGTGAAGGATAATCCAAAGAGCTTTTACAAGTATATTAAGAGCAAAAGGATTGTAAGGGATAAAATTGGTCCTCTTGAAGATCAGAGTGGTCGGCTTTGTGCGGAACCAAAGGAAATGGGGGAGATCTTAAATAGGTTTTTTGCGTCTGTATTTACTAAGGAAGCTGGCATGAAATCTATGGAATTGAGGGAATCAAGTAGTGAGACCATGGAAACTGTACAGATTGAAAAGGAGGAGGTGCTTGCTGTCTTGAGGAAAATTAAAGTGGATAAATCCCCGGGACCTGACAGAGTGTTCCCTCGGACCTTGAAGGAGACTAGTGTTAAAATTGCGGGGGCCCTGGCAGAAATATTTAAAATGTCGCTGTCTACGGGTGAAGTGCCGGAGGATTGGAGAGTGGCTCATGTTGTTCCGTTGTTTAAAGAAGGATCGAAAAGTAATCCGGGAAATTATAGGCCGGTGAGTTTAACGTCAGTAGTAGGTAAGTTATTGGAGGGAGTACTAAGAGACAGAATCTACAAGCATTTGGATAGACAGGGGCTTATTAGGGAGAGTCAACATGGCTTTGTGCGTGGTAGGTCATGTTTGACCAATCTGTTGGAGTTTTTCGAGGAGGTTACCAGGAAACTGGATGAAGGGAGAGCAGTGGATATTGTCTATGTGGACTTCAGTAAGGCCTTTGACAAGGTCCCGCATGGGAGGTTAGTTAGGAAAATTCATTTGCTAGGTATACATGGAGAGGTGGTAAATTGGATTAGACATTGGCTCGATGGAAGAAGCCAGAGAGTGGTGGTAGAGAATTGCTTCTCTGAGTGGAGGCCTGTGACTAGTGGTGTGACACAGGGATCAGTGCTGGGTCCATTGTTATTTGTCATCTATATCAATGATCTGGATGATAATGTGGTAAATTGGATCAGCAAGTTTGCTGATGATACAAAGATTGGAGGTGTAGTAGACAGTGAGGAAGGTTTTCAGAGCCTGCAGAGGGACTTGGACCAGCTGGAAAAATGGGCTGAAAAATGGCAGATGGAGTTTAATACTGACAAGTGTGAGGTATTGCACGTTGGAAGGACAAACCAAGGTAGAACATACAGGGTTAATGGTAAGGCACTGAGGAGTGCAGTGGAACAGAGGGATCTGGGAATACAGATACAAAATTCCCTAAAAGTGTCGTCACAGGTAGATAGGGTCGTAAAGAGAGATTTTGGTACATTGGCCTTTATTAATCAAAGTATTGAGTATAAGAGCTGGAATGTTATGATGAGGTTGTATAAGGCATTGGTGAGGCCGAATCTGGAGTATTGTGTTCAGTTTTGGTCACCAAATTACAGGAAGGATATAAATAAGGTTGAAAGAGTGCAGAGAAGGTTTACAAGGATGTTGCCGGGACTTGAGAAACTCAGTTACAGAGAAAGGTTGAATAGGTTAGGACTTTATTGCCTGGAGCGTAGAAGAATGAGGGGAGATTTGATAGAGGTATATAAAATTATGATGGGTATAGATAGAGTGAATGCAAGCAGGCTTTTTCCCCTGAGGCAAGGGGAGAAAAAAACCAGAGGACATGGGTTAAGGGTGAGGGGGGAAAAGTTTAAAGGGAACATTAGGGGGGGCTTCTTCACACAGAGAGTGGTGGGAGTATGGAATGAGCTGCCAGACGAGGTGGTAAATGCGGGTTCTTTTTTAACATTTAAGAATAAATTGGACAGATACATGGATGGGAGGTGTATGGAGGGATATGGTCCGTGTGCAGGTCAGGTCAGTGGGACTAGGCAGAAAATGGTTCGGCACAGCCAAGAAGGGCCAAAGGGCCTGTTTCTGTGCTGTAGTTTCTATGGTTTCTATGGACATTATGGTCACTGGACCCAAAATGTTCGCCTACACATACTTCTGTCACCTGACCTCTCTGGTTCCCTAATAGGAGATCAAGTATAGCATCCTCTCTCGTTGGTACCTCTATATATTGAGTTAGAAAACTTTCCTGAACACATTTGACAAACTCCAAGCCATCCAGCCCTTTCACAGTGTGGGAGTCCCTGTCAATATGTGGAAAGTTAAAAATCCCCTACGATTACAACTTTCTGTTTCTTACATCGGTCTGCTATCTCTCTACAGATTTGCTCCTCCAATTCTGACTATTGGGCGGTCTATAATACAACCCTATTAGTGTGGTCACACCTTTCCCGTTCCTCAGCACCACCCATATGGCCTCTGTAGACGACCCTCCGGGCTGTCCTGTCTACGCACAGCTGTGATATTTTCCCTGACTAGTAATGCCACTCCTCCCCCGCTATATACCCGATGTTACCTCTTTCTAAAGATGTACTTCCATCTCTTACCAATAGAGCCACACCACCATCTATGCCCTCCTGTCTGTCCTTTCAATATAAAGTATATCCTTTGATGTTAAACTGCCAACTATGACCTTCTTTCAGTTACAACTCAGTGATGCCCACGTCATACTGACCAATCTAACTGCACCTTGAGTTCGTCCACCTTATTCTGAGTGCTACATGTATTTAAATACAGCACCTTCAGTGCTGCGTTCTTTGCCCTTAAGAATTTTGCCTCTGTAATACAATTTAACTCCTTGCTGTCTGCATTTGTACCCAATCATTGGCTTGTCCTTCCTTACATTCATATCGCATATTACATCACCTACTTGTAAACCTGGTAAACGTTTATTCCTCAGCTTATTCACCCTATCTAAATGTGTACCACCCTTCAAATATTTGAACGTAGGGTATCGGGGATTTGGTGATGTATAATGTAGTTGGATGTGATAAAGGAAAGAGTTGTAGGTATTGTACTGTGTTTGCCCTGTGTAAGTTTAATGCAATCTTGATACATGAAACTGGAAACTGCCAGGCTATAAAGTTAAGCAGTACTACTCACATTTCCTTCCATTTTAAGGATGGAAGATTGTAAGGTTGTTGTAAGTCCATTTAGTAAAGTTGTAGTTCTAGGCTAATATTGACACCCTCTAGTAAATACTTGAATAGCTTTGGTGAGGTTTAATTGTCTAATGAAACTATTTTTAACAATTTACTGCAGAATGCTGAGATGTTTAGCAGCCTAGAATCTGCCTCAGTTCGCATAGTGAAGCCTCCTCTTCAGTCCACAAGCCGCTATCAACAACCAGCACCACCAGCATCAACACCAATGACATTGACCATTCCAACAATCATAGTGCCAACAAAATCAGATCACCAGCGGATGGACACGATACAGGAAGATCCCAGTGTTGATTCTTTAATTGGAGAGGGAGGAATAGGCGATGACCCTTTTCCAAATAGTAACCAGGCAGCAAAATCCTTTGAAGATTTAACTGCGCACTCTGCCAACAGGAGTGACAAGGCATCTCTGTTTAAATTGCAGCGTCAGACCAGAGTTGACAGTAAGGAAACAGAATGCTAATGTTGCTTGAACGTTTAGTAATTTTTTTTATAAAACACTGAATTATTTATCATGTGGTTTTTTTTTTAAGACTTTGTTATAAATCGATCTATGTACAAATTGATGTGGTTATTCCCAGTATATGCAGCATTTTTTAAAAAGCTGGTTACGTGTTTCTGACCTTCAACTCTAATTACTTTTTAAGTACAAAAATGATTTCATATACATAGCCTCTTTATTTAACAACAGAAGTAATTTGGCTGGATCATAACTGTAAAAAAAAATCCAAAAATATGTTCTTTCTGGTCTATCTGCTTAGTACAACACAAACATGAATCTAACTATTCATTTTGAGGCATACTTTCTCTTGGGTAAAGAACAGCTATGGTCAGTTACATTTTTGCTGTTTGAAAGCACTGATAAGCAAAATGTTGCCTTGTATTTATAACTATTCATTCGGTATCAGTACTTGCAAGCAGTGTGAGCAGTTTACTGCTGCAATTTTGGTAACTAAAGACTTGAAATTTTGTAAATATTAAAATTTGGAACTAGAGTGATTGCAGTGTACTTTATTAAATGTTTGTTTAGATGAATAACTTCAAATATTTGAAGTTTTCAATTTATCTTGTGGTGGAGAATCACTTGGGTTTTCTTGAAAAAATGCCAGCAGGTTTGCAGGAAATGTCTGTAATATCAGTAAGCTTGGAACTCTTGTGCAGGTAAGGACATGCAAAATTCCACAAAATGTTGATTACCAATGCTAATCACCCTGTTATGTGCCCTGTAGTTATGCAACTTACTTTCTTACTTGCTCATCTTTTACCACTTATGGTCAGAGGAAATATGGGTGACGACCAGAGCATCTGGCAGACACCCATAACAGAGTACAGTCGAGTTGGAGCTGTGCCACCTTGAATGGCCACTAGCCATAAGGAGTTTGTACATTCTCCGCGTGTTTCCTCCCACTAACTGAAAGACATACCGGTTGGTAGGTTAGTTGGTCATAGTAAGTTGTCCAATGATTATGCCTGGGTTAAATAGGGGGATTGTTGGAGTGTGGTTAAGGCATCGGTCTAGTGATCTGAAGGTCGCTAGTTCGAGCCTCCGCTGAAGCAGCATGTTGTGTCCTTGAGCAAGGCACTTAACCACACACTGCTCTGCGACGACACCGGTGCCAAGCTGTATCGGCCCTAGTGCCCTTCCCTTGGACAACACTGGAGGCGTGGAGAGGGGAGACTTGCAGCATAGGCAAATGTCAGTCTTCCATACAACCTTGCCCAGGCCTGCGCCCTGGAAACCTTCCAAGGCGCAAAGACATGGTCTCACAAGACTAACAGATGCCTAAAAAATTGGGGGATTGCTGCGTGGCATGGCTCGAAAGGCATGTAATGCGCTGTATTTCAATAAATAAACTAGTAGGCAGTTTCTGCACAGTTCTGGTTGCTTTCCTAATGCAGACAGGGTAAAAATGATTATGTGCAATGTATGTCATTAAGGAAATTGCCACTGGAAGGATTGCTGTTGATAAATGCATGCCTACTAGGTAAGAAAGCAGCAAGCTACTCCCAGGAAATTCTGGGCCACTGATTAAAAATAGCAATCTGTGTCAACCATTCTTTCCATTTTTAAGTGTAATGCATTTACATGACGTGTGGTATTTTGCTGAATTGTAGGCCTCTAATCTTATTAAACCCTCTGGTTATAGACTCATAGAAAAGTACAGCACAGAACACGGCCCTTTGGCCCATCTAGTCCACGCTGAACCATTTAAACTGCCTACTCCCATCGACCTGCACCAGGACCATAGCCCTCCATACCCCTACCATCATGTACCTTTTCAAACTTCTCTTAAGTGTTGAAATTGAGCCTGTATGCATCACTGCCATTTTTCAGCTGGTCCAGTCCTGCTGCAAGCCATTATAGCCTTCCTTGCTGTCCACTACCTTTTTCCAATCTTGGTGTCATCTGCAAATTTGCTGGTGCAGTTAACCAGATTGTTGATGTACAGTTGGAAGAAAAAGTTTGTGAACCCTTTGCAATTACCTGGTTTTCTGGTCATAAAATGTGGTCTGATCTTCATCTGAGGCACAATAATAGCCAAACGCAATCTGCCAAAACTATTAACACACAAACAATTGTACTACTTGTCAAAACTGAGCACACCATTTAAACAATCACAACTCTAGTTTCCAAAAAGTATGTGAGTAATGCCTTCTCCAAAACCTATTTGTTAGGTGTTCCAATCAATGAGATAAAATTGGGTTGTCGAGGTGCCCTGCCCTATAAAAAAGACAAAGTCAGGTTACTGTACTCTTCTCAAGAAAGATCTGTTTAGGTGCACCATGCCTCGATCAAAACAACTTTCAGAGGGCCTTAGAAGAAGAATTGTAAAATGCATGAAGCTAGAAAAGGCTACAAAAACATTTCTAAAGACCTGAATATTCATCAGTCCACAGTCAGAGAAATTGTCCACAAATGGAGGAATCCCAGTATTGTTGCTACTCTCCCTCAGAGTGGACATCCTGTAAAGAAGCTAAAGGGAAAAAAGAACCCAAGGGTAACACAAATCTCTCGAATTTGCTAAAATCTATCATGTGTCCACTATAAGAAAAACAGTGAACAAGAATGGTGTTCATAGAAGGCCATCGCAGAGGAAATCACTGCTCTCCAAAACAAAAACATTGCGGCATGTCTCAAGACTACTTGGATGTTCCACAATACTTCTGGGACAATGTTCTGTGGACAGATGAAACAAAAGTTGAACTTTCTGGCAGAAATGCATACTGCTATCTTTAGAGGGAAAAAAGGGCACTGCACATCAACACCAAAACGTCATCCCAAGTGTGAAGGATGGTAGAGATTTGGGGCTGCTTTGCTGCCTCAGGGTTTGGACAGCTTGCAATCGTTGAGGGAACAATGAATTCAAAACTGTATCAAGACATTTTACAGGAAAATGTCAGGGTTGCAGTCCATCACCTGAAGCTTAATAGTAGTTGGATGATGCAACAAGACAATGATCTGAAACAAGAGTAAATCAACAATAGAATGGTTTAAAAATAAGAAAACTTGTGATTTGGAACAGCCAAGTCAGAGTCCAGATCTTAGCCCAATTAAGATGCTGCAGCATGACATGAAGAGGGCTGTTCATGCAAAGTATCCCAGAAATATTATTGAACTGAAACAGTTTTATATGGAGGAATGGTCTAAAATACTTCCTTGCCATTGTACAAGTCTGATCAGCAGCTAGAGGAAACATTTGGTGGAGGTTATTGCTGCTAAAGGAGGTCTTACCAGTTATTAAATACAAGGGTTCACATATTTTTTTCCAGCCTGGACTGTGAATGATTAAACGATGTGTTTAACAGACATTGAAAGTACAATTGTTTGTGTCTGTTATTGTGACTTAGATGAAGATCAGACCACATTTAATGAATAATTAATGCAGAAACCAGGTAATTGCAAAGGGTTTACAAACTTTTTCTTGAAATTGTAGATGAAAATCAGCAACTGACCCAGCACCAATTCCTGTGGCACTCCACTAATCACAGGCCTCCAGTCAGAGAGGCAACCCTCTCCCATAAAGCCAATGTTTAATCCAATTTACTACCTCATCTCGAATGCCAAGCAACTGAACCTTCTTAACTAACCTTCCATGCGGGACCTTGTCTAATATAACCATATAATAATTACAGCACGGAAACAGGCCGTCTCGGCCCTTCTAGTCCGTGCCGAACGCTTACTCTCACCTAGTCCTATCTACCTGCACTCAGCCCATAACCCTCCATTCCTTTCCTGTCCATATACCTATCCAATTTTTTTTTTAATGACAAAATCGAACCTGCCTCTACCACTTCTATTGGAAGCTCGTTCCACAGCTACCACTCTCTGAGTAAAGAAGTTCCCCCTCGTGTTACCCCTAAACTTTTGCCCCTTAACTCTCAACTCATGCCCTCTTGTTTGAATCTCCCCTACTCTCAATGGAAAAAGCCTATCTATCCCCCTTATAATTTTAAATATCTCTATCAAGTCCCCCCTTCAACCTTCTACTCTCCAGAGAATAAAGACCCAACTTGTTCAACTTTTCTCTGTAACTT
The DNA here is from genome assembly GCF_963921235.1 of Mobula hypostoma. NCBI lineage: Eukaryota > Metazoa > Chordata > Chondrichthyes > Myliobatiformes > Myliobatidae > Mobula > Mobula hypostoma. The sequence goes on from NC_086098.1 coordinate 62,495,296, forward strand.
AGGTGCTGAAACCCAGGTAACATTCTAGTAAATCTCCTCTGTACTCTCTCTATTTTGTTGACATCTTTCTTATAATTCGGTGACCAGAACTGTACACAATGCTCCACATTTGGCCTCGCCAGTGCCTTGTACAATTTTAACATTACATCCCAAATCCTATACTCAATGCTCTGATTTATAAAGGCCAGCATACCAAAAGCTTTCTTCACCACCCTATCCACATGAGATTCCACCTTCAGAGAACTATGCACCATTATTCCTAGATCACTCTGTTCTACTGCATTCCTCAATGCCCTCAATGCCTTACAACAGTCCATGTAGACAACATCCACTGCCTTGCCTTCAACAATTTTCTTGGTAACTTCCTTGAAAAACTCTATAAGACTGGTTAGACACGACCTACCATGCACGAAGCCATGCTGACTATCCTTAATCAGCCTATGTCTATCTAAATACTTGTATGTCCAGTCCCTCAGAATACCTTTCATTAACTTTCCCACTACTGATGTCAGACTTACCGGATCAGTGCAAGACTGATCTTGTAAGTGACATGAGCTGAGACTGATAAACTTTCGTTGATTGTGAAATATTGGGTCAGTAACATGGACAGTGTACCAAGGGTCCAAATGTGTTCATTCTGGACATATCTTGATAGTAATCCTCAAAGCACAACTGACGTTGAGAGATTTGTTTTCAAAAGGACAGCTGATCTTGTTCTTTTACAGGGTGCTAATACTGTAGTTCTCTCTGTTCATCATTGGCTTGAGATTCAACCTCTTCTTTTAGTTACATCTCAGTAGTCAACCCACCACTCTAAAATGTGTTGAAATGGGATGACTGAATAATAGTTTGGTATCAAAAGTGTACAAACTTGAATGGAAATATGAACAATAAAACCAAGGAAAAGCTCGCAGCAGCAATTTTTTCCCCCATTTTGCTGAAAGTTCAAAACAGTGCAGGCAGCTAAGAGGCACACCAGGCTGTTTTGTTCTCAATTAACTAGTATCAGTTTATTTTGATGATTTTGCAGGTTTTAATGTATTACTAACATTTCTTGTCCCCTTTTTCAATATTAGCAGAAGTACTTTAGATGAATGCTTTATTTTTAAAACTTGCATTCTTTTAATCTTGATCAGAAAAATAACAACCTGCTAGTGAACCAATGAACCCTACCTGGTTCACTTGTCCTTTTACTGGGTTTGGTTGGAATAGAGACAAAGACAGAGACAGATGTCCTCAAAACACAGCTGTGTTAATTGATCCTCTTCAGTGAGGATGCCTGATATATTTCCTGTACTGGGCTCTATTAGTAAAATCAACGGCCAAAGGATAGTCAAACAAAACGAAACCGGTGCTGCTGCTTGGGTCTTTTGATGTTATACAGTTTTGGGTTTTCACCAGAGTAGTCCATGAGTATTTGTTGTAAGTTATAGCATATAAAAATGTTAGATATAGGAGGTAGAATTCATTTGGCTTGGATCTCTAAAACATGCACCAATTGTCTAAATGATAGTTTTCTCTGTGTATATTATTTTCCCAATGCATACTGTAGTTCAATAGAATAATAATCCTAAGAATGACATTGTGTGGCCTTGTAGTAATAGCTCAGGCAATGTTAATAAAATCAGGTCTATTTCCTATTGGCTAACCTCTCATTGGATTAATGCAAAAGAATATGTGGAAACCTTGCAGTGTTAAATTATAGCAATAGACTTGCTTGGCAGTTCAGGTGATCTATATCCCTCCAGTTTGGGAAGATCATCGGCAGATTTTCTGTTCTCTTTTCCAGCATAGGCCACAAATGAGTTTCAAGAAATCTGCTTCCTTTTTCTGATAAATGTAATCCATCCAAAAGATAGGAGGAAAAGTCCTGTAATATAATTTTTTGAAAAAGAATCTTAAGTTAGCATATCAGCACCCAACTAAATTGAATACAAAAGATTTATTCACAGACAGGGTGGTCATGACAATCATTGCATCTGTTGACAAAAATGAAATGTTGGTGATATAACACTAGCAGCACTGTGAATGCAAATTGCTCAAGTAGAGAGCTATATGCACCCTTCACCTTTTTATTAGATTTTAAATACAATAGTTATCTTATTTGAGCTCACTATAATGATTAAAACCTGTGTTCTGTGATTAGTCAACTTTTTTGTATTATTTAAGTGGCAGTGTTAGTACATACACCATCAGAAACTGCAATACAGTCAGAATTTTATACAAAGTAAAATTTCAACCATTTAATGAGTATATATTGTTGCTGGCTGGTGATCCAGCGAGGTAGGTTCAAAAAAGTTTAGCAAGTGCAGTAAATAAGAATTGTATGCATAAAATCAACCTCAGTCATTGTAGTGTGGTCAACAAGCATGATTGCAAGCATCTCCACTGACACGGGCTATAATGGTGTTACCACATACACCTTCCTTTAAAAAATACAAAGAATCATTTATGGGGAAACTATAGGAAAAGTGGCCTCATTTTATATGCCCTTCTCCCCCACCCCCCCAAATTCCACCACCATTTCCAAATCATACCTTCCAAAAAACGTATTTAAGGAATTAACTGCTAACCTATTTAATGGACAGTTCATCTAACATAAATCCCCTCTTTATGAAGGTTGATTATTTTATCTTATTAATAATATAGTTGGGAAATGGAAAATGGTTTTATTAATAGAGAGGTGGCACGGTAGCACTCCGTTGCTTTTTGTAAGAACGTTGGTACATTCTCCCAATGATCACCCAGCACCTCTGAGTGCTCCGGTTTCCTGCCACAGTCCAAAGACATACGAGTTAGTAGTTTAATTGGTCACATGGGCATCAGTGTAATTGAGCCGGAAAGATTTGTTACTGTGCTGCATCTCAAATTATTTTAAAAAAAGGATGCAAAGGAAGTCATCATCTTGGAGTTTCTTTTCCTGAGAGAATGAATGCATGACACCCTTTAAATTCTGATTCTGAATGGAAATGACCATAATGAATGTTAAGCATGAAGGATATCTTTGACCATGTATTAAAACCAAACGGTGTTAGATTCCTGTTCCTTCAGATTACAGATAACTTTTCTTTTCTTACCCCAATTTGCATCAAAGTCCAGAGATCAAGCACACCAGTTCCACATTCTGTTGCTACTTTGACACAAGCCTGAGCGTACTCCTTGGTTACTGAATTATATCTGTCCAATTTATTACCTGGTAAATACAGTAAGTAACAACTTAAGGAAAAAAAATGCAAAAAAAGTGATGGCCATTGAATTAAAATATGTATAAATTACTATCCTGGTCCCCTCAACAAAGTTTGTTGCAAACAGATTTGAATGTCAACTGTTCATGAATATTTTCAAGTCTTTTAGCCAACTGAAGTTACTACTTAGTGAATTAACAGCTGTCATTCAGTAGTGTAAGAGATGGTGACAGCAGGGCTTCAGTATATCATGAGAATAGCAGGCAGCAAAGATATCTGGTGGCACTAACCTGCTCTGCTCTAGCTCTAATGGGCATGCACATGTGTTGGGCTTTGCAATAATTAGGGACATTTAGAATGGAATAATTTTCTAACTACACGAACATCTGTGTAAATCAATTTTGTTCAGACACTCATTGCTGTTTAAGTTTTTCAGAAGATGTTTCTCCATGAATGTTGGAAAATTCCTGTATAGTTAGAAGGGGAAAATTAATATCTCTACTCAGCCGTAAGTAACAATGCCCATTTTCCAACTCACTTTTCCTAGTTGATTGTACAAATGATTTGTAAACACTTCTGCAAATAGGACTTGAACTCACAACTTTGAATCAGGCTATCCCCTCAATAGCACTGATTTCCTAATTCACCCACAGATGCATATGATATGTCTTCACTATGTTGCCCTGAAGACTATAGGGAGTTTCAAGATTATGTAGAACTTTTAATGAAATACGTAACTTCCACTAGCAGGAGGGCTAGCAATCAGATATAAAATATCTAGCAACTATACAAACGTAAATACTTCAGCACTGCAAATTGTTATAATCTGGAATGCAAACTTTAGAAGGATGAATGTAGTAACTTTTAAAGGAGAGCCTATCACTGAGAACTGCAGAACAATGAGATGAAAGAAAAACAAAATTCCAGCTTGTGGAACCATCTGGACAATACTTGCAAAGGATCTAGTACAGCCAATACAGTGGAATGCTCTGCCAGACAGCTGTGGAGGTCAAGACCATAGGTCGAGAGTTACTCTCTGCCTAAAAAATTCCTCCTTACCCTTGTTCTAAAGGGCTGCCCTTCAATTTTGAGGATATTCCCTCTAGTTCTGGACACCCTCAGCATAGGAGACATCCTCTCCACATCCACTTTATCTAGTCCTTTTAACCATCAGTAGGTTTCATTGAGATACCTTGCATTCTTCTAAATTTCAGTGAGTACAGGTTCAAAGTTGCCAAATGCTGCTCGTATGTTAACCCTTTCATTCCCAGAATCATCCTCGTGAACCTCCTCTGGCCTCTCTCCAATGACAACACATCCTTTCTGAGATATTGAGCCCAAAACTGTTGACAAAACTCCAAATGTGGCCTGACTAGTGTCTTATAAAGCCACAGTATTATCTCCTTGTTTTTATAAACTATTGCCCTTGAAATAAATGCCAACATTGCATTTGCTGCCTTTACCACAAATTCAACCTGTAAATTAACCTTCGGGGAGCCTTGCATGAGGACTCTTTGCACCGCTGATGTTTGAATTTTCTTGCCATTTAGATAATAGTCTGCACTTTTGTACCTTTTACCAAAACGCATTATTATACATTTCCAAAAACAGTATACCATCTGCCACTTTTTTGCCCATTCTTCCCATTTGTCTAAGTTCTTCTGCAATCGCATTGCTTCCTCAGCACCACCTATTCCTCCACCTATCTTTGTATCATCTGCAAACTTTGCCACAAAGCCATCAATTCTATTATCTAAGTCACTGACAAATAACGTGAAAAGTAGCAATCCCAATATTGACCCCTGAGGAACACCGCTAGTCACTAGCAGCCAACCAGAAAAGACCCCCTTTATTCTCACTTGCTGCCTCCTGCCATTCCTTTATCCATGCTGGTAACTTCCCTGTAGTGCAGTCTCATGTGTGGCACCTTATCAAGTGCCTTCTGAAAATCCAAGTAAATTACATCCATTGCCTCTCCTTTGTTCACCCTGCTTGTTACTTCCTCGAAGAATTCTAACAGATTTGTCAGGCAAGATTTCTCTCTACAGAAACCACGCTGACTTTGACTTATTACATCATTAGTCTCCAAGTACCTTTAAACCTCATCCTTAATAATAGACTCCATCACTTTCCCAAACACTACCGTTAGGTAACTGGCCTATAATTTCTTTGCCTTCCTCCCTTCTTAAAGAGTGGAGTGACATTTGCAATCTTCCAGTCTTCTGGGACCATGCCAGAATCAGTGATTCTTGGAAGATCATGACCAATGCATCCATTATCTCTTCAGCAACTTCTCTCAGGACTCTGGGATGTAGTCCATGTGACTTACCCACCTTAAGACCTTTGAGTATGCCAAGCACTTCTTCCTCTGTAATAGCAATGGCATTCACTCCTGTTCCCTGACACTGCTTGTGTCTTCCACAGTGAAGACAGATGCAAAGTACTTATTAAATTCATCTGCCATTTTTTTATCCCCCATTGTTACCTCACCAGCATCTTTTTCCAGTGGTCCAATATCAACTCTCACCTCGCTTTTGCTCTTTATATAACTGAAAAAAACTAGTATCCTGCATTATATCATTGCCTAGATTCTTTTTCCTTCTTATGGCTTTTTTCATTTCCTTTTGTTGGATTTTAAAAACTTATCAATCATCCAACTTCCCACTCACTTTTGCTACCTTAGGTGCCCTTTGCTTGCCTTTTATGCAGCCCTTGTCAGCCACGGTTGCCTAGCCCTGCCATTTGAGAATTTCTTCTTCTGTGGGACATAACTGTCCTGCGCCCTGTGAACTATTCCCAGAAACTTTAGCCACCTCTGCTCTGCCATCATTCCCGCCAGTATCCCCCTCCAAGCTCTTCTCTCATGCCTCTGTAATTGCCTTTATTCCATTGTGATATTGATACATCTGACTTGTGCTTCTCCAGCACAAACTGCAGTATGAATTCTATATTATGGTCACCGCTTCCTAAGGGTTCCTTTACACTAAGCTCCCTTATAAAATCTGGATTATTACACAACACCCAATCTAAGATGGCCTTTCCCCAAGTAGACTCAAGCACAAGCTGCTCCAAAAAGCCATCTCGTAGGCTTTCAACAAATTCCCTCTCTTGTGATCTGACACCAACCTGATTTTTCCAACCCCCTTGCATTACAATTGTGACATTACCCTTATTACCTGCTCTTCCTAGATCCCTTTGCAATCTCAACCCCACATCTTGGCTACTATTTTGAGGCCTATATATGATTCCCGTAATGTTTTTTTTTAACCTTGCAGTTTCTTAACTCCACCCACAAAGATTGGACATTCTCTGACCCACCAGATTACCTCTGTAATCACCAGATGTAATTCCATCTCTTACCAACAGAGCCACACCACCACCTATGTCTTCCTGTCTGTCCTTTCGATACAAGGTATATCCTTTGAAATTAAGCTCCGAACTATGAACTTTCAGCCATGATTCATTGATGCACACAAAGTCATACCAACTAACCTCTAATTGAGCCACGAGTTCATCTACCTTCTTCCAAACACTACGTACATTTAAATATAACACCTTCAATCCTGCATTCTTTGCCCTTTTGAATTTTGGCTCTGTGGTATAATTTAACTCTTTGCACTGTCTGCATTTGTATCCGATCATTGGCTTGTCCTTCCTTACATTCATACTACGTCCATCATCTAGTTGGCTGGTTGGTATGGAGCAGTTGGGCTGAATGGCCGGTTTCCGTGCTGTGTCTCTAATCCAAATGATAAAGGACAAAGTTCTTAGACAGCTAAAATAGGGGTGACAGTTAATTGATATATCTAAGATAAGATTTGGGGACTGGGATGGAAGTAAATAAGGGAAGCAACTATCAGGTAATTTCAGAAGTGATATTGAAAAAGACCTTCTCAATGTCAACCTGGAAGGAATTGATATTGGAATGGGTGGTGAGATTGAGAGTGGGCGAGAAGGGTATATGCAGAAAAGAATAATCTCTGAATTCAGACAACAGATCAATGTCACAAGGCGGCCAGATGGCAGAAAGCAGAGTCTGCAGAAGGGACCTGGACAGATTGGGAGAATGGGCAAAGAGGTGGCAGATGGAATATAGTGTAGGGAACTGTATGGGTCATGCACTTTGATAGAAGGAATAAAGGAATAGACTATTTTCTATTCAAAAGTCAGAGGTGCAAAGGGATTTGGGAATCCTTGTGCAAGATTCCCTAAAAGTTAACTTGCAGGTTGAGTCAGTGGTAAGGAAGGCAAATGCAATGTTAGCATTTATTTCAAGAGGACTAGAATATAAGAGCAAGGATGTAATGCTGAGGCTTTGTAAGGCAATGGTCAGACTGCACTTGGAGTATTGTAAGCAGCTTTGGGCCCCTTATCTAAGAAAAGATGTACTGAAATTGGAGAGGGTCCAGTGGAGGTTCACGAGAATGATTCTGGGAATGAAAGGATTAACATATGTGGAGTGTTTGATGGCTCTGTGCCTGTACTCACTGGACCTTGGAAGCTGGGGGGGTGGGGGGCGGGGGGGGCAGGATTTCATTGTTTCATCAAATATTGAAAAGCCTTTGTTGAGTAGGATGTGGAGAGGATAGCATAGCCTCATAATAGAGGGCTGTCCAGTTACAACAGAGATGAGAAAGAATTTCTTTAGCTAGAGGATGGTGAATCTGAAATTCATGGCCACAGATGGCTGTGGTGACCAAGTCATTTCCTTCTTCACCTTTCCTGCCTATCACCTCCCTGCTTCCCCTCCCCCACCCCTTTATCTTACCCCTTACTGGTTTTTCACCTGGAACCTACCAGCTTTCTCCTTCCCACCCTCCCCCCACCTTCTTTATAGGGCCTCTGCCCCTTCCCTCTTCAATCCTGACGAAGGGTTCCGGCCCGAAATGTTGACTGATCGTTTCCACGGATGCTGCCTGACCTGCTGAGTTACTCCAGCGTGTTGTGAGTGTTGCTTTGACCCCAGCATCTGCAGAGTATTTTGTGTTTACAAGTCATTTAGCATATTTAAAGCAGAGGTTGATAGGTTCTTGGTTAGTTAGGGAGTCAAACGTTTTGGGAAGAAGGCAGGAGAATAGGGTCGAGAGGGATAATAAATCAGCCACGATGGAATGGTGGAGCAGACTCAATGGGCCAAGAGACTTAATTCTATTTAATTTCCCAGGTGCTCTGGTGAGATTCCCTCGTCTCGGGATCAGCTGCCCACAACTTTTGCTGTCAGTCCAATAACCTAAACACTGTGCTACTGTATTCCTTACTAGACGGAGGAAAAATCTTACATAATATCCTAAATAGAACCCAAAGTAATAATTGCATGGTGGGAGTCTGCTGCAGGAGATTAAATCCACATCTGCCTACCTCACTGTTCAGTAACAAAAAGATTCAAATCAAATCATTAGGCTGTAACTGACTCACAACTTATTAACTTGATTTGTTTTACTTAGATTCTGTGTACGAATGTGTCAGTGTTACCCTTGGCAATGCATGCCTTTTCCCAGGCTGACTCATCCAGTGGAGGTGGGGCTACCAGGATCACCTTTTCTTCACAAATACCTATAGATTTCAGGTACTGGATTAAGTGTCTCAGGTTTTCGGCATATTCAGTCAGAGGAATGTGCTGCACCGGGTTGACATCTGGTCACAAATCAAAAGAATAAGTAATAAATTGGTGTGATCGTGAAGAAACAACACAAACTATTTAACAAAACACTCCACTGTCTGCCTCCAAACATTTGTAGCAAACAATCTGGAAAAACTCAGTTTTCGAAGCAGTAGCCCAGGGAAGAGAGGGGGAGGTGGTGATAAAGAATTGCAGATGTTTTTGGTTGAAACTCAGTTAGCAGGGCTTTGAATGGAGAGACAAGATGGGCAGCATACAAAGAACAGGCAGAGGTGATTTTGGTCGACTGAAGAGGGTGAAAGATGTTGGGCAGCTTACATTAGGTGGGGGGGATGGATTTGGGAGAAGATAATGGGAATGATAGATGGAGGCAGGCAAAGAGGGAGAAAGAGTATGACAGGCAGGTGGAGTGAGACGAGAGGAGAGGAGGGTGAAGGTTGTAGACAACTGCCGGGGGGAAGTAAGCAAGAACACCCATGCTGGAATCTGATAGGTAAAGGAGGTGAATTGCAGAATCATTTGAACCAGAACAAGTTTGGGTTGGGAGCAGGGGAGCCTGTGAGTGGGTGAGTGGAACTAGGAGGAGGAGGAAGACCAAGATGAATGATGGTATGGTGTTTGATAAGGGCACAAAAATGGGAGGACTGGAAGAGGATCACAAAGGGAGGGGAGGGGGAAGAACTCATTTGAGGGACTGTTACCCAATACATAAAAATTCAATGTTCATACAGGATTTTGATCCACAATGTCAATGATAACTTTCTCTTCAGATCAAGAAGACAGCGGTAAGAGGCTAAGGATTTCCAGCGAGAAGAGATTTTATTTCTCGAAGTAGGAGAGAGGCCAGACTGCGCAGGCGCGTGACATCAGCCAGTTGAGCGCGAACAGTTTAAAAAGAAAACCGCCATATCTAGCAGGCAGCGTCGGAGCGGGCTGCGGAGTGAGAGGGTGCAGAGTGAAAGGGCTTTGGCTCAACGAGCTTCGGCGGAGACGGGAAGAGGCTTCCTGCGACCGTTGAGTCTCATAGTAACGGAGTAAGTTACAGTTTTTTGGTATTAGTACAAACAGTAGCATTAGAGGTATGCATCTAGGATTAGTGTTGTGCTTGGAGTGCCAGATGTGGGGACCCTGGGAGACTCCCAGCCTCCCCAAGGATTACATCTGCACCAGGTGCACTGAGATGAGTTAAGGAGCTGGAGATGGAAATTGATGACCTTCGGCTAATTAGGGAAAGTGAGGAGGTGATAGATACTACCTATAGAGAGGTAGTGGATAGCACCCCTGTGACAGTCCCCCTCAGAAATCGATATATCGTTTTGGATACTATTGAAGAGGCAGACCTGACAGAGGAGGACCACAGTGAACGAGACTCTGGCATTCTGCCCAGTGCTGAAATCAAGAGAGCAAGAAGAAATGCGGTAGTTATAGGGGATTCCATCGTAAGGGGGACAGACAAGAGATTCTGCGAGCCGGACAAGGATACCCGAATGGTCTGTTGCCTCCCTGGTGCCAAGGTATGGGATGTCTCAGATCAAGTCCAGAGTATTCTGAGGAGAGAGGGCGAGCAGCCGGAAGTCTTGGTACATGTTGGTACCAATGACATAGATAGAAAAAGAGAGGAGGTCCTGAAGAAAGATTACTGGGAGCGAGGAAGAAAATTGAAAAGCCAGACCTCTAGAGTAATAATATCAGGATTGCTGCCTGACCCGCACGCTAATGATGCTAAGAATAGCAGAATTAAGCAGATGAATGTGTGGCTAAGTAACTGGTGCAGGGGGCAGGGCTTCAAATTCTTGAATCATTGGGATCTATTTTGGGGAAGGTATGACTTGTACAAAAAAGATGGATTACACCTGAACTCAAAAGGTACTAATATCCTGGCGGGATTGTTTAATATAGCTGTTAGGGGGGGTTTCAATTAAGTTGGCAAAGGGAAGCAAACCAAGGTGTTAGGGTCAGGGAAGAGGAAAATAGAAATAAGTCAAAAATACTGTGCAGCAAAGATGGCAAGAAGGACAGGCCGGTGAATGTACAGGATAATTTGCTGCAAAATAGAAATATAGCAAAATCAGCAACAGATACTGATCTAAATGTACTGTACTTAAATGCACGCAGCATTAGAAATAAAGTGGATGACCTTGCTGCACAGCTGCAGGTTAAAAGATATGACATTGTGGCCATCACCGAGTCTTGGCTAAATGATGGATGTGATTGGGAGCTGAATATCCAAAGATACAAAGTATATAGGAAAGATAGGAAGGTAGGTAAAGGGGGTGGCGTGGCCTTGATGGTAAGTAACGATATCAAATCAATAGAAAGAAGGGACATAGGATCAGAAGAGGTAGAATCCTTATGGGTAGAATTAAGAAATGGCAAGGGTAAAAAGACACTAATAGCAGTTATATACAGGCCTCCAAACAGCAGCCGGGATGTGGACTACAAGTTGCAGCTGGAAATAGAAAAAGCATGTCAGAAGGAAAATGTCAAGATAATTATGGGGGATTTTAATATGAAAGCGGATTGGGAAAGTCAGGAAGGTACTGGATCTCAGGAGAGGGAGTTTGTAGAATGCCTACAGGATGGCTTTTTGGAGCAGCTTGTCCAGAAGCCCACCAGGGGACCGGCTGTTTTGGATTGGGTGCTGTGTAACGAACCTGAGGTGATTAGGGAGCTGGAGGTAAAGGAACCCCTTGGAAGTAGTGATCATAATATGATTGAGTTCAGTTTCAAATTTGAAAAGGAGAAGCTGGTATCAGGTGTATCGATATTTCAGTGGAACAGGGGAAATTACAGTGGTATGAGAGAGGAACTGGCCCAAGTCGATTGGAAAAGTAAGCTAAATGGAGGGATGGCAGAGAAGAATTGGATGAAATTCCTACAAGAAAATGCAGGAAAAATATATTCCAAGAAAAAAGAAAATCATGAATGGAAAAATGGCACAAATGTGGCTAACGAGAGAGGTTAAGGCAAAAATAAAAGCAAAAGAAACGGCGTACAAGGAAGCAAAAATTAGTGGGAAAAATGAGGACTGGAAGACTTTTTAAAACTTACAGAAGGTAACTAAGAAAGCTATTAGGAAAGAAAAGATGAATTATGAAAGGATGTTGGCGATTAACATAAAAAAGGATACTAAAGAGTTTTTTAAAATATATGAAGAGTAAAAGAGTGACAAGGCTAGATACGGGACTGATTGAAAATGATGCTGGAGAAATTATAATGGATAACAAAGAGATGGCGGAGGAACTGAATGGGTATTTTGCATCAGTCTTCACAGTGGAAGACTATGAGCAATATACCTGATAGCCAGACGTATCAGGAAATAGAATTAGGTTCAGTCAAGATTACTAGAGAGAAAGTGCTTGGGAAGCTAAGTGGACTAAGAATAGATAAGTCTCCCGGTCCGGATGAGGTACACCCAAGGGTTCTGAAGGAGGTGGCTTTGGAGATTGTGGAAGCATTGGAAATGATCTTCCAGGAATCAATAGATTCTGGCATGGTTCCGGAGGACTGGAAGGTCGCAAATGTAGTTCCGCTATTTAAGAAAGGAAGGAGGCAGAAAAAAGAAAATTACAGACCTATTAGTCTGACATCAGTAGTTGGAAAGATATCGGAGTCAATCCTCAAGGATGAAGTTATGAAATATATTGAGGTGCATGACAAGATAGGCCGAAGCCAGCATGGTTTCATGAAGGGAAGATCCTACCTCACCAACCTATTGGAATTTTTTGAGGTAATCTCGAATAAGATTGACAAGGGAGAGGCTGTGGATGTTGTGTATTTGGATTTTCAAAAGGCCTTCGATAAGGTGCTGCATATGAGGCTGCTTAATAAGATGCGAGCGCATGGAATTATAGGAAAGATATTGAAATGGGTGGAGCATTAGCTGATGGGCAGAAAGCAAAGGGTGGGAATAAAGGGATCTTATTCTGGTTGGTTGCCGGTTACTAGTGGTGTTCCGCAGGGATCGGTGTTGGGGCCGCTTCTTTTTACGATGTATATCGATGATTTGGATTATGAATTAAATGGTTTTGTGGCTAAGCTTGTGGATGACACCAAGATAGGTGGAGGAGCAGGAAATGTTGAAGAAACGGAAAGGTTGCCCAGAGACTTAGTCAGTTTGGGAGAGTGGGCAAAGAAATGGCAGATGAGATACAACGTTGACAAATGTACGGTTGTACATTTTGGAAGAAGAAATAATCGGGCAGATTATTATTTAGATGGGGAGAAAATTCAAAAATCGGAAGTGCAAAGGGACTCGGGGGTCCTCGTGCAGGATACCCTAAAGGTTAACCACCAAGTTGGATCAGCGGTAAGGAAAGCGAATACTATGTTGGCATTCATTTCAAGAGGAATAGTGTATAAGAGTAAGGAGGTGTTGATGAGGCTCTTTGGGGCATTAGTGAGACCTCATTTGGAATACTGTGTACAGTTTTGGGCCCCCTATCTTAGAAAGGATGTACTGATGTTGGAGAGAGTTCAGAGTAGATTTACAAGGATGATTCCTGGAATGCAGGGGCTAACATATGAGGAGCGTTTGTCGGCTCTTGGACTGTATTCATTAGCGTACAGAAGAATGAAAGGGGATCTCATAGAAACTTTTCGAATGTTGAAAGGGTTGGACAGAGTAACTGTGGAAAGGTTGTTTCCCTTGGTGGGTGAGTCCAGGACAAGAGGCTATAGCCTTAGAATTATAGGGTACCCAGTTAAAACAGAGATGAGGAGAAATTTTTTTAGCCAGAGGGTCGTGGATTTGTAGATTTCGTTGCCACATACAGCTGTGGAGGCCCGATCATTGAGGGTGTTTAAGGAGGAGATTGACAGGTATCTAATTAGTCAGGGTATCAAGGGATATGGGGAAAAAGCCAGAAATTGGAACTAGATGGGTGAATAGTTTAGCTCATGGGGGAGCTGCGGAGCAGACTCGATGGGCTGAATGGCCTACTTCTGCTCCTTTGTCTTGTGATTTACCACAGATACTGCTCGACCTGCTGAGTTGCTCCAGATTCCAACATTTGCAGACTCTCATACTTCATTAAAAGGAATTAAAGAAATAAACTCCTTTACACTTTAATGAAATTTCATGTGAACAGACAAATAGTCCTAAAATGTTAGTTGTTTCTGGTGCTGGACTATTTCACATTGTAAACAACCTTTCAATAAGTATCATGAAATCTGAGTACGTACATAAAATATATGATGCAGAAGCAGACCATTCATTCCAACTAGACTATGTCTGTATTTATGATGCACTAGAATCCAATCCCATCTTTCTTATGATTAATGTTTTCCTCAATGTTTGTTCACCCTCCTTTTAAGCAAATGGTGAAGATGCCTGTAAGTAACTCTCTGTACTAGCAAGTTCCACATCCCCATGAAGCAAGTTTCTTCTACTAGATTGCTATCTTGCAGCACTGACCTTCAAGGTACAGTTCCCCACAAGTGAAAACTCTTTCTACATCTCCTCTCAATTAAGATCTTACACAAATTTAAACATTTATATTTGGCATTTCATTGGATTTATTTCTGAATCAGGTTTATTATCCCTGCCTAGTATGAAAAATTTGTTGTTCTGCAACAGCAGTACAGAACAAACATAAGATTACTACAAATTACAAAATAAATAAATAATGCAAAAACGAAGGTGTGTTTATGGGTTTGTGGACTGTTCAGAAATCTGATAGTAGAGCTTTGTGTCTTGAGACTTAGTTTATCTTCGAGTCCGTTTTCCCAATATTTATATTATCTTCATTTACAAGTTGCTTTTATGATGAAAAGGTAGGAGAGTGGTGTTGAGAGAGAAAATGGATCAGTCATGATGAAATGGCAGAGCAGACTCGATGGGCCAAAAGGCCTAATTCTGCTCCTATGTCTTATGCTTCTGCATCGATATTAAGAATCTGGATTAGGTTTGTCCTAAAATCTCGTGTTTTTCTCCTTCCACTCAGCCACCATTGGCAATCTGCTTAATAAAAATATTCCTTTGTATCTGGTCAGAAAGGGTATAAGGAAGCTGTTCAGAATTATTTGGCCAAAAATTATTTTTTAAAAGGTGAACATTGACAAGCTCCTCATTATTATATTTAAAATAGCAAACTGATTAATTAGTTTAAGAATACAGGTTGAGGATTTATAATATAGATACACTTTTATGACCAACATCCCTCACCTTTTTAGTTGTTTCCAATGACTAGCTTACTTCGGAAGATCCCAAAGCCGATTCATGCTTGGTAGTAGAGAAGTTTAGCCATGAGTTTTTACAGTTGAATTTCAGCATCTTTGGCTGATTTTTTTCCTCCCTATATCCACACTTCCTTTTACTGGAACCCCAGCTCAGCTCTGATGTCAGTTGTACCCACACCGTGTGCTGCAGGAGTCACTGCATCACCTTCTGGACTGACACTATAATGTTCTCCTCCCTGTGCCACAGTCTTTGTGGTCAGCTCATCAGTGAGCATGCTCATACCCCTCTGAGAACAGTTGGCAGTGCAGCCAGAAAACTGGGCTTAGAGCCTTGCCCCAGGTGTGTTTCAGTTCAGATCTGTCCTTGGGGTGGTTTCAAAAGAGAGAGACTTGATAAAAGCTTGTCAAAGCTGAGGTATTCCACACAGTGCCTACCTTTCAAAGCAGAGTCATTAGCTCCAAAAAAGATTACAACAGCTGCGATGGTGCTTTGCTCAGGAGGTTGAGTAATAATCTTTGGCATAACAGTCAGAGCCCATCTGGTGTTATATCCCGATAAACCTCGATTCAACACATCACATTTCCTACAAGAAAAGTGATCACAACTTTGTGATAAATTAAAAATAATTTGTGTTGTCATAAAATCATGACGTGTTTTCATTCAGAGTATGGTCTTCCAGGCTATACATGCTTAGAAATAATACAATTTGCTGGCAGGTTCTGCTAGGTTTCAGTGTTAAACTGCCATGACAATGAATCTGGCAACCCCAAAAGTGAATACTGTAATAAGTCCAACAGGATCCCACCACTAAGCACATCTTTCCCTCCCCACCTCTCTGCATTCCGCAGGGATCGCTCCCTACGCAACTCCCTTGTCCATTCGTCCCCCCCATCCCTCCCCACTGATCTCCCTCCTGGCACTTATCCGTGTAAGCGGAACAAGTGCTACACATGCCCTTACACTTCCTCCCTTACCACCATTCAGGGCCCCAAACAGTCCTTCCAGCTGAGGCAACACTTCACCTGTGAGTCGACTGGGGTGATATACTGCGTCCGGTGCTCCCGATGTGGCCTCTTATATATTGGCGAGACCCGACGCAGACTGGGAGACCGCTTTGCTGAACATCTACACTCTGTCCGCCAGAGAAAGCAGGATCTCCCAGTGGCCACACATTTTAATTCCACATCCCATTCCCGTTCTGACATGTCTATCCACGGCCTCCTCTACTGTAAAGATGAAGCCACACTCAGGTTGGAGGAACAACACCTTATATTCCGTCTGGGTAGCCTCCAACCTGATGGCATGAACATCGACTTCTCTAACTTCCACTAAGGCCCCACCTCCCCCTCGTACCCCATCTGTTACTTATTTTTATGCACACATTCTTTCTCTCACTCTCCTTTTTCTCCCTCTGTCCCTCTGAATATACATCTTGCCCATCCTCTGGGTCCCCCCCTCCTCCTTGTCTTTCTTCCCGGACCTCCTGTCCCATGATCCTCTCGTATCCCCTTTTGCCTATCACCTGTCCAGCTCTTGGCTCTATCCCTCCCCCTCCTGTCTTCTCCTATCATTTTGGATCTCCCCCTCCCCCTCCAACTTTCAAATCCCTTACTCACTTTCCTTCAGTTAGTCCTGACGAAGGGTCTCGGCCTGAAACGTCGACTGCACCTCTTCCTACAGATGCTGCCTGGCCTGCTACGTTCACCAGCAACTTTGATGTGTGTTGCTTGAATTTCCAGCATCTGCAGAATTCCTGTTGTTTACTGTAATAAGTGTTGATATCTTAACTTACCTAACAAGTCTGTTTGCAATTGCAGCACCCCACCCTCCATTCTCAAAGGATCCCTAGGGGTAAAGAGATTAGTCATTAATTAATCAAAAGATAGTTCAACTTTTTCTCCAATTTTCTGCATCATATTTTTGCCTTCATCTCAACTTGCATGACTAATCTTTGTCCCTTCCCTAAACTAATTTGTGAAATGGCAACCCCATTTTATGGGGAGCTTTGTTTTTCTGCTGAAATAAGGATAGGCCAAGGTTCCAACTTATGGCACAGTAAAATTCTGATAATCTGCTGTACTTTGGTTCAGAAATCTCAATGTTTTGGTACGTGGCTCAATAGGCTTCCTTCTCCCAACCTGCTTTCCTTCCACTTACCAGAGTTGCATCTTCCATACTCCCCTTAGACTGCAAAATTCATTATATCATCGTGACATCTTTTTAAAAAAATAAATTTTAACTCATTTGGTGTTTTAATAGAATTAATTGTTGATAGTCTAGAAAAAAGTTCTGAGAGTGTTGTATTATTGGAATTTCATTTATAGTGGTAAGAATCAAATGTTATTCTAACTGAAAACAAAATGGGAAAACACTAAAGCAGTCACTGAAACATAGATACAGAGAAGAGGAACAGAAAGCCATTTTCCCCTTTTGACCATTTGCCATTCAATATTAATCAAGGATAATTATCCACATTTGCTACCCTTTTCTATGTTTTCCCCATTCCCTTGATTTCTCTGGCAATTAGAACTATATCCATATTCATATTTAATGATTTGGCTTCAACTGCTTTCCACCAGTTCACCATCCACTGAGTGAAGAAATTTCTTCTCATTCCAGTTCTATATTACGACTACATATCATTAGACTGTGATTCCTAGCTCCTACTGGCAACCCTTGTGAATACTCTTCCTCCATCTAGCCTGTCCAATCCTGTAACTATTTTTAACATTTTCATGAGGTGCCTTCTCAGTTTTCTAGTGAAGCCCAGTTACCCAAATCTTTGTGTGTGTCAGCCATTTCAGGGATCAGTCTGGTGAAACTCTGCTACAGTTCTTCCAAGATATGGGCATTCTTCCTCAGATAAGAACATACAACAAAACACAATAAAAGCAAAAGGCTCTGTGGCCCACAATATTGTGCTGAACTACTTCAATTGATCCTTTCTGTCTGCACCTGGTCTACATCCCTCAATCTCTGCATATTCATATGTGCCCATCTAGGAACTTCTTAAACACCTCCATAACATCTGCCTCCACCATCAACCAGACAGTACATTCCAAGCAACCAAAGTTCAACATGAAGTTATTATCAAAGTACATATATGTCACCATATACAACCTTGAGATTTTTTTTCTCCTTGTGACCATAAATCCATAATAAAATAATAACCGTAATAGAATCAATGAAAGACCGCACCAACTTGGGCATTGAACCAGTGTGCAAAAGGCAACAAACTGTGCAAGTACAAAAAGAAAGAAATAATAATTAAATAAATAAGCAATAAATATTGACAACATGAAATGAAAAGCCCTGGAAAATGAGTCCACTCATTGCAGTAACATTTCAGTGACGGAAGTGAAGTTATCTTCTTTAGTTGAGGGGTAATAACCATTCCTGAACCTGGTGGTGAGGATCCTGAGGCTTCTGTACATTGTTTTGTTTTCTTTTTATACCACCCTTCTGTGTAAATAAACAACTTCCCTCACGTCTCCTTTGAACTTACTCCCTCTCACCTTAAGAGGACACCCTCTGCTGTTAGACATCTGATAAAGCTGTCTGCTCTAACTATATCTCTCACAATGTTATAAACTTATATCAGGCTTCCCCTGAGCCTCTGCTTCTCCAGAGAAAACAACGCAAGTTTGTGGAGCCTCTCTTCTGACACGGTAATACACGTAGCTTCCTGGTAAACCTCTTCAGTGCCCTCTCTGAAGCTTCCACATCCTTCTTATAATGGGGTGACCAGAATTAAATGCAATGCTCCAGATGCAGCCGAACCAGAAGTGAATAAAGCTGCCACACAATTTCCTGACCCTTAAACTCAACGGCTATTCTAAAAAAGGTGAGTTTTTCCAATGTACATGTGACCATATAAATCAATATAATCAACACACATCAAAGTTGCTGGTGAACGCAGCAGGCCAGGCAGCATCTATAGGAAGAGGTGCAGTCGACGTTTCAGGCCGAGACCCTTCGTCAGGACTAACTGAAGGAAGAGTGAGTAAGGGATTTGAAAGTTGGAGGGGGAGGGGGAGATCCAAAATGATAGGAGAAGACAGGAGGGAGAGGAATGGAGCCAAGAGCTGGACAGGTGATAGGCAAAAGGGATACGAGAGGATCATGGGACAGGAGGTCCGGGAAGAAAGACAAGGGGGGGGGGAACCCAGTGGATGGGTAAGAGGTATATTCAGAGGGACAGAGGGAGAAAAAGGAGAGTGAGAGAAAGAATGTGTGCATAAAAATAAATAACAGATGGGGTACGAGGGGGAGGTGGGGCCTTAGCGGAAGTTAGAGAAGTCGATATTCATGCCATCAGGTTGGAGGCTACCTAGACGGAACATAAGGTGTTGTTCCTCCAACCTGAGTGTGGCTTCATCTTTACAGTAGAGGAGGCCGTGGATAGACATGTCAGAATGGGAATGGGATACACCCAGCCTCCCCCCTCCCCCCTCCCCTCTCTGATCCCAGCTCTCATCCGTGCCGGGTCGTTACCATCCCCTCCGACCTTCAACTGTCGGAGGCAGAACGCTCTGTTCTCAGTAAGGGCCTCACCTTTGTCCCCCTTCGCCCACACCTCAGCGAGTTCCGTGTTCGCCACGATGCGGAACTTTTCTTCCGCCGTCTCCGTCTCCGAGCCTACTTCTTCGGCAAGGACTCTTCCACCCCCACCGATGACCCCTTCTCCCGTCTTCAACCCTCCTCTTCTTCATGGACACCCCGCTCTGGTCTTCTGCCTGCTCTGGATCTCTTTATCGCTAATTGCCGACGGGACATCAACCGTCTCGACTTCACCGCACCTTGTCCCCATTCCAACCTCACTCCTTCGGAACGCTCTGCTCTCCACTCCCTCCGCACTAATCCTAACATTATTATTAAACCCGCTGATAAGGGGGGTGCTGTTGTAGTCTGGCGTACTGACCTCTACCTTGCCGAGGCACAGCGACAACTCGCGGATACCTCCTCTTATTTACCCCTCGATCGTGACCCCACTAAGGAGCACCAGGCCATTGTCTCCCACACCATCACCGACTTTATCCGCTCAGGGGATCTCCCATCCACTGCTACCAACCTTATAGTTCCCACACCCAGCACTTCCCGTTTCTACCTCCTACCCAAGATCCACAAACCTGCCTGTTCTGGCCGACCTATTGTCTCAGCTTGCTCCTGCCCCACCGAACTCGTTTATGCATACCTCGACACGGTTTTATCACCCCTTGTTCAATCCCTTCCGACCTATGTTCGTGACACTTCTCACGCTCTTAAACTTTTTGATGATTTTAAGTTCCCTGGCCCACACCGCTTTATTTTCACCATGGATGTCCAGTCCTTATATACTTCCATCCCCCATCAGGAAGGTCTCAAAGCTCTACGCTTCTTTTTGGATTCCAGACCTAATCAGTTCCCCTCTACCACCACTCTGCTCCGTCTAGCGGAATTAGTCCTTACTCTTAATAATTTCTCCTTTGGCTCCTCCCACTTCCTCCAAACTAAAGTGTAGCTATGGGCACCCGTATGGGTCCTAGCTATGCCTGCCTTTTTGTTGGGTTTGTGGAACAATCTATGTTCCGTGCCTATTCTGGTATCTGTCCCCCACTTTTCCTTCGCTACATCGACGACTGCATTGGCGCTGCTTCCTGCACGCATGCAGAACTCGTTGACTTTATTAACTTTGCCTCCAACTTTCACCCTGCCCTCAAGTTTACCTGGTCCATTTCCGACACCTCCCTCCCCTTTCTAGATCTTTCTGTCTCTGTCTCTGGAGACAGCTTATCCACTGATGTCTACTATAAGCCTACTGACTCTCACAGCTATCTGGACTATTTCTCTTCTCACCCTGTCTCTTGCAAAAACGCCATCCCCTTCTCGCAATACCTCCGTCTCCTGCCGCATCTGCTCTCAGGATGAGGCTTTTCATTCTAGGACGAGGGAGATGTCTTCCTTTTTTTAAAGAAAGGGGCTTCCCTGCCTCCACTATCAACTCTGCTCTTAAACGCATCTCCCCCATTTCACGTACATCTGCTCTCACTCCATCCTCCTGCCACCCCACTAGGAATAGGGTTCCCCTGGTCCTCACCTACCACCCCACCAGCCTCCGGGTCCAACATATTATTCTCCGTAACTTCCGCCACCTTCAACGGGATCCCACCACTAAGCACATCTTTCCCTCCCCACCTCTCTCTGCATTCCGCAGGGATCGCTCCCTACGCAACTCCCTTGTCCATTCGTCCCCCCCATCCCTCCCCACTGATCTCCCTCCTGGCACTTATCCGTGTAAGCGGAACAAGTGCTACACATGCCCTTACACTTCCTCCCTTACCACCATTCAGGGCCCCAAACAGTCCTTCCAGCTGAGGCAACACTTCACCTGTGAGTCGACTGGGGTGATATACTGCGTCCGGTGCTCCCGATGTGGCCTCTTATATATTGGCGAGACCCGACGCAGACTGGGAGACCGCTTTGCTGAACATCTACACTCTGTCCGCCAGAGAAAGCAGGATCTCCCAGTGGCCACACATTTTAATTCCACATCCCATTCCCGTTCTGACATGTCTATCCACGGCCTCCTCTACTGTAAAGATGAAGCCACACTCAGGTTGGAGGAACAACACCTTATATTCCGTCTGGGTAGCCTCCAACCTGATGGCATGAACATCGACTTCTCTAACTTCCACTAAGGCCCCACCTCCCCCTCGTACCCCATCTGTTACTTATTTTTATGCACACATTCTTTCTCTCACTCTCCTTTTTCTCCCTCTGTCCCTCTGAATATACATCTTGCCCATCCTCTGGGTCCCCCCCTCCTCCTTGTCTTTCTTCCCGGACCTCCTGTCCCATGATCCTCTCGTATCCCCTTTTGCCTATCACCTGTCCAGCTCTTGGCTCTGTCCCTCCCCCTCCTGTCTTCTCCTATCATTTTGGATCTCCCCCTCCCCCTCCAACTTTCAAATCCCTTACTCACTCTTCCTTCAGTTAGTCCTGACGAAGGGTCTCGGCCTGAAACGTCGACTGCACCTCTTCCTACAGATGCTGCCTGGCCTGCTGCGTTCACCAGCAACTTTGATGTGTGTTGCTTGAATTTCCAGCATCTGCAGAATTCCTGTTGTTTGCTTTTAAATCAATATAATACATTCTTTAGCACCCTATAGTCTTGTATGGCCACTTTCAGTGAGAAATGGGCTTTCTGTATATCAACACCATCAAGCCTCCTGCCACTAAATATGTACTTTAAATTTGGTTTCCCAAAGTGCAACACCTCACAATTGCTGGATTTACCATTTCTCAAATCATAGCTACAACTGATCTATATCCAACGTATCCTTTTGCAAGCTTCTACATTTTTGACACAACTGCCAAAAAATGTGTCATCTGCAAACTTACTAATCCACCCATCTATGTTTTTGTCAAAGTCATTTACATATATTACAAGCAGCAGAGATCCCAGTATAGATCACTACAGAACACCAGTAATTATGGACCTCCAGAATAAATCCCATCGACAACTGCAGTCTGTCTTCGATTAGCAAGCCAATTCTGAATCCAAGCATCCAAATTCCTGTGGATCCCATGCATTTTAATCTTCTTGAAGAGGGTGGCAAGGTAACGTAGTGGTAAGCATAAAGATTTACAGTGCCAGCTGTAAGATCATGGTTCAATTCCTGCCGCTGTCCTTAAGGAGTCTACATTCTCCCCGTGATTGCATGGGTCTCCTCCAGGTATTCTGGTTTCCTCTGACATTCTGAAGACGTAGGGTTAGGGTTAATAAGTTGTGGGCATGCTATGTTGATGACGAAAGCACGGCTACCCTGGTGGGCTGTCTCCAGCTGCTTTACTTTATGTTTTCATCCAATTAGTATTAGATATGCTTAAGAAGTAGGCCCATTAGTGACTGGTGGCTACTCATAAAAGTCTCTTTTTTATACCTACACTTGGATTCCTGTCTGCCCACCAGTTTCCATCAACGTCAATAAAATATCCCATTCACACGTGCTTTCTTTATTAATCTTTTTATTGATTTAAAAGCATAAATACAATCAAGAGGAGAATTATCTCAAATATCTATCAGTAACAATACAAACTGAGATTAAGATAGACATTGTCAAAATCACAGATATTGTTAAACTAGTATAAAATATATAATAAAAAAAATGAAAACAGCAGTTCTCATCAGTTTATGAAGAGAAAAGAAAAAACATTGAGTTTTAAATGAAGAGGAAAAAAAACCACTACACTATATAAAAAAAACAAAAAAAAGGGACTGGGCAGTCCATTTTGAGGAAACGACCAAAAAAAAAGAATGAAAGACTATCTGATCAAATCTAAAACTATAAAAAAAAGTGCTTTAATTAACTATTACACTTGTCATGTCTTCTGAAAGTCTAAATACACCATATTCACCAGCTCCTCCCCAACTGCTTGATCAGTTAGATTCTAGAAACACAGAAAACCTACAGCACAATACAGGCCCTTCGGTCCACAATGCTGTGCCAAACATGTGCTTACTTTAGAAATTACCTAGGGTTACACAGAACCCTCTATTTTTCTAAGCTCCATGTGCCTATCCAAAAGTCTCTTAAAAGACCCTATCGTATCCGCTTCCACCACCATCACCGGCAGCCCATTCCACACACTCACCACTCTGTGTAAAAAAACTTGCCCCTGACATCTCCTCTGTACCTACTTCCAAGCACCTTAAGACTGTGCCCTGGGAAAAAGCCTCTGACTATCCACACGATCAATGCCTCTCATCATCTTATACACCTCGATCAGATCACCTCTCATCCTCCAGCACTCCAAGGAGAAAAGGCTGAGTTCACTCAACCTATTCTCATATGGCATGCTCCACAATCCAGGCAACATCTTTGTAAATCTCTACACCCTTTCTATGGTTTCCACATCCTTCCTGTATTGAGGTGACCAGAACTGAGCACAGTACTCCAAGTGGGGTCTGACCAGGGTCCTAAACTAGTAGAGTGGATGGGGAGAACCAGTGGATGTGGTATATTTGGATTTTCAAAAGGCTTTTGACAAGGTCCCACACAGGAGATTAGTGTGTAAACTTAAAGCACACGGTATTGGGGGTAAGGTATTGGGGGTAAGGTATTAGTGTGGGTGGAGAATTGGTTAGCAGACAGGAAGCAAAGAGTGGGAATAAACAGGACCTTTTCAGAATGGCAGG
Organism: Mobula hypostoma; assembly: GCF_963921235.1. Classification (NCBI taxonomy): domain Eukaryota; kingdom Metazoa; phylum Chordata; class Chondrichthyes; order Myliobatiformes; family Myliobatidae; genus Mobula; species Mobula hypostoma. The sequence goes on from NC_086098.1 coordinate 62,519,460, forward strand.
CGGTGACTAGTGGGGTACCGCAAGGCTCAGTGCTAGGACCCCAGTTGTTTACAATATATATTAATGACTTGGATGAGGGAATTAAATGCAGCATCTCCAAGTTTGTGGATGACACGAAGCTGGGTGGCAGTGTTAGCAGTGAGGAGGATGCTAAGAGGATGCAGGGTGACTTGGATAGGTTGGATGAGTGGGCAAACTCATGGCAGATGCAATTTAATGTGGATAAATGTGAAGTTATCCACTTTGGTGGCAAAAATAGGAAAACAGATTATTATCTGAATGGTGGCCGATTAGGAAAAGGGGAGGTGCAACGAGACCTGGGTGTCATTATACACCAGTCATTGAAAGTGGGCATGCAGGTACAGCAGGCGGTGAAAAAGGCGAATGGTATGCTGGCATTTATAGCGAGAGGATTCGAGTACAGGAGCAGGGAGGTACTACTGCAGTTGTACAAGCCTTGGTGAGACCACACCTGGAGTATTGTGTGCAGTTTTGGTCCCCTAATCTGAGGAAAGACATCTTTGCCATAGAGGGAGTACAAAGAAGGTTCACCAGATTGATTCCTGGGATGGCAGGACTTTCATATGAAGAAAGACTGGATGAATTGGGCTTGTACTCGTTGGAATTTAGAAGATTGAGGGGGGATCTGATTGAAACGTATAAGATCCTAAAGGGATTGGACAGGCTAGATGCAGGAAGATTGTTCCCGATGTTGGGGAAGTCCAGAACGAGGGGTCACAGTTTGAGGATAGAAACATAGAAACATAGAAAATAGGTGCAGGAGTAGGCCATTCGGCCCTTCGAGCCTGCACCGCCATTTATTATGATCATGGCTGCTCATCCAACTCAGAACCCCGCCCCAGCCTTCCCTCCATACCCCCTGACCCCTGTAGCCACAAGGGGGAAGCCTTTTAGGACCGAGATTAGGAAAAACTTCTTCACACAGAGAGTGGTGAATCTGTGGAATTCTCTGCCACAGGAAACTGTTGAGGCCAGTTCATTGGCTATATTTAAGAGGGAGTTAGATATGGCCCTTGTGGCTACGGGGGTCAGGGGGTATGGAGGGAAGGCTGGGGCGGGGTTCTGAGTTGGATGATCAGCCATGATCATAATAAATGGCGGTGCAGGCTCGAAGGGCCGAATGGCCTACTCCTGCACCTATTTTCTATGTTTCTATATAGCTGTAACGTTACCTCTCTGCTCTTAAACTCAATCCTTCAGTTGATGAAGGCCAATACACTGTATGCCCTCTTAACCACAGAGTCAACCTGCACAACAGCTTTGAGCGTCCTAAGGACTCGGACCCCAAGATCCCTCTGATCCTCCACACTGCCAAAAGTCCTACCATTAATACCATATTCTGCCATCACATTTGACCTACCAAAATGAACCACCTCACACTTATCTGGATTGAACTCCATCTGCCACTTCTCAGCCCAGTTTTGCATCTTATCGATGACCTGCTGTAACCTCTGACAGCCCTCCACACTATCCACAACACCCCCAACCTTTGTGTCATCAGCAAATTAATTAATCCATCCTTCCACTTCCTCATCCAGGTCATTTATAAATATCACGAAGAATAGGGGTCCCAGAACAGATCCCTGAGGCACACCAACCTCCATGCAGAATATGACCCGTCTACAACCACTCTTTGCTTTCTGTGGGCAAGCCAATTCTGGATCCACAAAGCAAGGTCCCCTTGGATCCCATGCCTCCTTACTTTATCAATAAGCCTTGCATGAGGTACCTTATCAAATGCCTTGCTGAAATCCATATCTACTGCTCTACCTTCATCAATGTGTTTAGTCACATCCTCAAAAAATTCAATCAGGCTCGTAAGGCACGATCTGCCTTTGACAAAGCCATGCTGACTATTCCTAATCAAATTATGCCTCTCCAAATGTTCCTAAATCCTGCCTCTCAGGATCTTTTCCATCAACTCACCAACCACTGAAGTAAGATTCACTGGTTTATAATTTACTGGGCTATCTCTACTCCCTTTCTTGAACAAAGGAACAACATCTGCAACCCTCCAATCCTCCAGAACTTCTCCCATCCCCACTGATGATGCAAAGATCATTGTCAGAGGCTCAGCAATCTCCTCCTTGCTTCCCACAGAAGCCTGAGGTATATCTTGTCTGGTCCCGGTCACTTATCCAACTTGATACTTTCCAAAATCTCCAGCACATCCTCTTTCTTAATGTCTATATGCTCAAGCTTTTCAGTCCACTGCAAGTCATCCCTACAATCACCAAGGTCATTTTCTGTAGTGAAAACTGAATCAACATATTCATTAAGTACCTCCGCTACTTCCTCCAGTTCCATGCACACTTTTCCAAAGTCGTACTTGATTGGTCCTATTCTCTCACGTCTTATCCTCTTGCTCTTCACGTACTTGAAAACCCCTAGGCATCCTACCTTAATCCTGCTCGCCAAGGCCTTCTCATGTTCCCTTCTGGCTCTCCTATTTTCATTCTTAAACTCTTTCCTGGTAGCCTTATAATTTTCTAGATCTCTATCATTACCCAGTTTTTTTGAACCTTTCGTAAGCTTTTCTTTTCTTCTTGACTAGATTTTCAACTGCCTTTGTACACCTCAGTTCATGTACCCTACCATCCTGTCCCTGATTGGAATGTACCTATGCAGAATGCCACGCAAATATCCCCTGAACATTTCTGCCGTACATTTCCTTGAGAACATCTACTCCCAATTTATACTTCCAAGGTCCTGCCTGATAACTTCATATTTCCCCTTACTCCAATTAAACACTTCCCAACTTGTCTGCTCCTATTCCTCTCCAAAGCAATGGTAAAGGCAGACATCCCACCTCTCCCAGAAGTTCCGGGAGTCTTCCGCATATTAATAGTGGCTCCCTGATGCCCGCAAATTATATACAATGTCCCGGCGAGCACAAGAGGAAGAAAGCAAGCGCGAGTGAGTGACCACGAGAGACAGCGTGAGAGCGAGAGCAAAAGCAAGAGCGAGAAAGCAAGCGCGCGAGAGAGCGCGAAAGCAAGCGCGCGCGAGAGAGAGCGAGAAAGCAAGCGCGCGCGAGAGAGCGAGAAAGCAAGTGCGCGCTACAGCGACCATGAGCGAGAAAGAGAGCAAGAGCGAGAGTATTCCAATAAAAGAAAATATGAAACGTATGTCACCCCAGACTAAAGTGTACCCCTGCCTAATAGGGGTCAAAAATAATGACAGTGTTGCTCACTGTACTGTTTGCAACAGTGACTTTTCTATTGCCCATTGTGGGTTAAGACTGTAAAAGACATGTTGAGCTGAGTTTAACAGGTGTCATTTGTTCATTAGCATAGCTAATGTTATTTAAACTAGCTGGCTAGCTGCTAAGGAGCTACTCTATTGCAGACATCCCACCTCCCCTGGAAGTCTCTCGCAAATTGATGGTACTACCTCCCTGAAATGAGTTTTTGCAGGGTGGGATGCCTGTAAAGGAGATAGAATTGTGATCACTATCTCCAAAATGCTCTCCCACTGAGAGACCTGACACCTGACCAGGTTCATTTCCCAATACCAGATCAAGTACAGCCTCTGCTCTTGCAGGCTCATTTACATATTGTGTAAGGAAACCTTCCTGAACACACCTAACAAACTCCACCCCATCTAAACCACTTGCTCTAGGGAGATGCCAATCAATATTGGGATAATTAAAATCTCCCATCACGACAACCCTGTTATTATTGCACCGTTCCAGAATCTGTGTCCTTACCTGGTCCTCGATGTCCCCGTTACTATTGTGTTGTCTATAAAAAAAACCCAGTAGAGTTATTGACCCTTTCCTGTTTCTAACTTCCCCCCATAGAGGCCCAGTAGACAATCCCTCCATGACTTCCTGTTTTACTGCAGCCATGACACTATCTCTGATCAGCAGTGCCACATCCCCTCCTCTCTTGACCCCTACCCTGTCCTTTCTGAAACATCTAAAGCCTGGCACTCTAAGTAGCCATTCCCACCCCTGAGCCATCCAAGTCTCTGTAATGGCCACAACATCATAGCTCCAAGTACTGATCCATTCTCAAAACAAATTCCAGTGAATTAATCAAATACGATTTCCTTTTAGTAAATCCTTTCTTTAATTGATTCTGTCACTGTTTCCAAATGCTCTTCTATGTATCTTAATAATTGATTATGGCATTCCCACCTTCTATCAATGTGAAGCTGCCTGATTTTTAACATAAGACATTCTGCAGATGCTGGAAATCTAGAGCACCCAGCCACCACCTGCCTCACCTGGTTTTATCCATCACCAACCAATTTGTACTCCTTCCCCTCCCCCACCTTCTTACTCCATCTGGTGGCTCTCCTCCTCAGATACTGTCTGGTCTATAATACTGTGTTCTCTCTCCCTCCGTTCTTTCAAATAGTGATATTTATTATCTACCTTCAAATCTATAGAAACTGATCCAGTGCCTAAAAAATGTTGGAAAATGATGAATGCATACAGCAACTTTCTTAAGTATTCCGGAATACTTAAGGTTTCCAAAATTGACCATTCCCCCCCCCCACAATTTTTTTCAATTCTATAATTCCCTAAATGCTTATTTCTCTACTAATACTGATTTCATTCTGTTCTTCACTCTCACTGCACGTACAATACATTTTCTAACATTTCTGGGGAGATGTTTGTGACATCTGTGAAGACAGAAAACAGTGTTTGGTCAATTACTGTACTATGTTCTTTGTTCCCATTGTAAGCTCATAGTTTCTGACCATAATTTGCTCTCACTAATCAAGAGAAACTTCCATATTCACTGGACGCCTACTCTCACACTTTATTTTCCCCATCTTAATGAATTCCTTGTTCTACTTTACTGAGTTCTAAAACTGTTGCCATTCCTCAGATTTGATGGGCTTTTTTGGACCAATTTTTTGTTTCAATCTTGGATGTAGTATTAGTTATGGTTAAGCCTGTCATCCTGCTTTATTTTTGTGCCTGTTCTGAACAATGGTCTTTGCCAAACAAGTGTGGCCAAACATGGCCAATAGATTGAGAAGCATTTCCCTAAACCAAGTTGAGCATGAGACACCTTGTAGCCCTATCACTGTTCAGTGAACTTGTTCAAAGTAAATTTATTATCAAAGTAATACATGTCACCATATACAACCCTGAGAGTTGTTTTCTTGCAGGCATACTCAGTAATTCCAAGAACCATAATAGACTTAAAGACCATACCCAAAAGGGCAAACACAAAAGAGAAAAAAATATATATATAAATAAGCAATAAATATTGAGAACTCGAGATGAAGAGTCCTTGAAAGTGAATCCATAGGTTGTGAGAAAAGTTCAGTGATGGGACAATTAAAATTGAATGACATTATCCCCACTGGTTGAAGAGCCTGATGGTTGAGGGGTAACAACTGTTCCTGAACCTGGCGGTGTGAGTCCTGAGGCTCCTGTATCTTCTTTCTAATGGTATTGCATGACCTGGGTGGTGGGGTCCCGAATGATCGATGCTGCTTTCCTGTCACAGCATTCCGTGTAGACGTGCTTAATGGAGGAGAGGGCTTTACCTTTTATTGACTGGACCATATCCAATACTTTTCGTAGGATTTTCCATTCAAGGGTACTGGTGTTTCCATACCAGGCTGTGATGTAGCCAGTCTCTAAACTAATCTATAGGAGTTAGTCAAAGTTATGGATTTCATACTAAATCTTCACAAACTTCGTAGGAAGTAGTGGAGCTGTTGTGCTTTCTTTGTAATTGTATTTACATGCTGGGCCCAGGATAGGTCCTCTGAACTAATAACACAGAGGAATTTAAAGTTGCTGACCCTCTCCATCTTTGGTCCCTGATGAGGACTGGCTGATAGACCTCCGGTTTCCTCCTCCTGAAGTCAGTAATCAGCTCCTTGGTCTTGCTGACATTGAGTGAGAGGTTGTTGTTGTGACACCACTCAGCCAGATTTTAAATCTCTCTCCTATATGCCAGTTCGTCACCACCTTTCCTTTGAGATTGGTGTCATCAGCATACAGTACTATGCTTAGCCACACAGTCATAAGTATAAAGTGAGTACAGCAGGGAGATAAGCACACAGACTTGTAGTGATTGTGGAGGAGATGCTTGTCAACATGAACTCAAACCTCTGACCAACTTACTCGTATGAAGATGCTGTGATATGATTAAGTGGCCTCTACAACATAAAATCAAACAGTTGTTGTTGAGTGCCGTTGAGTTGCCGTCAACTCATGGTGACCCTATAGATAGTGTAGTTGTCCATAGGGTTTTCATGCCAAAATACGGAAGTAGATTGCCAGGCTTTTCTTCCACATGGATACTGCTGCCGTCCAGGTTGGGACCCAGCTGGATTTGAACTCAAGACTATCTGTCTCAGAGTCCAGTGCCGATTGCCACTACTCCACCAGCTGGCCCAAGTCAAACAGTACCCCTATGTAAGATGACTAGTCTTAATAACACATCAAAGCACTTGAAAATTTGCATATGCACCATTCCTGAGAAGCTCCCCACAGACACTGGCCTAAGGCATCAAAGCACACTCTAAAGCAGGGGTTCCCAACCTTTTTTATGCCATGGACCAATACCATTAAGCAAGTGGATCCCAGGTTGGGAACCTTTGATCTAAAGATCGTTAATAATGAATAGAGAAGCTTCAAACGTGTTCTGTTGTGATCGTTGGTTTATGCACCTACTTATCCAATGATCACACACTTGTCTAAATTCAGCCAATCACTAGAATTAGTTTAAGTGTTAATACCACCTAATCTTTCCACCTATCACCCTTCTATTTCTCTCCAAGATAGATAAAATGATAAATTTTAATACATCACAGAGATCTGCTCTTTGTCATTTGGAACCCTTTCGATTTTGATCTCTCAACTAATTCTCAACTGCACTGTTGCAAATCTTTGAAAGGGTGAAAAGGGAACTGGAACAGAGTGGGTCATTCTTGCAAGCATCCACTATATATGAGAAAATAACCTTTTCCTGTTTTGCAAAACTGAATTCTGAATATGGGTCGATAATCTGAGCACACATGGTTAATACTTCTACTACTCTAGTTTGAGGCTATGCAGAATCCATCCTTTATAGAGAACATGCAAAACTGAGGTGGGCATGGTTGAAGAAATGCTGAAGAATTACCCATCCTATCTTGGACAATATTTATCTATACATCAACAGTTCCAAAAACACAATAATTGGACACTATGGCGATGCTTTTTCTGGGAGATTACCTTGCACAGGTTGTTGTGGGAATTGTGGCATGCAAAGATATCATATAAATATTAGAGTAACTTCCACCCAACCTCATAGCTAACAGAAAACAAAAGTTCATGATCCTTCCATTGCTGAAACCATTCAATCAGCTGCCTCTGCTTTCTTCATCTGTTTCCATACTTCCACGCCAAACCCTCTTTCATATTCTTCCTTCATCCTTCTCTAGTTTTTCTATTAACTTTCTTGCTTCTTCAATTTCTTTATATCCAGAAGCCCTACTGACTGTTCCCTTGGCCGCACTACCATTAACTTTCCCCATCCTTACTAATAGAAAGTACAATCTCGCCATTCAAAAGTGTTCCTTTTAAAACTCTTTCTCACTAAACCAAATTTCCAACCTCTTTATCCTTGAAAATTACCATTCATTTAATTTCTCCAAAATCCAAATCCACCTCCCCTGAGGCTTGAATCTCTTCATTCTTGCATACAACCCAGCCACAGCAATGGGATACGATGGTTGGCTGCAGATGATTAGTGGTGTTTCACGGGTCTGTGTTGGGTCTGATACTTTTCATGTTATATGTGATGATCCGTGATGATCTGGATGATCTGTGGCCAAGTTTGCGGATGATACAAAGATAGGCAGAAGGGCAAGTTGTGTTGAGGAAACAGTGAGCCTGCAGAGGGGCTTGAACAGATTAGGAGAATGGGTAGAGAAGTGGCAGATAGAATACAGTGCAGGGAAGTTTATAGTCATGTACTTCAGTAGAAGGAATAAGGGTGTAGACTATTTTCTAAATGGGGAGCAAATTCAGAAATCGAATGTGCAGAGACTTGGGAGTCCTTGTGCAGAATTCCCTAAAGGTTAACTTTCAAGTTGAGTCGATGATAAGGAAGGCAGATGCAATGTTAGCATTCATTTCTAGAAGATTACATGTGAAAGCAAGGATGTAATGCAGAGACTTTATAAGGTATTGGTCAGACTACACTTGGAGTACTGTGCAAACACGAGGAAATCTGCAGATGCTAGAAATTCAAGCAACACACACAAAAAAAGCTAGCACCACCATGCACATCTTTCTTTCCCTCCCCCCCCTTTCTGCTTTCCACAGGGATCGCTCCCTACGCGACTTCCTTGTCCATTCGTCCCCCCCATCCCTTCCCACCAATCTCCATCCCGGCAATTATCCTTGTAAGCAGAACAAGTGCTACACATGTCCTTACACTTCCTTCCTCCCTCACCACCATTCAGGGCCCCAGACAGTCCTTCCAACACTGCACCTGTGAGTCGGCTGGGGTGATATACTGCATCCGGTGCTCCCGGTGTGGCCTTCTATATATTGGTGAGACCCGACGCAGGCTGGGAGACCATTTTGCTGAACACCTATGCTCTGTCCGCCAGAGAAAGCAGGATCTCCCAGTGGCCACACATTTTAATTCCACGTCCCATTCCCGTTCTGATATGTCTATCCACGGCCTCCTCTACTGTCAAGATGAAGCCATACTCAGGTTGGAGGAACAACACCTTATATTTCATCTGGGTAGCCTCCAACTTGATGGCATGAACATTGACTTCTCTAACTTCTGCTAATGCCCCCCCCCTTTGTACCACATCCCTTATTTATTTATTATTTTCCCCCCCTTTTTTTTCTCTCTCTCTTTTTCCTCCCTCTGTCCCTCTCACTATAACTGTTTGCCTGCTCTCCATCCTCTGGGCTCCCCTCCCCCTTTTTTTCTCCCTAAGCTTCCTGTCCCATGATCCTCTCCCTTCTCCAGCCTTGTATCCCTTTTGCCAGTCAGCTTTCCAGCTCTTGGCTCTATCCATCCCCCTCGTCTTCTCTTAACATTTTGGATCTCCCCCTCCCCCTCCCACTTTCAAATCTCTTACTAATTCTTCTTTCAGTTAGTCCTGACAAAGGGTCTCGGCCCAAAATGTCCACTGTACCTCTTCCTATAGATACTGCCTGGCCTGCTGCGTTCACCAGCATTTTTTGGAGTACTGTGACCAGTTTTGAGCCCCACTGCTAAGAAAGAATGCCCTGGCATTGGGGAGGTCCACAGAAGGTTTGAGAGAATGATTCCAGGAAAGGGTTAACACGAGGAATGTTTGATGGCCGGGGCCTCTACTTGCTGGAGTTTAGAAGAACGAGGGAAAAATCTCATTGAAACCTGCCAAATAGAAAGGCCTACATATTGGAAGAGTCTAGGATCTAAGAGTCTTAGAATAGGTTCTCCCTTTAGAACAGAGATGAGGAGGTATTACTTTAGCAAGAGGGTGGTGAATCTGCCAAGTCATCGGGTATTTAAAACGGAGGTTGATAGGTTCTTGATTAGTAAGGGCATCAAAGGTTATGGGAAGAAATCAGGAGAATGGGGTTGAGAGAGAAAATAAATCAGCCATGACCTGAGCAGAGCCAATTGTCCTAATTCTGCTCGTGTTATGGTTTTAACAAAAACTGCATATTAGTTCTTTCTGCAAAAAAAGGTAATTATTTCTTCTCCACTTGTTTATCACCTTGGTTATCAATGCCATTTTCTGTTATTGCTTAGTTTAATGGTATTGCCTCTCAATTGTTTCTACTTTACTTTTATATATTTGAACAATAGCTTTTCTTACAGACACTACTTTAACTACAGAATTCCTTAGAAATGATTCTCACCATAAGTACTTTCACTGTTCACAAACAAGATAAATTCTACAGATACTGTTAGCCTAAGCAACACATACAAAATACTGGAGGAACTCAGCAGGCTAGGCAGCATCTATCGAAAAGAATAAACAGTCAACATTTCGGGCCAAGAACCTTCATCAGGACTGGAGAAAAATGATGAGAAGTCAGAGTAAGGAGGTGGGGAGGGGAGGAAGAAGTACAAGGTAGTAGGTGACAGGTGAAACTGGGAAGGGGTAAGGGGGAAGTAAAGGGCTGGAAGGCTGATTGGTGAAAGAGATAAAGGGCTGGAGAAGGGGGAATCTGATAGGAGAGGACAGAAGGCCATGGAAGAAAGGGAAGGGGGTGGAGAACCAGAGGGAATTGAATTGAATTGACTTTATTACTTATATTCTTCATATACATGGAGTAAAAATCATTATGTTATGTCTCCATCTAAATGTGCAATTTATAGTAATTTATAATAAATAATATGTACAACAACAGTCAATATAACAGAAATACAATTGTATCAGCATGAATTAATCTGTCTGATGGCCTGGTGTAAGAAGCTGTTACAGAGTCCGTTGGTCCCGGCTTTTACGCTGTGGTACCGTTTTCCCGATCGTAGCAGCTGGAACAGTTTATGGTGGGGTGACTCGGGTCTCCAATGATCCTTCGGGCCCTTTTTACACACCTGTCTTTATAAACGTCCTGAACAGTGGGAAGTTCACATCTACAGATGTGCTGGACTGTCCACACCACAAAGTCCTGCAATTGAGGGAAGTATATTTCCCATATTAGGCAGTGATGCAGCCAGTCAGGATGTTCTCCCTTTAGAAAAATCTTAAGATTTAGGGGCTCATATCAAACTTCCTTCAACTGTCTGAGGTGAAAGAGGTGCAGGTAGGGAGGTGAGGAGATAAAGGTGAGAGGGGGAAATGGGAATGGGGAATGGTTGGTTGGAGGGCAGGATCATTACAGGAAGTTTGAGAAATCTATGTCCATGCCACCAGGTTGGAGGCTATCCAGACAGAAAATATGGTGTTGCTCCTCCAACCTGAGTGTGCCCTCATTGTGGCAGTAGAGGAGGCCATGGACTGACAAGTGGGAATGAGAAATAGAATTAAAATGGATGGCCACTGGGAGATCCTACTTTTTCTGACGGACAGAGCATAGGTGCTCAACAAAGCAGTCTCCCAATTTATGTTAGGTCTCACCAATATATAGGAGGCTGCACAGGATACAGTAGATGACCCCAACAGACTCACTGTTCACAGTTCACATCTAACCCAGATAAATGTGAAGTCTTACACCTTGTGTTTCTGAGCAGAAAGCCACATAGGTTGATAAGGTGGTAAAGAAGGCTTATGAAATGCCTGCTTTTAGTAGTTGAGACAATGGGTTCAAAAATCAACAGGTTATGTTACAACTTCATAAACTCTGGTTAGGCCACATCTGGAGTACTGCATACAGTTTTGGCCATCCCACTATAAGAAGGATATCGAGGCTTTGGAGAGAGTGCAAAAGAAGTTTACCAGGTTGCCTGGTATGGCGGTGGAGGCAAATACACTAGAAGCTTTTGGATAGGCACATGATGCAAGGAGGACGGAGCGATATGGACATGGTGTAAGTAGGCGGGATTAGTGTTTGAGTGATTTTGATTTGCTTTTTAGCTGGTTCAGCACAACACTGTAGCCGATTGGCCTGTTCCTGTGCTGTACTGCTCTATCCTCTACCTCAGATTGAAGTGGTGTTGCCACACATTAGTTCAATGCCGAACAGAGCTTGTAACTCCTTATCCTTTCTGTGATAAAGCTGGCTATTTCCATGTCCATAACATGACTGGTCTCTTCCCTAACCGTTCGCCTGTTGTTAACCCTCCTCTGTACCTCTGCCAGCTTCAGATTTAATCACTTCAATACTGCCCTACTTGTCTTTGTATCTCAAGGCTACATAAAGCTCAGTTTATCCAAACCTATTTTATTTCTTTTTAATATATATTGAGAGGAGCGGAGTCAACAACAATAATAGTTCTTTTTTTATGTTTCACAACAGCCCATGTCTTTTTTTTGCTGTAGTTTAGTTGGTTAGTCTTGTTAGATTAGTTTTTTTGGGGTATATATTTTTTCTTTTTTTCCTTTTTCATGTTATTTTGTTTATATGTAATATTTGTATCTTGTATGATTGGGAGGTTTAATACCCATGTGCTAACTGGGTTTATATTTATATATGATAATTACAACAATGTAATCCCAATAACTTTGTACAATTATTATGTTATGTTAATCTTTATCATTATGATATTAATAAAATGATTGAAAAAAAGATAAAAGCTCAGTTTATTCCCCATTACAAAATTGCTGTTTGTATCCTATTTTGGGGGCATTTGGGGAAGAATCCAACATTTGAAGTTGGCAATTTCAATAAATAGGTTTCTTAAGTAAATATTACACAGTGAAAAAGTGCCAATTATGTTAAATAGAACTGTTTTATTGAATTCATTCTTTGGTTGATAATCACTCACCTTTCATAAGACAATAAGACATAGCAGCAGAATTAGGCCATCTGGCCCATCGAGTCTACTCCACCATTCAATGATGGCTGATTCTTTTTTTTCTCCTCCTCAACCCCAGTTCCCAGCCTTATCCCCATAACCTTTGAAGCCATTTCCAATCAAGAACCTACCAATCTCTGCCTTAAATACACCCAATGACCTAGCCTCCACAGCAGCACGTGGCAACAAATTCCACAAATTCACTATCCTTTGGCTAAAGAAATTTCTCTGCATCTCTGTTTTGAAAGGGCGCCCCTCTATCCTGAAGCTCTGCTTTCTTGTCTTAGACTCTCTCACCATGGGAAACATCCTTTCCACATCTACTCTAAGCCTTTCAACACTCAAAAGGTTTCAACGAGAACCCACCCTCATCCTTCTAAATTCCAGCGAGTACAGACCCAGAGCCATCAAATGTTCCTTGTATGATAACCCTTTCATTCCTGGAATCATCCTTGTGAACCTCCTCTGGACCCTCTCCAAAGCCAGCACATCTTTTCTAAGATGAGGGGCCCAAAACTGTTCATAATACTCAAGGTCAGGCCTCACCTGTGCCTTATAAAGCCTCAGCATCACATCCCTGCTCTTGTATTCTAGATCTCTTGAAATGAATACTAACATTGCATTTGCCTTCCTCACCACTGACTCGACCTGCAAGTTAACCTTAGGGTGTTCTGCTCAAGGACTCCCAAATCCCTTTGCATCTCGGATTTTAGGATTTTCTCCCCATTTAGAAAATATTCCGCACATTTGTTTCTACTACCAAAGTGCATGGCCATGCATTTTCCAACATTATATTTCATTTGCCACTTTCCTGCCCATTCTCCTAATCTAAGTCCTTCTGCATCCTACCTGTTCCCTCTAACACTACCTGCCTTTCCACCAATCTTCATATCATCTGCAAACTTGACAAGAAGGCCAGCTATTCCACCATCCAAATTATTTATATACAACATAAAAAGTGGTCCCAGCACTGACCCCAGCGAAACAGTACTAGTCACTGGCAACCTCGCTGCCTCCTACCAATTGCCAATGCTCTAACCATGCCAGTGACTTTCCTCTAATACCATGGGCTTTAACTTGGTAGGCAGCCTCATGTGTGGCACCTTGTCAGAGGCCTTCTGAAAGTCCAAATATACAACATCCACTGCATCCCCTTTATCTATCCTACTTGTAATCTCCTCAAAGAATTCCAACAGGTTCATCAGGCAGGATTTTCCCTGAAGGAAACCATGCTGACTTTGTACTACCTTGTCCTGTGTCACCAAGTACTCCATCACCTCATCATTAACAATTGACTCTAACATCTTCCCAACCACTGAGGTCAGGCTAACTGGTCTATAATTTCCCTTCTGCTGCCTTCCTCCTTTCTTAAAGAGTGGAGTGACATTTGCAATTTCCCAGTCCAGTCCAATGATTTTTGAAAGACCATTTCTAATGCCACCACAATCTCTAATGCTACCTCTTTCAGAACTCTAGGGTGCAGTTCATCTGTTCTGGGTGATTTATGTACCGTTAGGTCTCTTAGCTCTTTGAGCACCTTCTCTCTTGTAATATTAACTGCACTCACTTCTCTTCCTTCACACACTACAATATCAGGCATTCTGCTAGTGTCTTCCACGGTGAAGCCTGATGCAAAATACTCATTTAGTTCATCAGGCATTTCCTTGTTCCCTGTATTATTTCTCCTGCCTTATTTTCTAGCAGTCCTATGTCCACTCTCATTTCTCTTTTATTTTTAACATACTTGGAAAAAACTTTTACTATCCACTTTGATATTATTTGCTCGCTTGCTTTCATACTTCATCTTTTCCCTTCTAATGATTTTTAGTTGCTCTCTGTAGGTTTTTAAAAACTTCCCGATCCTCTACCTTCCCACTAATTTTTGCTTTACTGAATGCCCTTTCTTTTGCTTGAACAATAGCTTTGACTTCCCTTGTCAGCCATGGTTGTACTATTTTACCACTGGAATATTTCTTCATTTTTGTAAATCACATGCCCTACACCTTCCGCATTTCCCCCAGAAACGCACGCCATTGCTGCTCTGCTGACATCCCTGCCAGCAGCTCATGTGACTCTTCCGGCTTTGAAGTCCAGTTTAATCGTCCTACTGCCGAACCTCTGGCTTCATCTGAGATCATTACCCACACCTGTATGACCATTAAACCCTCTCCTAAAGCTGATTATTCCACTATCTCCCAAATGACCCTCCCAAGAACAGATGGAATTCGTACTGCCTGGAGCGGCAAATACACTGGCAGCTCCAGAGCTGGTGTAAACCAGATACAAGCAGCCGTCTGCTGGAGAAACGAGGCGAACCGAGCAGTATTTCCGCGGGGCACGATTCTCCAGTAGTGTGTTTCTCCTGATTTTACCATCTGCTCTCTCTCTGTCTCCTCGAAGCAGGTAGATACAGCCATAGCTCCGTGTCTACCCCCCCCCCCCGCCGTTCCATATCTCGCCAGTCAGTACCTGGCAGCTGCTACACTCTCCCTCACACCGCCAAAGTGTGTGTGGACCGGCAGGCACACACTACCCAGGGGCTTGGCTCCGACCTCCACACCCAAGCCAAGATTTGCCCCACCACTGATCAAAACGCCTGCAGGCGGGGTGGCGTCGCCAGCTCTCCAGGTACAGCACTCCGCTCCATCCTCAAACTCCGGGCCCTTTGCCCAGCACTGCCGACCCGCACACACGCTCCCAAGCTCCACGAAAGCCTGCCCTTGTTTTTCCTACCTGAGTGATGGAGTCGCCAAACAAAATGAGCCGCGGCCAGACTAGCCCGCCAGCAGCCATCTCTTCGCCCAACACAGCAACGCCGCAATCGCCGAGCCAATACCGCCATCAGCAGGACGAGCACCAAACTGCAAGCAGGGTGTGAGCCCCACTAGACGGTCCGAACACCCTGGGTTCACCCCAGAGCTTAGGGTTATTGACGGGGTCACATTTAGAGTGAGGTAAATAATATCATAACAAATTGTTAACCTTCGGAGCCCGAGAACTGTAGACTTACTGAATATATTCAAAACTGAGATTGACAGACTTTGCACACTGAGGGAATCAGAGGGTGGGAAAGTGGACAAAGTACAGGAGCAGCTGCAAACTTCTGGACTTGAGAGTTTAGACAAAGCATCCTCAGTCGTTTCCTTGTTGCCTAGCTTCTTCTGGACTAAGGCCTTGAAATAAGGAAAAGTGGGCATCAAGATCATCATCATCATCAGCTGCCGTGTCCAGTTTGAGCTTTGACTGCCGTCCCCACACACTCCTGTTTCGGGTCAAGTGGATCAATTCATTGGTATTCATTTCCAGTTCTCTGGCTGCTGTCGCCATCATCAATTGTCTTTGTCTTCCTCTTGCTTTCTTCCCTTCAATCTTTCCCATAATTACAGTGCATTCTAACTCCTCTTTCCTAATGACATGTCCAATGAAGTTACATTGCCTTTTCATGATCTCATACATTATTTCTCTTTTTGTGTTTGCTCTGTTCATGACATCCTTGTTAGATATTCGTTTCATCCATGATATTCTTTGCATCCTCCTCAAAAACCACATCTCTGCTGCTTCAATTCGTTTTATGTTACTAGATATTGTCCAACATTCTGAGCCATATAACATAACTGGATAAAGATAACATTTCAGTACTCTGAGGCAGGTTATCATGCCTAGTTTAGTATTGGTCAGTATACTCCTGATTCTCGTAAAGGTGTCTTTTGCCATCCCTATTCTTCTTTTGATGCACATCAAGATACTGTATTTAATCCCGTTAAAATGTATTGATGTTCAAAATAATTATTTTACAAAATACTGCTATTCATGGAAAAATAATATTAATTACATATGAGTAATTCGGTTCATGTTAGGTTGAGCAACTTCACAATGAACAGGTAGTTTCCAAAATCTCCACCATGCTTCTTTCTTCCCATTAGGTTTAGGTATACAATACAGTACAAGATAAAGGTCTGGGTATACAATACAGTACATACTTTGGCAGTAATTCTATCGTTATATATATTCTAGGAATTTCAACTCTTGCATTAGTCCATTTGAACAAATATCGTTTATTTTTACTTTAAAAACATGTCTTCCTTCTTACAAGGGCCCCAAAAGATATCCCAAAACACATCTGTTCTTGTTGATATTTTGTTTATTTTACAAAACTGAAAGATGATGTTGAAGTCACGCCAACAGTGTTTGGACTTTTGGAGGTAATTAATCAGATTTTCCTTCAAACAGCAGTCGGTCTAGTTCTGTACATGTAAAGTCAGTTTAAGAGTTGCAACAGAATGCACATTTCAGTTTGTTCAAACTACATGGAATCATTTACATCACTTGCAGAAGGGACTCGCCTGACAAAAAGAGAGAGGTTATTAAATGTTGAAGACACAACAGATTGCAGTTCATATTTATCACAGGTTTTCTCCATTTCAAGAGAGCGCTGGATGTATTGTTTCATAAAGCCGCTGCACTGCCACTTCCACCATTTCTCGAAGTGGTTCATCCTCTACACTGCCCTCTTCACACACAACCATCTGTGGGCAAAAATGAATAGAATTATGTACATTTTAAACAAAAGTGTAGAAAGAGCTAAGTTGAACAAAACTGCCCCAGTGCACCAGCTTTTCCTCTTTAAAAACTCTCCTGCACAGGTTTTCTGCCATCATCAGGTATGACAGCAAGCACCACTTCCTATACAGGTCACTGTCAGATCCTGTGGTCAACTTTAAGTAGCATACCCCCACCCAAAGTACATGTTAACTTAATAGACAAAGTGTATGTTACCAAGTTTAAACAAATCTATCAGCCTCAATGGGAATACTATATAGTGAAATAGCATTTCTCCTCGATTTATTGCTTTTAATCAACCCAAACTGAACAAAGAATACTCAAAGAATCCAGAGTTTTTATTTTGTTATTTAGCCATAGATGTATAAAACAGTGCAGCACGGAAACAGGCCTTTTGGTCCATCTACTCTATGCTCCAGGGAATAAAGTCATAACCTATTCAACTTTTCCCTATAACTCAGGTCCTTAAATCCTGACAATATCCTAGTAAATTTTCTCTCCACTTTTTCAATCTTATTTACCTCTTTCCTGTAGGTAGGTGGCCAAAACTGCACACAATACTCCAAATTAAACCTCACCAATGTCTTGTACAATTTCATCATAACATCGCAACTGCTGTACTTAATACTTTGATTTATGAAGGCGAATGTGCTCTCTTTACAACCCTATCTAACTGTGACACCACCTTCAAGTAATTATGGATCTGTATTCCTAGGATCCCTCTGTTCTACTACATTCCTCAATGTCCTACCACTCACACTCTAAACCTGCTACTCTTGCCTTTAATTTCTAATAATCTTGGTTAAAAAGTCCCTGCTGTTATTACATGATCATTAAAGATCAGCTCTGTGGAAATAAAAGTATGTTATTTATAATATCAACAAAATGTATTTACAGATGAGGCAATCATAAACTTAGAGCACAAGAATTTCCCCAGCTGTGTTCAATAATGATCTTTACAACCTAAAAACATATTTGCCAAAGATACCCAAACTTTCTTCCTCTGCTCACAGACCATTAGGTCATTCAGCCCATCAAGTCTGCTCCATTCCATCATAGTTGACTTATTATTGTGTTGGGCACGTGGCCAAGTGGTTAAGGCAATTGTCTAGTGATCTGAAGGTCACTAGTTCGAGCCTCAGCTGTGGCAGCGTGTTTGTGTCCTTGAGCAAGGCACTTAACCACACATTGCTCTAGTGACTGTGCGAGGAGTGGCGCCCCACAGACTTCCAATCTGTGCCTTGTAAGGCATGAAAATGCCCGACGTAGGCTCTCATGGTCTGAGTCGACGTTCCCTCCCTCCCCTGACTTATTATCTCTCTCAAACCCATTCTGTCTTCTCCCCATAACCTTTGACGCCCTAATTAAGAATCTATCAACTTCCACCTTAAATATACCCTATGACAGGGTATATTTAAAGCCTACACAGTTGTGTGTGGCAAAGAATTCCACAGATTCACCACCCTCTGGCTAAAGAAAATTTTCCTCATCTCTGTTCTAAATGGACATCCCTCTATTCTGAGGCTGTACCCTCTCATTCTAGATTCCCCCACTACAGGAAACATCCTCTCCACATTGACTCAATCCAGATCTTTCAATAGTTAATAGGTTTCACTGAGATCCACCCCCCCCCCATCCTTCTAAACTTCAGTGATTAGAGACCTAGAGCTATCAAACGCTCCTCATATTAACCCTTACATTTCTGGGATCATTCTCATGAACCTCCTCAGGATCCTCTCCAATGCCAGTAAATTCTTTCTTTGATTAGGGCCCATAACTGCTCACAATACTCCAAGTGCAGTCCGACCAATGCCTTATAAAACCTCAGCATTTCTTTTGTATTCTAGTCCTCCCAAAACGAATGTTAACATTGCATTTTCCTTCCTTACTGCAGATTCAACCTGCAAGTTAATATTTAGGGAACCCTGAACGAAGACCTCGAAATCCCTCTGCACCTACCTCTGATGTTTGAATTTTCTCCCCATTTACAAAACAGTTCACACTTTTATTTCTTCTGCCAAAATGCATGACAATGCACTTTCCTACATTATATTCTATCTGTATGGTCATGCACTTCCCCATTCCTCCAATCTGTCAAAGTCCTTTTGCAGACTGCAGGCTCATCATGACTGTCCAATTAATAATGAAGTATGGTCATTTTTTTGGTACTGTTAACTACAGTATTTTCAGAATAAGTAACTTTAGACAGACTGAAATAATTTTACTGGTACACTCAAGACTTAGATGAAATAAAACCATCTCATCAATGTTCATATGAACTTCAATAAGTATCTATATTATGAGAGTGCTACAATCACAATGGGCCTATGTGGTATATATACAATTTTTATATTTGTTAAACAGGGTAAGATTGTGTAAAAGTAATATGATTATTTTCAAAGAAAAAGGATGCTTTAGAGTGCAATTCATTTTGTATTAGATCCTCCATGCAAAACTCAGAATAAAAACTGAAAATGTCACCTGGGTCGTCAATAAATCAACAAAATTATAATTGGTGTTAACGAAAATTACCTTGGATAGTTAAAATTCTTTCAGTACATGAATATAAAGTAGTTGTATTATCACTTGAGATATTCCAGTTGACCTCATAATGCCGAAAATATTGATGAATGAGCCTTTTAACTGAACTTAAAAGTGAGGCTATTTTATTTAGACTAGAAGGAGGAGGAAAAAAGAGGAAGTTGAGCTCTCCAGCTCTAAATTGCTGCAACTGCATACCAGTGCTGGCTGCTAAACTCATAATCCACAATAAAATTAATCCATAATTAAAGTTATCCATGTGCACAAACTAACTCTCAATACACTAAGGTAAAGGAGTACAATCTTTATATGAAAAAATTGTTGCCAGCAATTCATTTGCAATCTAAATTTTAAAAAAGGAAGATGCATTTATATACTGCTGTCACTATTTTGAATGTTTAAAATAACTTTTTATAGTTAATGAAACACTTCTGAATTTTAGCCACTGTGGAAAGGGAAATGTAACAACTAATTAGTGCATAGCAAACAGTCATGAAGTAATGATCAAATAATCAGTTTTAGTATTGTTGGTCAAGTGATAATATTCCCAGATTATTATTTAGAAGGCACTTGGGTTTGTTTTTACGCAAGGACACACATGAGCTCACTTTTAATGTCTTATCTGAAGAGAAGCATTTCCCTCAGGATGGGTTTCGCACTTCATGGAAAAGGATCTTGTTTTGATGGGCTTAGACCAATATTCAATCTACTGGTGGAATTCAGTGGGTCAAGCAGCATTTGTGGGAGGAAAGAGATCGCTGAAGTTTCAGGTTGAAAGTCTGGATCGGGATTCAAAACGCTGACAATTCCTTTCCTCCAACTGATGCTACTCTTCCTGCTGAGTTCCTCCAGCAGATTGTTTCTCTAGATTCTACCATTTGCAATTTCAAGTGTGACTGGAAACAACACTTATCACCAATACACAGAACTGTACTACAGGCTATCTCTGGGTACAGAACAGGATCCATTGAAAGACATCCATAAGTTACTTTTGTCCACAAGTACATAAAGCACAATTTCACAATACAGTAATCATACTTACACAGTATTGTAATGAATGGTGTTTATGAGGGCTAATTATTACAAACATTTACAGTTTCCCGATCTAGTTACAATGGTACAGAACCAGGATGTACCATGGTCAACAGCTGATTTCAATACACTTGAAGTATCAATGCATTTTACATTGTTTAATAGAGCATCAACATTCAAGTTTCAATAGAAGCGATTGCTTGTCAACTTTCAAAACAACTCTAAGTGCCCTCTTGCGGTGAAGCTATCAGTCTATATTCTTAATGACTACAAGAAGATTACATGTAAACAGGTATTTTCCCTCAAGACTGATTCTCATTTGAAGTTAATAATAATATTTATGGGAGATTGTTCATTAGCATGGGTGTCTATAAGTCAGGCATTCGTAACCCGGGGGCGGGGGGGGGGGCCTATATCATATACGAAATTATCCTTACAATCCCTCCCCTCCACTTCAGACAAATCGCTGAGAACCAGTTTATTATTGATGGTAATATTTAAACACTAAATATATTTAACTATTGAATATATCACAATTATAAGGTCAATTTAGAAATGTAGAATGCTTTCTGAAACTCAATTTACATCATGGAGATAGATCACAATAAGAAACAATACATGAATGCTCCAAAATTAATTTGAATAAAAATGCTGTGATCAGAAACTTTGTGGATATGAATTTAAAGTCCAACTGAAGTCAACGTGTACACTTATCAATCTTCTCTCTGCAGTCCTCACCCAGACATATGTGTATCAATCTACAAGTCTACTTTATGGTGTGTGGGATATTTGGGGATATCCCCAAAAGTTTAAAATGCAAGAACAAACCAATAATATTCCATGGCACATTAAAACTGATTCTGTATTCTTTTTAGAAGTTTTAGCATACCAAACCAAACATAAAAAATTTGATATTTCTACAGAAATTTCAACTACAAATGAGTGTTGCAAAACACAAACTCAGCTTGTGTATTCTTCTGAAATTGACATCTGTTATGCACATTTGCTGCCTTTTCTATTTGTTAATTCCCAGTGCAATTAGGTGTATTGAAAGAAGCTGCTTGATGTGGTTTTCACTCAGCCCAGAAGAGAGTCTGAACATGCAAAGGATACCAATGTGACGTGGTTCTCTTTGGCTTTTCGTACTGACTACGCACATTTCCTATATAAGGATGCAGGTTCTGAATCTGCAGTCTTACGGATCTGCTTATGCGAACACCACCAAGCCAGAACTAATACACAGGAACAGATACAGGGTGTGGCATTGTTTTAGTTACTCAACAGGTAATAAGTAGCAGATACAGCTCAGTCCATTACAGGTAAAACCCTCCACTCCATTGAGCACATCTACGTGGAGTGCTGTTGCAGGAAAGCAGCATCCATCATCAGGAACGCCCACCACCCAGGTCATGCTCTCTTCTCGCTGCTGCAAGCAGGAAGAAGGTACAGGAGCCTCAGGACTCACACTACCAGTTTCAGGAAGAGTTATTACCCCTCAACCATCAGGCTGTTGAACCAGTCGAGATAACTTCATCCAAGTTCACTTGCCCCAGCACTGAACTGTTCCCAGAACCTATGGATTCACTCTGGAGGACCGTGTTCTTGATACTTATTGCTTATTTATTATTATTATTCTCTTCTGTATATGCACAGTTCATTGTCTTCTGTACATTGGTTGTTTGCCCGCCCTCCTGGGTGCAGTCTTTCAGTGATTCTATCATGGATCTTGGATTTACTGAGAAACCCAACAAGAAAACAAATCTTAGGGTTGTACGTGGTGATGTACATGTACTTCGATAATAAATTTACTTCGAACTTTGAACAAAGCACTCCTCCCATCCTGCACTTAGCCGATAATAATAGCTCTGAATACTTACCTGTGTATCTAGAGAAATATTTGCTGCTTTTCCATCTACTGTTACTGAGAGAGTATTGCCAGTTTTAGATTTTGCTACACAATCCTGGCCAAACATATCCCTAAAAAAAAAAAAAAACAAGAAGTCAATTTTGTAGGCAAAGAACATTTTCAAATGAACATAAAAACATCACAACTGGTCTTTTCATTTTTCACCTGAACCGTCACAAAGGGAATTCTATGGAATAGTTCAGACAACACTGAATTTAGCAGCAATGCTAATTAATACAGTGGATTCTGGTTAAAGTTTCATGGAAACAGTTTAAAAAGTATAAAAAGGACAAACTATCATTTAACTAAGTAACAAATTATGTATTTAAATGAAATACAGAAGATATTGGCACGCTACCAATGGTACTACACTACTATAAAACTGTATTTTTTCCTAATAGTTATCGACGAAGGAATTCATTCAGTGTACACTGCATGTACGGGGTGTCCAGGGATGGGTAGCACTCCTGGTGAAGGAACTTATTGTGTCCATTCTGAGACAGCTCACTCACCTTTGGTCTCCACCGGATACCTATGGCTCCAACTAGCTGTTTGCATATGCCAGCGGCCACACCGCGGTACATTGCTTCAGGGTGGCTAAACCAGGTGAGGTTAGCCGGTGGGCCTCATACCCCAGTAAAATAGGGACATGTCTGTCCTAGCATGTGAAGTAATCTCCAGCAGACTGGGTTGATGAAATCAACAGTGAGACCCAAAAGCCAAGAAAGTGGCTCTGAAACACTTCACGGTGAGGTAAGGGCATGACAAGGCACAAAAGAAGTCATGGTTACCTACTGCAACCAAGGAAGACCCCAGTTTGTGATCATTATTTATACCACTAGACCTGAATTTCAGAGGTCGAGAATGGAATTGTCGCAGTACAAAGGCTTTTCCTCTTTAAAAACTCTCCTGCACAGGTTTCACTGTCATCCAATATGATGGACAACCAACACACTGCTGCGATCTTTTGATTGACTGTGAGTGAACAAAATTAGTGCAGGCACCTATTGCCTTCACACAATGCTCTTCACAATTGCATCCTCCAAATCTTCATTTTCATTGTAACATTCAAGATGATTGTCGGTAACTTCAAATTTCTCACAGTTTTTAACTTATTGAAGTAGTGAAATCCTTTCATTTTCACTTCCTGTTGTTTTTGACATCTCCAAGCCTAAATGCTTGAAACCAGTGAGGAAAATAATTCTAAATTGTCTTACTGATAATTTCTCACCAACTATCAATGACAAAAATCACTCCTTTTTGAACAGAACCACACAAACTTATGCTATTTAAAAACTGATCACTCGAAACATGGTGTAGTATCGAATAGCCACACAATTTCATGCAACCAACGCTAGTTGGAAACTGTTTGACAACAGCCTCCTGTTCCAATTAAGCAGCATGGTGTCCCAAATAAATGAAGGGAATCCCAGCCATTTTCTCAATTAGTTTCTGTTCTTTAAGAGTTGTCTCAAATAAGTGGCTACCCAATTAAACAATGGACCAAATTAACTGGAATCCACAGCATAGTCTTTAGTTAAAAGTGTACGATTATTAATTTTTAGATTGAGTTTTACATGTGATAGTATTTATCACACTTGCAAATCAAGTCAAGTCAAGTCACTTTTTATTGTCATTTCAATCGTAACTGCTGGTACCGAACACAGTAAAAAATGAGACAACGTTTTTCAGGACCATGGTGCTACATGAAACAATCCAGAAACTACACGGAACTACTTAAAAAAAACCACAAAAACTAGACTACAGACCTACCAAGGACTGCATAAAGTGCACAAAACAGTGCAGGCATTACAATAAATAATAAACAAGACAATAGGCACAGTACAGGGCAGCAGATTGGTGTCAGTCCAGGCTCTGGGTATTGAGGAGTCTGATGGCTTGGGGGAAGAAACTGTTACATAGTCTGGTTGTGACAGCCCGAATGCTTCGGTGCCTTTTGCCAGATGGCAGGAGGGAGAAGAGTTTGTATGAGGGGAGCGTGGGGTCCTTCATAATGCTGTTTGCTTTACGGATGCAGCGTGTGGTGTAAATGTCTGTGATGGCGGGAAGAGAGACCCCAATGATCTTCTTAGCTGACCACACTATCCGCTGTAGGGTCTTGCGATCCGAGATGGTGCAATTTCCGAACCAGGCAGTGATGCAGCTGCTCAGGATGCTCTCAATACAACCTCTGTAGAATGTGGTGAGGATGGGGGGGGGGGATGTGGGAGATGGATTTTTCTCAGCCTTCGCAGAAAGTAGAGACGCTGCTGGGCTTTCTTTGCTATGGAGCTGGTGTTGCGGCACCAGGTGAGATTCTCCGCCAGGTGAACACCAAGAAATTTGGTGTTCTTAATGATCTCTACGGAGTCGTCGTCGATGTTCAGCGGAGAGTGGTCGCTCTGTGTCCTCCTGAAGTCAACAACTATCTCTTTTGTTCACATTCAGAGACAGGTTGTTGGCTCTGCACCAGTCTGTTAGCCGCTGCACCTCCTCTCTGTATGCTGACTCATCGTTCTTGCTGATAAGACCCACCACGGTCGTGTCATTGGCAAACTTGATGATGTGGTTTGAGCTGTGTGTTGCAGCACAGTCGTGGGTCAGCAGAGTGAACAGCAGTGGACTGAGTACACAGCCCTGGGGGGCCCCCATGCTCAGTGTGATGGTGTTGGAGATGCTGCTTCCAATCCGGACTGACTGAAGTCTCCCAGTCAGGAAGTCTAGGATCCAGTTGCAGAGGGAGGTGTTCAGACCCAGTAGGTCCAGCTTTCCAATCAGGTGCTAAGGAATGATTGTGTTGAATGCTGAACTGAAGTCTATGAACAGCATTCGAACATGCGTGTCTTTTTTGTCCGGGAGGGTTAAGGCCGGGTGGAGGGTGGTGGCGATAGCGTCAGCCGTTGAGCGACTGGGATGGTACGCAAACTGCAGGGGGTCCAGTGAGGGGAGCAGCAGGGTCTTGATGTGCCTCATGACAAGCCTCTCGAAACACTTCATGATGATGGATGTGAGTGCAATGGGACGGTAGTTGTTGAGGCAGGACACTGAAGACTTCTTCGGCACGGGGACGATGGTGGCGGCCTTGAAGCACGTAGGAAGGACGGCGCTGTTCAGGGAGATGTTGAAGATATCAGTGAGAATATCTGCTAGCTGGTCTGCACATCCTCTGAGCACTCTGCCAGGAGTATTGTCTGGTCCAGCAACCTTCCGTGGGTTGACCCTCCAAAGGGTTCTCCTCACATCGGCCACAGTAAGACACAGCACCTGGTCATTTGGAGGAGGGGTGGTCTTCCTCGCCGCCACATCATTATCTGCCTCAAACCAAGCATAGAAGTTGTTCAGCGCATCTGGGAGGGAGGCATCACCTGCACAGTCAGGTGATGTTGTCCTGTAGTTGGTGATGTCCTGAATGCCCTTCCACATGCGCCGCATGTCTCTGCTGTCCTGGAAGCAGCTCTGGATTCGCTGGGCACGTGCATGCTTTGCCTCTCTGATGGCCCAGGACAGTTTGGCCCTCGCTGTCGTTAGGGCTGCCTTGTTGCCTGCTCTGAAGGCGGAATCATGGGTCCTCAGCAGCGCATGCACGTCCGCGGTCATCCATGGCTTCTGGTTAGTGCGTGTAGTGATGGTCTTGGCCACAGTGACGTCATCGATGCACTTGCTGATGTAGCTAGTCACTGATGTCGTGTACTCCTCTAAGTTGTTAAGAGTCGCCATCGGTTGCAGCCTCCCTGAACATGTACCGGTCAGTGTGCTCAAAGCAGTCTTGGAGAACAGAAATGGCTCCTGCTGGCCAGGTTTTCACCTGCTTCTGAACTGGTGTGGAGCACCTGACGAATGGTCTGTATGCTGGGATTAGCATAAGAGAGATGTGGTCTGAGCAACCGAGGTGGGGGCGGGGATCCACACAGTACGCGTTGGGAATGTTTGTGTAAACAAGATCCAACGCATTCTCCCCCCCTGTTGCAAAGTCCACGTTCTGATGGAATCTGGGGAGGACTGACTTAAGGTTAGCGTGATTAAATGCAATAGATCTTAAGCAAGAAAATATTCACACCGATTTTTCACCTGACAAGTACAAACCATCATTGAGGCTTATATGGAATGGAGGAGAAATCATTCCATGCCAGGTGAATTAACTTAATTAAGCACAATATTTGGGAATCATGATCCCAGAAGCAAGGATATTTTTGTTGGAAAAAAGTCAACACAATCTGGATGTTCACTTGCATTCTAACAGAACACAAACTGCTGATTGTAAAGATTCCTATGGGAGCTGCTTCTGTAGATAATGTAGGGAAATGAAAACGTAGGTAGAATTTGTATTCCGCTATTGAGTTAATTGTATTACAACTATATTGCCACATCTGTTATCTTCCACTATAAAAATTCAAACTCACAGTAAGTACAGTACAAAATTCTGCCTTGAAGAATAACAATACATCCAGTGGAGAGACAAAAGCTTGCAGAATTCAAACAATATGAAGTGACTTACTCCAGCATTATCTCCAACCTCTTTGTGTATGTTTCCTTGTCGACTTTTTTGTTTGCACTTTGTTGCATGACTAAAGAAAACAGGAAGAGTTAAGTATCCATTTATTTAAGGACTTTAAGGAGCAAATCAGAATTGCTGTCTGGAAATCAACTGTCAAATTTTGATTTATATAGTAGACAAAGTTAAAAATAATATACAGAAGTATACTAGAAATTCAAAACAATTTTACTTAGGAAACAAGTGTTCAACAATGCATGTTTTGAATTACAGTGGCCGTGTGCAACCAGAATTTGAATGCTATGGAAGAACTACTTGGCTGAATATGCTGAGCTCAATTAAGTAAGAGATTTATATTTCCCAGTGCCGATCAGTCTGCTTGATGCCCTCTAGTTGGACAAAATCCCTACCAGCATTGCAGTACAATGCTTACAGGATCCAATCAAAATACACTAATGTATAATCAGCAATAAATTTAAATTTATCAGAATAATAAATCACTATCCCTTCCTTCTTGGCTGGGGAATAATGTACTGGCTTGTGCTATGCTAAGGATACTCTGGTCATAAACTTCATCTATGATCTACACTGACCCAATGACTTCAATTAGTTCAGTCAATTAATATACAACATTACCCAGAGATCTAGTAAAGAAGAAGAAAGTCAACTCCATTCCCTGCTCTGATTGCTAAACAATAATTTTGTTTTTGTTGAAGACATGCATATGGTTTTCTATTGATAGTGATCTTATGGATGGGGGAGAATAACTTTCATGATACCAGAACTAACAGACATCGTGTTGGAATGTCTAAATGGGTGGTGTAAAATACATAACTGGCCATGGTTTTAGGATGACAAACTTGCATCATTACATTCAGCCCCAGAATAAGTTAATGTTTTCAGGAGGTAGAACATAATGATTTTCTTTAAAGGAAGATAGTACTTGAAGGGGCAATAAATGAAGCAATGGAAATTGTCATACCTTTTTGTGCTTTAGGGTTTGACTGCACTTCCAGGATCACTGTCATTACTGCATCAGCATACATGTCATTTAATGGGTTTGCCACCCACTGTGAAGCCAAATAAAAATAAAGGCAGTGTTACCAAAAGATCAAACTGCTTTTATTTAATTGCCCTGAGGTTTATTAACTAGTTTAAAGATACCTGACAAAAATATATTTTGGAAAACATACATCATACTTACGGCAAGTCAAAGTTCTCATATGAATTCCTGATCAAAAAAATTCAGTCACCCAAAAAAAGGGGAAGCAATTAAAAATAACCATACTAGTAAGTCAATGATGACTACTGATACAAGGTGTGTAATGTCAGCTTCTTCTTCTAACGGTTCCAAGTAATGAGCAACAGTTGCGAGTTGTCAAATTGTGCACACAGTTTGGTGTGGGTCTTTACACAATACAGAGGTAGTGCTGCATTTTGGATTATTATTTAATAATCATCCTCATAAAGCAATACAGGACCTTCGGCCCAATCAGTCCACACCAACTCAGCTAGTCCAATTTCTTGAACTGGCCCTCTAAGCCCTGCCACTCTATGTACCTATCCAACTGCTTTTAAATCATACTATAATTGGGTGACCGCTTCATCCAGCACGGTTGCTCCATCTGCCAAACATTTTAATTCCAATTCCCATTCCCACTCTGGCATACGGGTCCATGGCCTTCTCTTGTGCCAAGACGAGGCTACCCTCAGGATGGAAGAGCAACAACTTATATTTCATCTGGGTAGCCTCTAATCTAATAGCATGAATATCTTCTTCTGTGAAAAATATCCCTTCCCTCTTCTTCTATTTGCCACTTCAGCTTCTTATCTCTTTTTACCTGCCTATCACCTCCCCCGGTCCTCTCCTCCTTTGGTTCATTCTCCTCTCCTAGCAAGTTCCTTCCTCTCCAGCCCTTAATCTTTCCTACCCTCCTGGCTTCATCTTTCACGTTCCAGCTAACTTCCTTTCCCTCCCCAAACTTTTTATTCTAGAGTCTTCCCTCTTCCTTTCCAGTCCTGAAGAAGGGTCTCGGCCCAGAATGTCGACTGTTTATTCATTTCCATAAATGCTACCTGACCTGCTGAGGTGGTCTAGCATTTTGTGTGTGTTATTATTGTACTTGCCTCAACCACTTCTTGCAGCAGCTTCATCCATATACTCACCACCCTTTGAGTGAAGAAGCTGCCCCTCTGATCCCTTTTAAATCTTTCCCCTCTCACCATAAATCTATGCCACTGGTTTTGGATTTCCTTCCCTGAGGAAATGACGATTCACCATATGGATGCCTCTCATAATTTTAAACATTTCTGTAACATCACCCCTCATTCTCCTAAATTCCAAGGAATAAACCTTGCCTGGTTCTGTCAACATCTTCTGAATTCTTTCCAGTTAAACCACACGTTTTCTACCACAGGGTGACCAAAACTGTACACAGTACAGCAAGTGCAGCTTCACCAATAACCTTTTCAAATGCAATATAAATGTAACAACTCCTACACTTAATGCTCTGAAGGCCAGCATGCTAAATGCCCTTTCCACCATCCTGTCAAACCTGTGACACTGCTTTCAAAAAATCATGCACTTGTATTCCTAAGTCCCTCTGTTCCACTCCACTCCCTAGTGTCCTACCATTCAAAGTGCAAGTTCTATGCTGGTTTGATTTTCCAAAATGCATTGTCACACTTACCTGTTTTGAAATCTATTTGCCATCCTTGGCCCACTTCCCTAACTTACCTTTGTAACCTAGAATAAATCTTAAGTATCAACAATGCCTTTTTCTGTCATCCACAAACTTACTGATCAAGCCTTGTGCATTTGCAACCATATCATTTATATATATAGATAATGAATAACAAGGGTCCCATCACAGACCTCTGTAGCACACCACTCATCACCGGCCTCCATTCCAAGACACAATCTTCAACCACCACACTTTGTTTCCTACTTCCATGACAATTTTGAATTCTAGTAACTGGCTCTCTCCCAGATTACATGGAAATTAACCTTCCAGACCAGCCTACCATGGAGGACCTTGTTAAATGTCTTGCTGAAGTCCAAGTAGACAAGATCCACCTTCATCTACCTTTGTGGCTACCTCTCGAAAATCTCTAAAATGTTCATCAAACACGACTTTGTAGGCACAAAGCCATGCTGACTCATGTTAAGGTCTTTTTAAATTGAACACAAGAGCTCCTGTTTAAGGTTCATAGGAGTTCTCCAAGCACAAAGAATAGAACTGCAATAAATGAACTGATTATTTATTGCACTGCTGTTTAAGGAAACTTGAGTCCACTTTGCTATAAAATAAGCTTAGCCATCCGTACACCCGATAGTTTTTAGTCTGCGCATCACTTTCTGAAAGGGACAATGCAGATAAATGCTTTTTTCTCTGCTTCATGTGCAAGTACCCAATTCACTTGGTCATATTAATTCTGAAAAAAAAACTAAAGAAAAATAAATTAGATGACCAAATCAGGAGAGCTCACCTCTAGCATAACCATGCCTGGCTCCTGAATCACTGTGATTGCTTTAAAGACCCTCAGTGCTGGTTTTTCCTGAATTTCTATTTCTTCCACATCATCTGAGAAGTAATAAAATATTCCATCAGATGGTTTAACTTTTTAATTAAAAGACTGATCTTTGAACAAATGCATTATTCACAATGCTGGGATATTGCAATAAGGTTATGGTTGTGTATAGTGTAGTGCAAACAATTCTGTCAAGACAAAACAGGACCAAATTTTGAAAGTAGTACAAGTTCTTGAAACAAGGCAATTTTCTTCCCTGCTAATTGAATGAGGAAAGTGCACTGATTCCCTGGTATAGTAATATGCTCTTTGGAGCAGAATAAACATATCTTAAATTCACTTTGGTGAACAAGTAACCTAGTAGCTAAAGGACTATTTTTGCCATTCCTGGCATAAACAAGCAGGGCTAAAAGGTCTCTTAACGGCAGCTCACTGATCTCGTGAGAAAGTTAACACTCCTAGGGTAATTATGAATATTGTTTCTGACACTTCTCTCCCCACTCTCAACCTCTCTGCAGACAAACTCTCTTATAAACACACGAGTCCCACAGCTATTTGATTGTGGACTTCAGGAAGGGTAAGACGAAGGAACACATACCAATCCTTTTAGAGGGATCAGAAGCGGTGAGAGTGAGCAGCTTCAAGTTCCTGGGTGTCAAGATCCCTGAGATCTAACCTGGTCCCAACATATCGATCCAATTAGAATGGTGGCAAGACAGTGGCTATACTTCATTAGGAGTTTGAAGAGATTTGGTATGTCAACAAAAACACTCAACAACTTCTATAGATGTACTGTGGAGAGCATTCTGACTGGCTGCATCAAGTTAAGTCGTCAAGTCACTTTTTATTGTCATTTCGACCATAACAGCTGGTACAGTACACAGTAAAAACGAGACAACGTTTTTCAGGACCATGGTGCTACATGAAACAATACAAAAACTACACCGAACTACGTAAAAACAACACAAAACTACATTAGACTACAGACCTACCCAGGACTGCATAAAGTGCACAAAACGGTGCAGGTATTACAATAAATAATAAACAAGACAGTAGGCACAGTAGAGGGCAGTAGGTTGGTGTCAGTCCAGGCTCCGGGGATTGAGGAGTCTGATGGCTTGGGGGAAGAAACTGTTATATCGTCTGATCGTGACAGCCCGAATGTTTTGGTGCCTTTTGCCAGATGCAGGAGGGAGAACAGTTTGTATGAGGGGTGCATGGAGTCCTTCATAATGCTGTTTGCTTTACGGATGCAGCGTGTGGTGTAAATGTCTGTAATGGTGGGAAGAGAGACCCCGATGATCTTCTTAGCTGACCTCACTATCCGCTGTAGGGTCTTGCAATCCGAGATGGTGCAATTTCCAAACCAGGCAGTGATGCAGCTGCTCAGGATGCTCTCAATACAACCTCCGTAGAATGTGGTGAGGATGGGGGGTTGGAGATGGACTTTTCTCAGCCTTCGGAGAAAGTAGAGACGCTGCTGGGCTTTCTTTGCTATGGAGCCGGTGTTGAGGGACCAGGTGAGATACTCCGCCCGGTGAACACCAAGAAATTTGGTGCTCTTAATGATCTCTATGGAGGAGCCGTCGATGTTCAGCGGAGAGTGATCGCTCTGTGTCCTCCTGAAGTCAACAATCATCTCTTTTGTTTTGTTCACATTCAGAGACAGGTTGTTGGCTCTGCACCAATCCGTTAGCCGCTGCACCTCCCCTCTGTCTGTCTGCTGACTCATCGTTCTTGCTGTTGAGACCCACCACGGTCGTGTCATCGGCGAACTTGATGATCTGGTTCGAGCTGTGTGTTGCAGCACAGTCGTGGGTCAGCAGAGTGAACAGCAGTGAACTGAGCACACAGCCCTGGGGGGCCCCCGTGCTCAGTGTGATGGTGTTGGAGATGCTGCTCCCGATCCGGACTGACTGAGGTCTCCCAGTCAGGAAGTCTAGGATCCAGTTGCAGAGGGAGGTGTTCAAGCCCAGTGGGCTCAGCTTTCCAATCAGTTTCTGAGAATGATCATGTTGAATGCTGAACTGAAGTCTATGAACAGCATTTGAACATATGTGTCTTTTTTGTCCAGGTGTTCAACGCATCTGGGAGGGAGGCATCACCAGGTGTTGTCTTGTAGTTGGTGATGTCCTGAATGCCCTTCCACATGTGCCGCGTGTCGCCACTGTCCTTGAGGTGACTGTGGATTCGCTGGACATGTGCACGCTTTGCCTCTCTGATGGCCCGGGACAGTCTGGCCCTCTCTGTTGTTAGGGCTGCCTTGTCGCCTGCTCTGAAGGCAGAGTCACGGGTCCTCAGCAGCTCACGCACCTCTGCAGTCATCCACGGCTTCTGGTTAGCGCGTGTAGTGATGGTCTTGGCCACAGTGACGTCATCGATGCACTTGCTGATGTAGCTAGTCACTGATGCCGTGTACTCCTCTAAGTTGGTAGAGTCGCCATTGGCTGCAGCCTCCCTGAACATGTGTCAGTCAGTGTGCTCAAAGCAGTCTTGAAGAGCAGAGATAGCTCCTGCTGGCCAGGTTTTCACCTGCTTCAGAATTGGTCTGGAGCACCTGACGAATGGTCTGTATGCTGGGATTAACATAACAGAGATGTGGCCTGAGCAACCAAGGTGGGGGCAGGGCTCCGCCCGGCACACATTGGGAGTGTTTGTATAAACAAGGTCCAATGCGTTCTCCCCTCTCGTTGCAAAGTCCACGTTCTGATGGAATCTGGGGAGCACTGACTTAAGGTTCGCGTGGTTAAAATCTCCGGCGACAATAAACTGTCCATCAGGGTGTGCGTTCTGCAGTTTGCTAATAGCCCCATGCAGTTCACAGAGCACCTCCTTACCATTAGTGCTGGGGGGAATGAAGACACCGACTATAAGGACAGTGGTGAACTCCCATGGTAAATAAAATGGTCTGCATCACTGTCTGGTATTGGGGGGGGGGGGAGAGGGGAAGGGTGGGGGGGGGGGGCTACTGCACAGGACCGAAAGAAGCTGCAGAGGGTTGTAAATTTAGTGTCCATTATTAAGGGCCTCCAGCACCCAGGACATTCCCTTTCATCACTGTTACCATCAGGTAGGAGGTACAGAAGCCTGAAGGCACACTATCAGCGATTCAGGAACAGCTTCTTCCCCTCTACCATCCGATTCCTAAATGGACATTGAACCCTTGGACACTACCTCACTTTTTTAATATATACTATTTCTGATTTTTGCACGATTTTTAATCTATTCAATATACATACACTGTAATTTATTTATTATTTTGTTTTGTTTTTCTTCTTCTATATTATGTATTG
This sequence comes from Mobula hypostoma, assembly GCF_963921235.1. Taxonomy (NCBI): domain Eukaryota; kingdom Metazoa; phylum Chordata; class Chondrichthyes; order Myliobatiformes; family Myliobatidae; genus Mobula; species Mobula hypostoma. The sequence continues at coordinate 62,553,216 of NC_086098.1, forward strand.
CATTAAAATGCTGCTGCTCAGTTAACAAATTTCCCGACACATGCCGGTGATAATAAACCTGATTCTGATTGACTATACCTCTTCTCACCCTGTCTCCCGTAAAAATGCTATTCCCTTTCCTCAGTTCCTTTGTGTCTGCCACATCTGATCCCAGGATGAGGTTTTTCTTTTCAGGACATGAGAGATGTTCTTCTTCTTCAAAGAACTGGGTTTCCCTTCCTCCACCTTTGATGTTGCCCTCACTCATCACCTCACCCTCCACTGGGATGGAGTTTCTCTCATGCTCACCTACCACCTCATGAGCCTCCACAATGTCCATCATCTTCAATGGGATCCTACCACTAAACAGATCTTCAACACCCCCCTCCAACTCTCCACAGGGAACTGTGATTCCCTTGTCCATTCATTCCTCCCCTCTAATCTCCCTCCTAGCACATGTCCCTGCAAATGACAGAAATGCTACCCCGGCCCATTCACCTCCCTCTTTACTTCTATACAGGGCCCCAAACAGTCCTTCCAGGTGAGGTAACACTTCACCTGTGAATCTATTAGGGTTGCCTATCATATCTGGTGCTCTCGATGTGGCCTCCTCTACATTGGTGAGACCCGACATAAATTGGGGGACCACTCTCAGCGTGGAGGAGCAACACCTCTTATTCCATCACGGGAGCTCCAACCTGATGACATGAACATCAATTGCTCATAATTTTATCCCTCCCCTTCCCTCTTCTATTCCCCACTCTGGCTTCTTATTTCTTCTCTTCATCTGTCTATCACCTCACCCTGGTGACCCTCTTTCTTCCCCTTCTCTCATGGTCTACTCTTCTCTTCTTTCAGATTCCTTCTTCTCCAGCCATTTAACTTTTCCACCCACCTGGCTTCACCCATCACCTTTTGGCTAGTCTTCCTGCCCCTCCCCTAACTTTTTTATTCTGGTGTCTTCCCGCTTCCTTTCCAGTCCCAAAGAAGGATCGCAGTGTGAATCATCGACTGTCTATTTATTTCCACAGGCGCTCCCTGATCTGCAGAGTTCCTCCAGCATTTTGTGTGTGCTGCTATGAATGTAGTTGGCTGTATTACCAGTAACTAGAGAAGAAATACTTTGCCAAAACCCAATAAGTAACTGAAGCCCTAGTACAAATCTCTGATACACCACTGCTCAGGTGGCACTGATCTGAGAAACAACAGGCCTATTGCAATACCTTGTAAACTAAATACCTTGCAGATTTAGAGTGTGGATTCGTGACAAAAGATATTCAAATTAAAAGGTGGCTAATACCCAAGGATTGTTACCAGAGGTGAAAGCAGAAACGTGAAGGAGTTGTCAATACAAACCTGCAAGAGCTTGGAGGTGGTGTGCCAACAGCATGAAAGGTCCTGAGTACTGAATGGCCTGGGTCTGTGTCACTGTGCTCATTGCCAAATCAGTGTAATCTATTACACGAGGGAAGGACAACAGTTTGTATTTTCAACTTGTGCACAATGAATATTAATAATTTTTCAAAACACTGATCAAATACATGAAAGTGGAAACAACAGAATTAGTGATTCAAGCTCACCTTACAGTTTTAAACAAATAGTTCAAGCAAATGATGCTCCCAAAGATTCCTAAATGGCATAAAACTATTTCCACTTCCCCACCCCTCCTCCATTGATTTCTTTCATAGCAATTTTCAGTACAGCTTAAGCTGTGAAGAGCACTGCCTAATACAAGAATTCATTAGGCTGTTGAATCCATATGCCAAAAGTTAGGCTAGGTGGTAGGGGAGGAGGGGTTCATATTAGTGAGGCATGGATGAGGGATGGGTATTCTTTTGTAGATCTTTTTTGTATATTTTTCCAGGCAATTGCTCTCAGAGTGTGGGTAACACAGCACAATCCTATCCGTAGATTTCTCTAGAACAGAAAGAATCAATGTGACACTGGAAACCATGTAGGTTTTCCCATATTGTTTTTACTGCGAATCTGGCATTTTCCAGTGTTACGTTCTGCTGCTATCGGATTCTTTCGAACTGATTTCAGAACTTGCTAAGCCTACTGTTAAAAGTGAAAAATCATAACTATCTGCTTTCAGGCACCTTCTGCTTTAAATATACGCAATGCCTTGGCCTCCACAGCTCTCTGTGATGATGAATTCCACACATTCACAACACGCTGACTAAGCTGCTTAGACTCTAAGACACAGGAACAGTGAGGCCAATCAGCCCATCGAGTCTGCTCCACCATTCAATCATGGCTGAATTCATCCTCATCTCTGTTCTAAAGGGATGTTCTTCTATTCTGAGGTTGTGCCCTCTGGTCCTTGACTCTCCAAGTATAGTCTATCTAGGCCTTTCAATATTTGGTATGTTTCAATGAGATCCTCCCTCATTCTACTACACTTCAGTGACTACAGGCCCAGTGCCATCAAACTCCCTCATACGTTATTAACCCATTCATTCCCAGGATAATTCCTGTAAACCTCTTGTGGACCCCCTCCAATGCCGGCACATCCTTTCTTAAATATGGGGCACACAGCTGCTCACAAAACTCAAAGTGGGGTCTGACCAATGCCTTGTAAAGCATTACATCCTTGCTTTAATATCCTAGTCATTTTGAAATGATTGTTAACATTGCATTTGCCTTCCTTACCACTGATTCAACTTGCCAGTTATCCTTTAGGGAACCCTGCACCAGTCCCTTTACACCTCCAATTTCTGAATTTGCTTCCCATTTAGAAATAGTCTATGCCTTTAATCCTTCTACCAAAGAGCATGACTATAAACTTCCCTTATCTCTATTCCATCTGCCACTTTACCCATTCCCACAACCTACACATGTCCTTCTGTAGACTCCCTGCTTCCTCAGCACTATCTGCCCTTCCACCTGTACTTGCAGTGTTTGCAAACTCGGTCACAAAGCCATCAATTCTATCATCTATATTGTTCACCTATAACATTAAAAACTGCAGACCCAACATCTTGTTTTTTTAAATACCTATCTTAGCCGTTTCCATGAATGGCTAAATTGGGCCAATATGTACTGTCCCAATTAACCAGAATCCACTGTACATAAATGTAACAAATGGTTATACTGCCTTGGGACAACTCTCTCCTGTCCTAACCTACTCTAACATTTTGCACTCCAGCTTAAACCCAAGAATTAACTATTTAAGTATGGAGAACACATTTACTTACTGGATAGGTCAGAAGGAATAAGTATGTGATAGTTGAAGTTTCTTTTTACAAGTATCCCCGAGATCCTTTGACCTTGATCAGCTTTTTTGTCTGCCAATGAACCCATCACCTGTTAAAGATATTAAAGTAAAGATGAAGACATGATAGGATGCAATTTCCTCTAACTTTCATCACACAACAAATTGTCAGTTAGCAAACACAAACATGGGACAATCTGTGGGAGGAATCCAAACAGAAATCTGGAACAATTTAACAAAGGCCATGTATATATTAATGTTGTATTCTATTTAAATACCCGATCTGGGTAAATACTCCAATGTAGTTTTTAATCGATCTGAATATGGAATTGAGTCCAAGGTTCTGTATTCTCTCTCTGGTAATTAGAAAAGTCTGTTCTTATGCTGTTCACATTATTTTGCCCCACAGTTTAGCAAGAAATAACATTTTGAGGATTAAAATAAAACAAAAAAAATTTGTTACATACTACATGACAAAGACTCTGAATGAGGAGAAATGACTAATTCACACAAACAACAACAAATTGAAAATGAAAACATTACTCCTTCAGTAAGCTAAAACTTCAGTGTGTCCAGAGAACTATAACTTCACAGCTAATGTATATGCGTGCTTAGAGCAGAATTAAACACAAAAATTTTTAAAAATCCGGTTCACCTGATCTGGCAAAATTACAATAGCCATAGGCATTCCGATTTAGCTGAATGTTGTACAACAGTATTCACACAGCACGTGCAAGGCAGAATGCAGTACACATGCACAATTCCATTTACAGTTCTACATCCCATATCATATGCAGAAAACACATCAGTTATAAATAGAAGGGATCTTTGCAGTTAATAGTTTAACTTAAAGACTGAAGTTGATTGTTCCATTTTCTGAGATACAATGCTATTTCATGATGAGGCCATCTTGGGCAAACTGAAATGCGAATTCATCACCCTACACTAAGATTTCCTCAACAAATACATCCAACTTGGTCACAAAACTGCAGTCTAATCAAACCATGAGAATAATGAACTCCAGGTGGGATTTTTTTTAAAATCTGTATTAGTACCTTCATAATCAGTTCTGGATTTAAAATAACACATTTATTACAATCTGTGACTGAGGCCACCTGAGTTCTTCAGTGTGTTTTTCCTATAAACAATGATGTCAGTGAAGAGCAAATTTAACTTGGTTTATTTTAGTCTTGGTACTTACTTTGAAAATATAAAAGAAGTTGCATAACAAAGTAATAACACTGGACAACAAAGATTTTGCTTCCTGACTACTTTTGGGTGTATCTTCTGGATTTTGGGCTGATGAACATGAAAATCACCATGAGATTTCCCAACCACACACTATTTTCTTTGTAATTGCCGATATTTGTTACTCACTGGAATCTAGAAGAATATAGGGGGGATCTTATTGAAACTCACCGAATGTTGAAGTGACTAGATAGGGTGGATCTGGTGAGCATGTTTCCTATAGTGGAGGTATTCAGAACTAAAGGGCATAGCCTCAAAATTGAGGGGCAACCTTTTAGAAGAGGTAAGGAGGAATCTGTAGAATGCTTGCGGTGGAGGCCAAGTCCGTGGGTATATTTAAGGTGGAAATTGACAGTTTCCTGATTGGTCAGGGCATCAAAGGATACGGCAAGAAGGTAGGTGTATGGGGTTGAGTGGGATCCAGGTTCAGCCATGATGCAGTGGCGGAACAGGCTCAATGGGCTGAATGGCCTAATTCTGCTCCTATGTCTTATGGTCTTATGTTACATGGCAGGACAGGTTTTAGATAGGCTATAAAAGCATCACAAACACACTGTTCTCTGCACTGCGTTTACATGTCCATCAATTTGCGATCATGTTGATGTCCATGCTCTACACACATAGCATAGTGTGTGTACTCATTACAATAAACTAATTGTATTTTCAGGTATTTATGATAGCAAACTCCCCACTGTTGCAACAGCTGCAATATTTTCTGTTATATTTGTGGTGAGTATGCACTTAAATCTCAAAGACAGAGCATGACTCCTCTTATTAAGAAAGCCTATGAGCTCTTTCGAGTGTAAAATTGGCAACCAAGACGAAGCCTGGGCTCCTCACATTTGTTGCATTCCCATTTAGATTTCTCCTTGCAAATCCTGTCACTGTCAGTGATGAGCATGGGGAAAGGTTTCACCAGGACATTGCAGTCAAGGAGAAACAGTATCAGGGCAACTGGAATCCATCAATGCTGAATGATTATTGTTGGACTCTTAAGCAAGAGGCCTCAGACTGAGTATAAATGAACTTCATCAAAAAAACATTTTTAGCTTAATTGAACAATTGCAAAGCATCAGCACCATTATGCATTTAAACACATTATATTCAATAAAAGTTAATTTCTCATATCTCCACATTTCTATGTGATACAAGTAGTCTGAAGGTATATTGTGTTCAGCTTCAAGAGGTCTATTGTTACCAAAAAAAAATTCAGAGGAAGCAACACTTTCAAAAACATTCGTTGCCCAGTGTAATTATAAATCAGGAAGAGGCTGACAGCCACAGGAGGAGAAGAGTAAAAGAATTTGAAAAGATTAAAATAATGCTCTAGTCCACTGCATGTTGATAACCTTAAGTGAAACCCTATTGTAATTACCTTGGCAAGCTTTTCACCTCTAAAGTATAGTGTCACAGCTTCTGTGTTACGTGGGTTATGGACCTCAATATGAACCTCATCATTGTCTTCATATTCCCGGATAAGCGCTGCCTTCAGCCTTGCCATTTCATTCTGTTCGCCATGGACAAGCAGCTGTAAGAAATCCCAGATTTGTCCCAAAGGGAAGTAAATTAATGTACTGCATTTTACAAAATGAAACAAATAACAGATACTTTAATTTTATCAAAGATTAAATCAGAATGTCCATCTCTTGGACACTGAAATAAAATAAGGCAACAAAATGTGCAATGCTAACACCTGCTCTCCTTGGGGGGAAAAACAGCAGAGACTGAACATGCACTTCAGTTGTATGGAAAGTCAATTAGCCATTACTTTTACTCCTGATTCCAGTGATGTATACTGGAACAGGTTTATAGGCAGACATCAGGTGAATTACGGATAGTGCTCAAATGTGATTTGCTATTTCTCTAAAACATACAAAAAATAGATTTTCAATATTCGCAGAAAAAGTCTGACAGAATACAGAATCACCGTATTGGAACTACATTCTGATATGAGAAGGCACTTTGTGAAAGATAGGGAGGGAATATAAATTGAACATTTTTAAAGTTCAGTACTGACCACATGTGGTGGTTTTAATGCACGAATAAATTCACTTGTCTGTTGGTAATCTGTATGTGCAGAGAATGAAATGTAATCTACAGACATCTTCAATGGTAACTTCTGTCCAGACATAGTTGTTACTTCCTCAGGCTCTGACATAATATGCTGAAATTATAAAAAATAATATTAACTGAATAACATAACATTGTTTGCAAAATAGTTAAGTGTGCTTAATATACTGTCAGCAATACAAAAAAAAGTTAGCAACTTCCACAAGAAACAAGAATGATCTCTTTGCCTTGAAGTTAAGATCATTCCTCAAACCTTATTCTGAACCATTTGTTTTAATGAGGAACACTTTAATAACCTCATGGAAATAGCTACAGCAATCTTCTAATCATGAATTTCCATCCTATATTCCCCAAGAGGATATTAGTCAACACGTATCTGAAGTTTGGTTAAGCAGGGACACAAGCGAAAGAGAGACAGTGTAATACATACTTGCATTCCACCAGTTAGTATTAATAGCAAATGAACAAGAGGGCTAGTAAGGACAGACATTACAACCAATGTTGGCTTGTTTTCTTTAAAACATCTGAGGATCAGTACTGCACCAATACCTATGGGGGGGGGGGAGCATAGCAACAAATCAATGCTCAAATAATATTTCTTCTACAGAAGGAAATGCTTAGCTGTCACTTGGCATTTTGTAGGAGTACAGCCAATGTTGTAAACTTAACATTGTGACATTAGTGACTTATTTTAAGCTCCCAAAATGTGGAACAATTGGGTTCAACTGAAATTAAATAAAAATATGCATTTTGAGAAGCATGCATTCTGACTTTGCCTACCTTAGCAAGTGTACCTTCAACACAATAACCGGCAATAATGACGCCATTTCTCTTATCAGTGCACCAGCTTTCAAACAATTCCCTGGACAAACCACTTTGCATCATACCAGGAGAGGCCATCACCACACTTGGACCAATGTCATCAAAATGATCCATACTCTTCAAAAAGAAAATGGCATTGTAGAAAATGAAGTATCGTCAATTATCACAAAATCTCTGTTACTCAATACACTGATTTATCAGTGCACTACTATTTTAAAGATACATCACATTTGCATAAAAATGAGAAAATAAACATTATTGTATCAGATTTCATTGAATGAATGTTTTGTCAATTTTCTCTCCAGCCACCATTACAACTTCCTGAAGCAGATTGCCTATGGATAATTTGTGATTAATGTTCCGACTAAGAAATGTGCTGACACTGCCCAAATATTTTCACCTACAATCAGCCTGATTAACTTGAAACTAAAAAATGGAAAATGATTTAATCAGCTGATTCAGCTCATCTCTGAGCTGAACTGAAGCTATGGCCTGCAGCTAATGGGCTCCTGGACTGGCTGTGTCTGTGGACTCACATTCATAAACTTCAGTTCTGAATGCTATTTGGTTACTGTATTGTTTGCACAAATTGTTTTCTTCTCTCTCTGCACACTGTGTGTTTGATGTTTTTTTTTAAAAATGGGTTTCTCTGTTTTGTGGCTGCCTGTAAGAAGATGAATCTCAAGGTTGTATATAGTATACATACTTTGATAATAAACGTACTTGGAGAAAAGCAGTGATCTTTGTCACTGATAGTTGGCATTACATTGCATCAACAGGTGGACTAAACTAGGTGAGAGTAGCCAGCGGGTCTCATTCCCTATGAGATAGAGACATGCCTGTGCTAACATGTGAAGTCAACTCCAGCGGACTGGGCGGATGAGATCAACAGTAAGACCCAACTACCAGGAAAGCAGTCCAGCAATGCTCCATGGACAGCTAAGTGCATGACGAGGCACAGAAGTCGTCATGATTATCCAATTCAACCAGGGAAAACACTAGTTGTAACATCTACTCATCCCACTAGACCCAGACCTCTAAGGTCGAGAGTGGAACTGCCCCAGTGCAACGGCTTTTCTACTTTAAAAACTCTCCCACACAGGTTTCTGTCATCGTCGAATATGACAGAGAACCACCAGTTGTACTAGCAGTGTTCTAATTTGTTCTGTCTTTCATTCTAATGCATAATCTGTCACTCCGTTAAATTGTAGCTCATCTTTTTTTAAATACTTTTTGAACTATTTCCATGTAACTTCGGCTAATTGGGGCAGCTGCTTTATTGGGCCAAAATGTACTGGTCCTGGTGTGACCTAATTAATCAGCATCCACTATATTTTAAAAAGGACATACTGCATTATTGAGAATTCCCATATATGTCAGCTGAATTCAGTTTGCAATAATCCTCTTACCTTCAGGTTACTGATGTGTTTGAAGACGAAAGGATTATTAATACTGATTTGTTTTCGAATTTTTTCATTCATGGCATTGACGTAGGTTTGATATACAGCCATACATTTTTTTGCCAGGGATGAGGCGTAGTAGATGGGGATGTCATGTAGTTCAGGATGATTCTGCCAATATTCATCTATTATGTGTAAGTAAAATAATAGTAAGTTTTCCATTTTTATTGCATCTTTCAATTCAGTACAGCACAGGAACAGCAAACACGAGGAAATCTGCAGATACTGGAATTTCAAGCAACACACATCAAAGTTGCTGGTGAACGCAGCAGGCCAGGCAGCATCTCTAGGAAGAGGTACAGTCGACGTTTCAGAGGGTCTGTACCTCTCTGAAATGTCGACTATACCTCTTCCTAGAGATGCTGCGTTCACCAGCAACTTTTATGTGTGTTGCAGCACAGGAACAGGCCTTCCAGCCCACAATGCCTGCGACAACCACCACACAATTTTAACCAACCCCATCCATCTGCACGTGGTTTATTGCCATTTTATCTCCATTGCCTGTCTGTATTTGTGCCTATCTTGTTGGTTTCACTGCCTGTTACAGCACTGGCATTTAGGGCAGCAAAATGTGCCTTCCTAAATGGCTCTTAAACGTTGTTATCGTATCTGCTTCCACCCTCTTCTCTCGCATGTTTCGGACATATCCATTCCTCTATTTCGTGCTGGCTATAACAATAGGAAGGAGCAAGGTCCTGAAAGGCTTTGAGCACGTGGTTGGTAATTTTTGATGTATGACATTGGAAAACCAAGTGCCACCAAAGAACAACAGGGTCAGGTAACAATATGAAGGATAAGCTCACACTTAAGTGGAGAATGGACCCTGGGCAGAAGAGCATTGGAATAATCGTATCAGGTGACAAAGTCATAAACAAGCATTTCAAGAGTGGTTGGGGAATGTTAGGAATGAAGGTGGGTAATGCAATGCTAATAAAAGCACCCAGACTACATGCTGGAGGGGATATAGAGTCAGAAGTTTAGTCAAAATCAAAAAGGACACTACAGCTGTCAAAGATCCCAGTTCGACTTGAGAAAGCAGTTATTCAGTATTAATTATACAACAAAAGGCTGCAGAAAGGCAAAGAAGAAAAGATGATGCATCGTCAGTCATGCATGCTCTATATGACTGTGATTTGTTTTTACTGTACAGTTCCAGCTTCACCGAGCTTCAAAAGAGCAAGTAGTGAGCACAGCTGCTCTTCTAGTATTTAACCCTGAATCACAATATTGCACCATTAAGCAAGAAGTGAAATATTCAACTTTATTTGACTTATCCATACCCTTTCGCACCTAATCAGCATTTAAGTAGTATTTGTAAAATAGACTGGCAGAAAGGATCAACCAAAGGATTCTCATGATAAAGTAAATATCTGAACACAAGAGATTCTGTAGATGCTGGAAAACCAGAGTAATACACACAAAATACTGGAGGAACTCAGCAGGTCGGGTAGCATCCAAGGAGGGGAATAAACAGTCGACGCTTCAAGCTGAGACACTTCATCAAATATCTGAAAAGTATTTTTGCTAGCAAAGACCATCTTCATTTAATGCAGAATTAAGCATCATTTGCTCAAACAGGAGAGTTGAAAATTTCTCTAATCTTTGCAATTTAGAATTATTATTGATAAATGCTATGATTATAGCTCCCCCTAAATGTTTTCATCTACTTTTTATATTAATTTACTAACAAAAAATAAGAATAGAGGCATAAATTACAAATCTGCTTTTACACCCACCTAATATCAGTAGCAGCTCTTGGGCCCGGCCTAGAGCAAAGACAGGGATGAGGCAGCGTCCTCCGCGGTTCACAATATCATGTACGGTATTACAGAATCGAGCTTCACGCTCCTCACGTTTCTCATGAATATGTGTACCATAAGTGGATTCCTGTATAAAGTTGGAAATACCAGTGTTGAAAATATAATGACCATGAAGTATGAGGGACTGAATCAGCAGGAAGCTCTTTGGTCTTTCTTGCCATGTTCAATTATTTACCTCAGAGCTACTTTCTGGCACAAACCCCGTATTATTCAACAAGCAAATCGCCATGTCTCTCCTGGGTAAAGAATTCCAAAGACTTCTTATCCTTGGTAGGTTGATTAGCTGTTGTAAATAGCCCATAGAGGTAGAATTTGGGGGAAGCTGCTGAATGCTGACCATTAATTTTGAGACTTTTGACCTCTACTTTTAGAGATGAAAACATTTAAGAAGCTTGAGCAAGCTAATTGTCCTCTCAAGCCACCTCCAAAAGACAGTAAGAGCTGATTCAATCCTCCTTATCATTTCTTTCCTGTTCTCTCCCTACACCTTTTGACTCCTTTGCAGTTCAAATGTCTGTCAATCTTCATATTCAATGATGTCATCCTCACAACTCTCCAGAGTAAAGAATTCCAAAGAGTCATGACCCTGGAGGAAGAAAATCCTCCATATTTGTCTTAAATGGTGGTGGTGGTTTGGGGGGGGGGGGGGAGTGTCATTCTTATTCAGAAACTATGCCTTTCATTCTAGACACATCTACCATGGGAAACAATCTCTCACCATCCACCCTGCGGATCCTGCTCTAATAAGATCATCTTTCATTCCTTTAAACTTCAGTGTGCACTAGTCCAAACTGTTCAGACATCTCTTTAGTCAATTCAGAAATTAATGTGGTGAACCTACCCTACACTGCCTCAAATGCAAGTTTATCCTTCCTTAAAAATGGAGACCAAGACTGTGTATACAACCTCAGGTGGAACTTCACTCACTAGGGCTTCACTTCATTCACTACAACCATTAGACCTCTTTGTAGTGCAATGATGACCTTGGGAATCATTTAATTGTGACTTAATGAGCCAAACATTCCTGTTAATGACATGCACTTTTATAGATGTGCTAAAGAGAGATGCCAACAGTTTCAAATCTCTGGAACTTTCCCTGAGCATCACCATGTAGTGAACTGGCTGTTTTTTAACAATAAACTTACTACAGATATTCAGGGTCATAATTAATAGTCCAATCATCTTTTGTAATCAAATGATTGGCAACCATGTGTGATTTTAAGAAATCCTGCTGTTTTATGGAACTTCAGAGGTAAAATCTGATGGTGCTGGTTATTTAGCAGGACCTGAGACAACAGGATACCGTAATTTATATAAACTGAATAATGTTTTCCATGCATCAAGTATTTTCTTTCTCTTAACAAATCTACACACAACTCAATCACCAGAAGTTCTAGAAAAAATGGCACTGAGCTCTGGCATCTATCAGGGACCCCTAGGTGTGCGTCAGTGACATCAGAGTCTGAGGCCTAGTGTTCCAGGTCTTGTCACTGGCAAATCTTAGATCGATACCGAAGATCAAAGCATGAAGGTCAATCAGAAATCTGAAAGTCAAGACCTGATGGCAGGAGCCTGCCTGCAGATCCTCTTGAGTAGCTGAAGGCCCAGTCTGCAAATCCACAAGTCTGCTGGAGGCTAAAGGCCAAAGAGAGCCTGTCCTGGGACTAGGGGACTGCGAATATGCACAGATGGTGGAAGGGAGGAATAGGGCTTGTTTTGCCATTGTTGCTTTCTCGCTTGGTATGTTCTGTTTTATGTTCTGTGCCGTTTTGCCAAGCTATGATGGCACTGGATTATGTGGGACATTTTCGGACTACTACCAGCACATCCTTGGGTACGTTGGTTGTTGATGCAAACAAGGCATTTCACTCCATGTTTCAATGTACATCTGAATCTAAAATTTGATAAAGTGCTTGCTGATTTTAGATTTCATTTTGATAGTTTGATTTTAAAATTTGGAGTAATCATTTGCCATAATATTTCACATTCAAGTACACACATTTCAGTGCCGGTGACATCATTACAATTTCCTGAATGACATTAAGTAACTTACTATAATAAGTATATCAGGTCTGACACTGGGAATTTCAGCTGCCATTAAATGCCTGTCCTCTTGTCTGGAAAAATCTCCAGTATACAAAATCTGCAACAGAACAACTGAGATAAGCATAAAGATCACAAAGTCGAAAGTAATTGAGAATGAGAAAAAATTCCTTCTGCATATTATTTGCTAAAAACACAAGAAATTAACAATAGATGGGCTCTACTTTAACACACACTGAAAATTCCAGTGTTCCATGGAAAGTTCTAAAATAAAGACATTGATATACAGTAACTGAGTTCAGTTTTGTACAATGCATTTTAGTATTAGTGGTATCACTATAAAGCCTCACACTAAATTTATGAATATCCATAACTTTTAGACAAAATATTCTGATCCACATCATTATACTTTCTATCAGTTCAGCATTTGCTGTCATAGGCCTATTATCTTCCGTCACTATTATACAATCAGTTTAAACACAGCACTTTAACCTGTGAAAAAGCAGAAAATCATTAATTATATATAAATGATCAAGTGCTGATGAAAGATTACTGTAGGAGAGATAGGTCATCATTATACCTGCTTCTTTACAGCAGTGGTTCCCAGAGAGGGTGACCTGGGGTCGGTGAGACTTTCTAAGAGGACGATAAAGATAAAGGGAACAGTGGGGGAAGTGCTTGGTAGCAATAGGGGCAGCTGAGGGATTACAGGCTTAATTTAAGAAACAAATTTCTTATTTATAAACATTCTATTCTCAGTGCCTTATAATTGATTACAATGATCACATAATCACCTCATCTCTTAGAATTTGCTCGAAGTGTGTTATAGTTGTTGAAATGCAATATGATTCATCTGAATTTGGCATATCATGAGAAATCTGAGCTGAAAAATCAGTCCTGGCTCGCCCATTATTGCCATCCACTATAGTAGTATAGTGTTAACTAATACGATTCCTATACTCTAATAATCACATGGTGTGCTAGGGTATGGTGTTCAATAGTGGAAAGTTCAGAATCTGCCCTTTTGAATGGTCTTCGCAGCATTTGAAGGCTCCTTGAACATTTGAAGAAAATATACACTAATAAAGCAAACAAGAACTTGGCTTATTTTCAATCACTTTGTAGAAACTCTGAGAAATGGAAAACATTTCAAAACATGTTTGCCAGCAACTCCCAACAAAATAGTGATGGTTTGTGTGCTTCATACAACATTTCATTGCTTATTGCTAATTCTGGAAAACCCCTTACAATTGGAACAGAATTGATTCTGCCAGCAGTAAGGACGGTTCTAAGTACGGTTTTGATTGTCACCAGACTAAAAATTAACGTGATTCCACTCAGCCTCAACTCTGTTCAAAGATGAGTAGATGAAATGTCTGAGATTGTGCAACATACTTAGGACAATAGAATTTGCTCTACAGTTCGATGGGTCAACTTTGACAGGCATGAATCTTTGCTTCTTAGTTATGCTCCATAAGACCATAACGTATAGGAACAGAATTAGGCCATTCGGCCCATCGTCATCATGGCTGATGATCCAACTTTCCTCTCAGCCCCAATCTCCTGCCTTCTCCCTTATCCTTTCATGTTCACTTCATACAAGATGAAAGCATGGCTCAGTTATTATTTCCAAAGGGACTGGAAACAAATACGAAGGGGGAATCAATAGTTGATGTTGTTGAGCAATTTTTCAAAGAGGACATTTCGCTCATCAACATCCTTGCTTGTGTAACAGATGGAAAAAGACAAGGTGCCACCGTGGGGTTAATGTCTTCTTGAAAAAGCTGTACTTAACATATTTACCAATCACTGCGTAACTCACAGAAAACATCTTGTCACAAAAAACCTATGTGATCAGTTGCACAAACCATTAAATACTGTTATCATAGTGGTAAATAAAATCAAGTTCCCTGCTCTCAATTCTCAACTATTTCAAGAGCTTTGTTTTGTGAATGATGAACAGTCTGAATAGTTGTTGCAAACATAAGTCATATGGCTCTCAAAAGGAAACTGCCAGAGATGTTTTTTATGTGATTTTTGAAACTGTGATAAAATTCTTTGAAGACTCAAATGCTGCATTCAGTAATCAATTCGAGAATGTTAGGCATGACACTACTAATTTCGCCTGCCAGTGGTATAGTGGCATCCACACCGGACTTTGAGTAGAGTGGTCCTGGAATGGAATCCGGCCAGCTCCTTGCATCCATACTGGGTTGAGCATCGAGCTAGCAACTCATCCTCGTAAAAAACAAATACAAAAGAAACTGCAAGGTTGCCACCCAATGTGCCCCGGGGCAAAGCCCTCCCAATTATTGAGCACATCTTCATGAAATATTGCTGTAGAAAAGCAGCAGCGATCATCAAAGATCCTCATCACCCAGGCCTTGCTCTTTTCTTGCAGCTGCCATCGGGTAGAAGGTACAAGTGCCTCAAAACTCGTACCACCCGGTTCAAGAACAGTTAGTACCTCTCAATCATCAGGCTCCTGAACAAAGGGGGATAACTACACTCATTCTATTGCTGGTGTTCCCACGACTGATGGTCTCACTTCAAGCACTCTTTATCTTGTTATTTCATGCTCTCGTTATTTATTGCTATTTGTTTATATTTGTATTTGCATAGTTTGTTGTTTATTGATCCTGTTTACAGTTACTGTTCTATAGATTTGTTAAGTATGCCCGCAGTATTAAGAATCTCATGGCTGTATGCGGTGACATATATGTACTCTGATAATAAATTTTACTTTGACATTGCAATGATGTGAATCTTATCAAATCAAATTAGTCATCTGCGCATTTCTGTGCAAGTTAACCCGAAAGAAAGAATACCAGATGATGACCTTCAAGTATACTGTGCCCTTCTGGGTGTGCTGCATAGACATGTCAAGACAGGTTCCAGGATCTTCTCTCGATTCAAATTCCAGATTGGGTAATAATTCCATTCTTGAACACTCATATTGAGAAATTAACAGAAAGAATGGAGGAAGAACTGATCTCCTCACAAAATGACTTTGAGCTGAAGCCAAGAGTCTAAAAATTTTATCAAGAAAGAAATCTCTGAACGCTACCTTGCAGTGTGGAAGAAGGTCAATATGTTCCTTATTGCCCTTCCAACATCACTTTTAGTGGAGCACAGTTTCAGTGCAGTTGCTCAACCTCTTTCAAAGCAATGAAACAGACAGCATATTACTGAGCATGAGAACCTGAGATTTCCGAGTGACATCAGCCTGATGTTGAGAAGCTGATATCACTGCACCAAGCCCATCCATTTAACTGAAAGACGAAAAAGCAATGAGGTAGTGAATAGTTGGATCCAGAACTGACTTGCCCACAGAAGGCAAAGACTGGTCGTAGACGGGTCATATTCTGCATGGTGGCCGGTGACAAGTGGTGTGCCTCAGGGATCTGCGCTGGGACTCCTACTCTTTGTGATTTTTATAAATGACCTGGATGAGGAAGTGGAGGGTTGGTTTAGTAAATCTGCTGATGAAACAAAAGTTGGAGGTGTTGTGGATAGTGTGGAGGGCTGTCAAAGGTTACAACGGAACAGTGATAGGATGCAAAACTGGGCTGAGAAGTGGCAGATGGAGTTCAACCTAGATAAGTGCGAGGTGGTTCATTTTGGTAGGTCAAATATGATGGCAGAATATAGTATTAATGGTAAGACTCTTGGCAGTGTGGAGGATCAGAGGGATCTTGAGGTCCAAGTCCGTAGGACGCTCAAAGCTGCCACGCAGGTTGACTCTGTGGTTAAGACGGCATATGGTGCATTGGCCTTCATCAATTGTTGGATTGAGTTTAAGAGCCAAGAGGTAATGTTGCAGCTCTATAGGACCCTGGTCAGACCTCACTTGGAGTACTGTGCTCAATTCTGGTTGTGTCACTACAGGATGGACGTAGAAACCAGCGAAAGGGTACAGAGGAGATTTACAAGGATGTTGCCTGGATTGGGGAGCATGCCTTATGAGAATAGGTTGAGTGAACTCGGCCTTTTCTCCTTGGAGCAATGGAGAATGAGAGGTGACCTGAAAGAGGTGTATAAGATAATGAGAGGCATTGATCATATGGATAGTCAGAGGCTTTTCCCCTGGGCTGAAATGGCTAGCACGAGAGGGCATAGTTTTAAGGTGCTTGGAAATAGGTACTGATGAGATGTCAGGGTTAAGTTTTTTTATGTAGAGAGTGGTGAGTGCATGGAATGGGCTGCCGTCGGCGGTAGTGGAGGCGGAAACAATAGGGTATTTTAAGAGACTCCTGGATGGCTACGTGGAGCTAAGAAAAATAGAGGGCTATGGGTAAAGCCTAGGTAGTTCTAAGGTAGGGACATGTTGGGCACAGCTTTTTGGGCCGAAGGGCCTGTATTGTGCTGTATGTTTTCTGTGTTCTATGTTTCTACTAATGTACACTCTAAAATATTTGATGTATTTATTTTTACTATAATTAACTACAGAAATAATTTTATTTGTAGCTTTAAATAGATTTGAATTTTTTTTACAATTATTTGCCAATTCTTTGAATTTGCTGTTCCTATTTTCTTTTACTGTGCATGGTAAATCAAAATTCTTCATAGTTTTTAAGTGAAGGGCCAAAAGGGAGAGGGTGGCACTGGGAATGTGGTCTGGGAATCAAGGGGGCGGTAACCTAAAACAATTTGGGAACCATTGCTTTAAAGTATTTCTGTAATTTATCACTTGTGTATACGTGTATTTTTACATACCTTCACCCCAGCTATTTCAATCATGAACATGGCTGCTCCAAGGACATGGCCTGCATGGTAACACCAAAATTTGATACCTGCCACATCCTTCACCTCGTGAAAGTTGATTGTTTCAATCTTATCCATGCTTTCTTCTAGATCTGATTCTGTGTAAAGCATATCATCTGCAGAGATATTACTTAATGACAAAAAAAAATGTTAATCATAAATGTGTCCACTGTGATATCAAGCGCTCACATAAATCAAAGCATGAAAGGGGAGTTAAGAAAAGTTTTCTCACCCAGAGGGTGGAAGGGTGATAAGCATAAAACCTCATCACATTTAAGAAGTACTTAAATGTGCAGGACCATGGACCTGTATAATTATTGGATAATTACTTATGCACACAGGCTAAATGGCCTCCTCCTGAATGTAAATTTTCTATGAATATTTGAAGTGAAACATAGTGAACTTAATGAATCCTGAGGCCTGAAAGTGCCTGCATTACATGACATCCAAATCCATGGTAGGGGTGCCACAACAGCATAGTGCTTAGCCTGACACTATTACAGCCTAGGACGTTCCAGGGTTCAGAGTTCAATTCGGGACTCTTCTGTAAGGAGTCTGTCTGTCCTCCCTGTGGAATGCATAGGTTTTCTCTATCCCCTTCAGTTGACTCCCACAGTCCAAAGACCTACTGGCAAGCTAATGAGTCACTGTAAATTCTCCTGATATTTAGGTTAGGATTAATCACGTTTGTTGGCATCACTTGAAGAGCCAGAAGGGCCTACTCCACACTGTATCACGAAATAAAATAAAATCACACTGCTGGTTGTACAGATTCATTCAAATTTCAGAGCAAATAAGACAATTAGACATCAACTGAAAATTGGAAATGAGAGAGATACAAGATTCAGCAAATACTGGCATCACGAATAACAAAATGCTGACAGAACTCAGCGGATCAGGAAGCATGGGTGTGGATGTTTCAGGTTGTGACCTTACATCAGAGCAGCACGACTAACTTAGCAGGAGAAAAATAGATGGTTTCTCTCACCTGACTTTGACGTAATCGGACAGCAGCCAGCGATATATTGCTTTTGTAGCATGTGTCATAAAGGTTCTGCCTTTAAAGCTCGTTTTTTGCAGAAACCATGGAAGTGCACCACAGTGATCTAAATGGAAACTAATAAATGACTATGTTAACAATAGAAAGGTTAATTGTACATAAATATTGTTGGATCAGTATTTAGTCTTTGCAAACAAAAGCCATTGCTGTAAAACATGACCCAAGCTATTCACTTATTTTAACAACAGTATTTATTTTAACAACAGTATGTCTTCCTTGTTGTTCGCATCACTAAAACTCCATCCCTTAACTGTTTAGAATATAGATGGTAAAATATTTCTAATGGCATGTACATGTCAAACCAATATAATTGAAGGTGCAAACACAATATAACTGAAGATGCAGATACAAGATAGAGAAAGATGATTGGTCCATCTAGTCTGTTTCATCCAGCATAAAACTGTGCATATTAAATACCTACCTCAAACCAAATGATTTCTAGACAGAAACTTGTTAAATAGCAGAGAAAATAAATTCTGGAATATTCTCCTTTGGATGATGGAAGTAGCCAAGGTGTACCTAGCTTATATGAACGGCTCTTTTACTCTCTTTTCAAAGGAATTACCATCTCAGCCAGAAACAGATTCACCTTTCTTGTAAGGCGAAGATAATTAATCTACTTTGACACTGCTACGAGATGGAGGCACACAGTCACAGTGGCTTCAAGTTCACCACATCAGACAAATGTTCTACGATATAGCCGAAAGGAACTTCTGAATATCATGTGTATTAAGAGCTCTCAGCTCACTCTCACGGAACACATGATGTTACACCGGGGCAAGCCTGGACAGCAGCCCCAGTTGGGAGATGCTGGCAAACAGCACAACCAGAGGAGGCAGAAGTGTGTTAAGCGAGCCAGGATCTGTGTTAGGCTAAAAGCTGCACCTTCAAGCCTCCATTTCCAAGCACCTTCCTTGCAAATACCCGAATGATTGCTAATAAAAGGGATGAAATTCAGATTGAGACTTACCACGCAAAGGAATTTACTCGACCACTGTGTAATGATCTTCACTGTAATCTGGCTGGATTATAATGCGCCCGATACAGCTACTGAGCTAGCAGGCCACACAGCCTAACAGGCCAACAGAACACAAGATTCTGGTAAGAATCAGGCAGTGGTTGATGCATTTATGCCAACAATGCCTGGTGCATGAACTCTGTCATCAATGATAGTCACTACTGTCCCAACCTGGAATATCTCACGCTAAAGTGCAGGCTTTTCCATCCACCAAGAGAATTCACAGTTGTTTACATCACAGCCGTCCATATTCCAGCACAAGGCAACATCAAATTAGATATTATTAATAAGCAACTGTCTGCCCACTCTCAGGGTGCCTTCATTGTAGCCAGTGATTCCAATCAAGCCACCTTAAGACAGTATTCCCTAAATTTTGGTGGAATGTAAAATGCCCCCAAAGGGGCAACAATACAATGGACTAGATTTACACCAATTTTGTGGGGGCATACAGGGTTTATTCATGCCCTCACCTGGAATTGTCCGACCACCTGCCTTTATTTCTAACCCCAGCCTAAAGACTAGTGATAAGGAACACAAAAGCAATTACCAAGTCGGTGACAGTACGGCCTGAGGAAGCTGTCTCTCAACTTCAGGACTGTTTCAAGTGCACACACTGGAACCTGCTTGCATGTCAAGCAACACATCATTTGGGAACTGAATCAGAGGTCAGGCACTATATCAAACACACCAGGGGTTCCCACCCCTGGTTAATGGTTCCCCTTGCTTAATGGTATTAGTCTGTGGTGTAAGAAAGGCTGGAAACCACTGGTGTAACAAAATCACCAGCAATAAAGACATTTGTGTATTCCTGAGTCACATGCCATGGATGAACAACAAATTCCAAAAGTTGCTCAGGGCTTGAGACGCTGCTTACTGATTCACTCAAGCCGCAGCATACAATGAAGCCAGGTCCAAACTTAAAACAGGCATCAAAATAGCCAACAGCTAGAGACACACTTCAATAACGTCACCAACCCTAGCCACACCTATGGGAAGGCATCAGGTCCATCACGGGGAAGATGTCCTGTCCCTGCAAACAGTGATGCCACGCTAGCTGAGGAGCTGAGCAACGCCTTTGCTCGGTTTGACAGGGATGATGTCAAACCAGTGATGAATGCCTGTATACATGAGAAGGGCACAGTGCTGACAGGGAGCACACGAGGTGGGACGTACTCTCCACAAGCAGTGCAGCTGGACCAGACGGCGCACCCGGATGGGTCCTCAGGGACTGCGCTGAGGTTTTTACTAAAAATCTCTCTCTGTCCCCTGCTGTGGTCCCTGTATGATTCAAAACAGCAACCATCATCCCAGTCCCACAGCAGTCAGCAGTAAAATGCCTTAAAGACTATAGACCAGTTGCACTCACCCCCATTACTGCCCAGTGCCTGGAGAGAATAGTTATGTCCCACGTTAAGAACACCATCCCTGCTACTCTGGGCCAAGGCAAACAGATCAACTGATGATGCCACCTCCATTGCTCACCACACCATACTGGAACACCTAGAGTATAAGGACACCGATACAAGAATGCTTTTTATGAACTATAGTTCTGCCTTCAAAACCACACTCCCTACCAAGGTGTCCATTAAAAGTACACAACCTGGGACTCAATACATCAATCTGCAACTGGATTCTGGGCTTTCTTACCAATCACACCCACAGTCAGGCTAGTCACGTACACATCAACCTGCCTGACTGTGAACACTGGTGCACTGCGGGGGTGTGTACTGGGCCCACTCCTTTACATTCCTTTCACTGTGACTGAGCCCCTGCCTGCACCATCAACTTCATCAGCAAATCTGCAGATCACACTACCAATACCAAAGAAATGATTATCGACTTCAGGAAATCAAGAAGGTATGAACAAGCTCCACTACTCATAAATGGTGAAGCAGTGGAAAGGATCTCCAGCTTTAAGTTCTTGAAGGTGAACATCAGAGGACCTCACTTGGACCAATAAACCTCCTTAATAGAAGGGAAGGCTCAGGGCTGCCTATAATATCTAAGGAGTTAAAAAAGAGCAAATCTGCTCCAAAATCTACTAATAAACCTTTACTGATGTGCTACTGAGAGCATACTGACCTATTTTATGACAGTATGGTACACTAGCTGAAACAAAATGGACCAGGAAGCACTTCAATGAGTGATCAAGACTTCACAAGAAACCATCTATAACTCACGCTGTCTATGCCAGGCTTGCAATATTGTGCTGGACTCATCCTACCCCAGTAATCACCTGTTCAATCTCCTACCATCTGGCAGGAGGTACAGAAACATCTCTGCACGGACTACCTCAGTAATCACCTGTTCAATCTCCTACCATCTGGCAGGAGGTACAGAAACATCTCTGCACGGACATCCAGACTGAAAAACAGCATTTTCCCCAGGGCTGTCATGCAACTGAACAAAGCCTCCCGCTTACCCTCCCATAGTCCATCGGCACCATGGACAATCTCTAGGTGCAATATATGGCATTTGTAATATCTGGGTTTAACTGGGGCAGCTACCTCCCCTTGACTTCAGAGCTCTTTGTATTTTTTTTTGAATTTCAGCTTTAATTCTTGATGCTATATCTAATCATATTTTATAACACGGGCAAGTGCAACACTTGGATGGAGCAGCCACTGTTTCTTTTAAACTTAGAGTTGTTTGTTTTTAATTCAGTTGTAACTTAGATGTCATTCTAAATATCCCACCCGTTATGTTAAATGTAGTCATTATGTTTTTAGTAATTGAATTGCCAATATGCTGTTTCGCACTGAATGGAGTAGCACTGCAATGACAAACAAGAGAAAATCTGCAGATGCTGGAAATCCAAACGACAGACAGAAAATGCAGGAGGAACTCAGCAGGCCAACCGAGATGGTATGGAAAAGAGTAAACGGTCGATGTTTCATGCTAAGACCCTTCAACAGGACTGGAGGAAAAAGATGGGGTCAGATTAAGAAGGTGGGAGGAAGGGGAAGAAGAAATATGAAGTAGTAGGTGACAGGTGAAACCAGGAAGGGGAGGGGTTATGTAAAGAACAGAAGTTGATTGGTTTAAGAGATACAGGGCTGGAGAAGGGGAATCTGATAGAAGACAGAAGGCCATGGAAGAAAGGTAAGGGGGATGAACACTAGAGGGAGCTGATGTGCTGGTAAGGAGATAAGGTGAGGGAGAGAAATGGGAATAGGGAATGGTGAAGGAGCGGGGTGGGCATTACAGGAAGTATGAGAAATCAATGTTCATGCCATCAGGTTGGAGGCTACCCAGACAAAATAAATTGTTGCTCCTCCAACCTGAGTGTGGCCTAATTGTGGCAGTAGAGGACAGGATGGACTGACATGTCCAATGGGAATGGAAAGTAGAATTAAAACTGGTGTCCACTGGGGGATCCCGCTTTTTCTGAGCTTAAGTGCTACGTCGGGTCTAGCCGATATACAGGAGGCCACACTGGAAGCACTGGATGGAGTAGAGGACCCCAACAGGCTAACAGGTGAAGTATCGCCTCACCTGGAAGGACTGTTTAGGGGTCCTGAATGGTAGTGAGGGAGGAGGTGCAAGGGCGGGTGTAGCACTGGTTCCACTTGCAAGGATAAATGGCAGGAGGGAGATCAGTGGGGAGGAGGGAATGTACAAGGAAGTCGCAAAGGGAGCAATCCCTCAGGAAAGCAGAAAGTGGGGGGTGAGGTGGGGGAAAGATGTGCTTGGTGGTGGGATCCTATTGGAGGTGGCGAAAGTTACAGAGAATTATGTGCTGGACGTTGCGGCTGGTGGGGTGGTAGGTGAGGACAAGAGGAACCCTATCCCTGGTGGGCTGGCGGGGTGATGGGGTAAGGGCAGATGTGCATGAAATGGAAGAGATGCAGGTGAGGGCAGCACTGATGGTGGAAGAAGGGAAGCCCCACTGCAATCTCGTTGTCCTCAGCAATGACAATGAAGTTCTAACTAACCAACTATTTCATTGGAAAAAAAATCCCAAACATATTATGGAATCCCTTCTAGAAGGTTAACCTGATGCACGATAATATCTAACATATCACAAATAAACTCTTCTCAGGCTTCCAGTCAGTTACAGGCATCCATTTTAACTCACGCTTCGATGATAAAGTCCTTCATCTTCATCAGGGCACATCTCATCCGGTGGTATTTATAATCATCGTCCGTCTCTCCTGAATGGTTAGTCATCATCCAAATCAGGTTTTCTCTATTCCACCTTGTTTTCTATTGAATTTCAGTTCTAACTTAGAGCAAGACCTTCGTCTTTGTTAAAGTTCTTTTCCTCTAGTTTTATTTAAATGGCTTCCTTCATCAGCACAGTAAAGTATTTTTGTGCCGCCGAAATCAATCCTAGGGCCACTGCGAATGTGATATTCTGCTACCGCCAATTTCTCAAGATAACTGAGACAGATACAGCTCCTGTGTTCCTTGATGAGGGTTTCTACCAACCACCCTGTCTGGCCAACATACGCTGCTCTGCGTGCACAAAGATGAAGGTCTTGCCCTAAGTACGAACTGGGATTTGATTGTAAACAAGGTGGGACAGCAGAAACCTGATTGGATGAAGACTAATCAATCAGGAGGGACGGATGACTGGGGTATAAATACTAGACATGTCCAGGCATCTTTCCTGATGAAGATGACACTGATTAAAATTGATACCGGTACCTGGCTGGAAGCCTAAGAGTTTAGACATCATATATGCTGGGAAAGCACTAGATTCTTTTTTATCTAACACATCAAGCTGAAAAAGTTTATTTGCATAAATACAATCTGACCAGTAACTTAAATAAAAACAGAAAATGCTGAAAATAGCTTTGGCTCTGAAACATTAACTGTTTCTCTTTCCAAAGAATCTATCTGACTTGCTGAGCACTTCTAGCATTATAGGTTTTACCTCATCTATAGCTTTTTAAAATTCTCACTTACCAGTCTCAAATCTACAGTAAGTTTGTAGCACCTTATAAAATCTGCAGAGACTACATTTGTTGTAAGCATACACCCGCTGCTTTTGAGTCAATCGGAAAACCTACAAATAACCACTTCAGATAGGAATTGAGAAGTGATTAGGTAAAATCTCAACATACAGAACTGGACACAGTTCAATTCACTGTTTGGGAGGTAGAAAGATAAAAGAATGCTCTCTGCTTGCCAGAACTTAATGATTGCTCATTTTTCTATCTTAGATCCTCAGCTTTTCACCATATATTTCACGGGTGTATTCCTGGGTTTATGGCGAACTCTAAGTTCGAAGTAAGGAGAAGTTACAATGGAAAATGGAAACAGTGAGTCACAGGCAAAATACAGTGGGTAAGGTAACCAGGAGGCTGTTTGGATTGGATTCAAATACATATCATTATAAGCTAATGTCAGTGATCAAAACAGCTAGAAGAATATTGCTTATGTATCAAGACGAGAACACAAAACTGAGGAAGTAATGATTGAATTGTATAGAGCTTTCTCTTTCAGACCTTATGGACAGTGCAATGCTCACCCTCTTGAAAGAGACTTCATCTTTCAAGCAGGTGATCACTCTCAAGGTGACAGACCCTGATGGTGTACCTAGTAAGGCTCTGTGCCTATCAACTGGCAGCTGTGTTCAAAGACATTTTCAATCTCTCAATGCTAGTTAGAAATTCCCACCTGCTTCAAAAGGGCAATAATCATACCAGTGCCCAAGAAGAGCAGGGTGAGCTGCCCTAACATCTATTGTCCAGTAGCACTAACATCTACAGGGATGAAGTTGGTTGTTGGCTAGAATCAACTCCTGCCTAAGCAAGGACCTGGACCCAAGTAACAACCACAAGATACTGAAGGAACCCAGCAGGCCAGCCAGCACCTATGGAAAAGATTATAGTCGATGTTTTGGGCTGAGACCCTTCATCAGGAAGAAAAAGATGAGGGAAGGAAGAAACATGAGCTGAATGTGTGAAGTGTCACAGATGTAGGTAGGAAGGGACTGAACCAGGGGGATTAAACTGAGTTAAGGTATGCAAATATGAGTTCAGTGGAGCAGGAACAAGCAGAAACAATGGGTCTACCTGGACAGGAAGGTTTGTGGATCTTGGGTAGGAGGTAGAAATGGGAGGTGCGGGGTGCTGGAACTATGAGGTTGGTGGCAGTGGAAGGGAGATCCCCAGAGCTACTAAGGTGAGTGATGGTGTGGCAGACAATAGCCTGGTGCTCATTACTGGGATCCCGCTCAAGGGATGAGTAAAAGGAGGTGCCTGACAGTTGTCAACGGGTCTCAGCACTGTAGAGGTCAATCCACC
Source organism: Mobula hypostoma (assembly GCF_963921235.1). NCBI lineage: Eukaryota > Metazoa > Chordata > Chondrichthyes > Myliobatiformes > Myliobatidae > Mobula > Mobula hypostoma. Next base: position 62,578,968 of record NC_086098.1, read on the forward strand.
AGACTACTATAGCACCCCACTTATCTACAGGTTTGATGGTGAGGATAGGATTAGTGCAGAAAGAGTGGAGAGCAGAGCATTCGGAAGAAGTGAGGTTGGAATTGGAGAGAGGAGTGGTGAAGTCAAGATGGTTGATGTCCCATCAGCATTGGCAATAAAAAGATCCACAGCAGGCAAAAGACAAGAGCAGGGTGCCAAGGAAGAGGAGACGGGTTGAAGACGGAAGGGGTTATCGGTGTGGCATGGAGCCCTTGCCAAAGAAGGAGGCGGTGGAAGAAGAGCTCAGCGCATGGCGGGCACGAAACTCACTGAGATGTGGGGCAGGGGGACAAAGGTCCCCCTTACTGAGGACAAAACATTCTGCCTCAGAGGGAGGAAGGTCAAAGGGGATGGTGAAGACTCCTAACAGTGAAGAACCTGGACCCATTGCAATTTGCCTAATGCCATGAGAAGTCTACAGCGGATGCGATCTCATTGGCTCTTCATGGGCCTTGGATCACCTGGACAATACTAATATGTACTTATGTCAGCCTGCTGTTTATTGACTACAGCTCAGCGTTTCACATAATCAATCCTACAGTTCTGATCAAAAAGCTCCAAAACCTGGGCCTCTGTACCTCTCTCTGCAACTGGATCCTCAATTTCCTCACTGGAAGACCACAGTCTCTGTGGATTGGAAATCACATTTCCACCTTGCTGATATTCAACAGTGGCGCACCTCAGGGATGTGTCCTTAGCCCACTGCTCTACTCTCTCTACACCCATGACCATGTGTCTAGTCACAGCTCAAATGCCAACTATAAATTTGCTGGTGACACAATTGTTGGCAGAAATTCAGATGTTGATGAGAAGGTGTACAGGAGCGAGATATACCAGCTAGTTGAGTGGTGATACAGCAACAACCTTGCACTCAACATCATTAAAACCAAAGAACTGATTGTGGACTTCAGAAAGGTTAAGGTGAGGGAACACACACCAGTCCTCATCAAGGAATCAGAAGTGGAAAGGGTGAGCAGTTTCAAGTTCCTTGGCGTCAACATCTCGGAGGATCTATCCCGGGCTCAACATATCGATGCAGTTACAAAGAAGACACAACAGCAGATAAATTTCATTAGGAGTTTGAGGATATTTGGTATGTCACCAAAGATACTCACAAATTTCTAGAGGTACCATGGAGAGCATTCTTACTGGATGCATCATCATCTGGTATACTAGGGGGATTGGGAGGGGTGTTACTGCACAGGATCGAAATAAGCAGCAGAAAGTTGTGAACTCAGTCAGCTCCATCGTGGGCTCTAGCCTACCCAGTATCCAGGACATCTTCAAGGAGTGACGCCTCAAAATGGTGGCATCCATCATTAAGGATCCCCATCACCCAGGACATGCCCTCTTCTCATTGGTACTATCAGGGTGGAGGTACAGGAGCCTGAAAGCATACACTCAATGATTCAAGAAAAGCTTCTTCCCCTCTGGCATCAGATTTCTGATTAGACATTGAACTCTTGAACACTAACTCACGACTTTCTTTTTTCTCTTTTTGCGCTACTTAACTTTTTAAAAATACATATATACTTCTTACTGTAATTTACAATAATATTTTGTGTTGTAATGTACTGCTGCTGTATAACAAATTTCACAACATTCGGCAGCAACATTACATCTGATTCTGTTTCCTATACAAGTATGAAATGATCTTAGAAAAGGTCAAACATAATTGCAGCAAAATGATACCAGGGCATACACACGTTATGAAGACAAGAGTTGCATAAATGAGGTTTCTATTCTCAAAATTTAAAAAGGTTGAGAATCATCTAGTCAAAATATCAAAATTCAAGCACACAATGATAGAGAGTCATGGGTTTCTCCTGTTCAAATCCTGCAATGAACAGGTGGAGTAACCCATGGACTCATTTGCATTCATTGCATTTTTGTGTTTGCTGAAACTTTCAAAACCATAGCACTTCAGTATTTGGTAATGAAGCTATGTAGTGTCCTATGACTACTTTTTGCATCTGATATGTGTGTGTGTGCGCGCACGCACACCTTAAATAGTTTTGACGTGTACACATCATTAAAAACATTTCAGCATTAATATTCCAAAAACTTGAGGAAAAAGCTTTAGTGATGTGAATGAGAGATGATAGATATGATAATACATTTTTCTATTAACAACATTTTACAGATGGAATTTATCGTAATTGGGGAAAAGCAAAGCAAATGTGCTCTATTCCTCTAAGATCAAAATTTCAGCCAAAGTAACTTACTGACTAATAAGGAGAAGGTCTATCTCTGCTGGGTCAATCAGATCAATGTACGGGAGGGCATCCATTCCTTCAAGACCAGGATGTATCCCACAATCCAACTGCACAAAATTTAAATTCAGATTAAGAGACACAAGTTATCTATCTCAATAGCCTCTTCAAGTTTATATTAGACAAACCACAACTTTGTGATGCAAAATTAATCTTAACTTGACTACTCACCTTTCACTTCAAGTTTGTGCTTAATTATTTATCCATATGCAGAAGGTTCAATGAATTCAAAACAACCTCTCCCTCAATGTCACAAAAACAAAGGAGTTGGTTGTGGATTACAGGAGGAATGGAGACAAGCTAACCCATATTGACATCAATGGATCTGGGGTTGAGAGGGTAAACAGCTTTAAGTTCCTCAGCATCCACATAACCGAGGACCTCACATGTTCTGTACATACCAGCTTTGTGGTGAAAAAGGCACTACAGCGCTTCTTTCACCTCAGACAGTTGAGGAAGTTTGGTATGGGCACCCAAATCCTAAGAACTTTCTACAGGGGCACAATTGAGAGCATCCTGACTGGCTGCATCACTGCCTGGTATGGGAACTGTACCGCCCCTAATCGCAGGATTCTGCAGAGAGTGGTGTGACAGCCCAGTGCATCTGTAGTTGTGAACGTCCCATGATTCAGGACATTTACAAAGACAGGTGTGAAAAAGGGGCCCGAAGGATCATTGGGGACCCAAGTCACCCCAAACACAATCTATTCCAGCTCCTGCCATCTGGGAAATGGTACCGCAGCATAACAGCCAGGACCAACAGGCTCTGGGACAGCTTCTTCCACCAGACTATCAGACTGCTGAACTCACACTGATTTGAGTTTATTTATTATAAATTATTATGATTGCACATTTAGATGGAGACGTAACGTAAAGATTTTTACTCTTCCTGTATGTGAAGGATATAAGAAATAAAGTCAATTCAATTCAATATTGAGTATGATTACATTGTGACATTAGATGAAATATTTACCATTAGCCAAGCCACAGCTTAGCCTACTGAGTGCAAGCACTTCGAGGAGAGAAAAGTCAGTACAGACTCACAATCAAATAGCACAGAAACAGGCACTTTGGCCCAATGTCCATGCTGACCAAAATGTGTATCCAGGCTAGTCCCACTTACCTGTATTTGGTCTATATCCATCAAAACACTTGCTATCCATGTGCCTGTCCAAATATCTTTTAAACATTGTAACTATACAACACTGAATTCTACAGCTTCCTCCATCAGTTCGTTCCATATAGCAACAACACTTTTTGTGGAAAAAGGTGTCTCTTAGGCCCCTTTAAATTTTTTCCCTATCACAGCAAACTTATGCATCAACTGTACTCTTTTCCATAGATGCTGCCTGGCCTGCTGAGTTCCTCCAGCATTTTGTCTGTGTTGCTTGGATTTCCAGCATCTGCAGATTTTCTCGTTTGCCTTTTGAGTTTATTAGTTTCCCATCCTGAAAAAGACTGTGACATATCTATGTCCCTCATATAGATCTCTAAAAGGTCATCCCTCAGCTGTCTTCACTCCAGGAAAAAAAAGAGTTCCTGTCTATCCAGCCTCCCCTTTTAACACAAGCTCTCTGGCCCTGGTAACCTGCTCATGAATCATCTCTGCATCCTTTCTAACTTTATGATATCTTTCCTATAGCTGAATGACCAGAACTGCGCACAATACTCCAAGTGTGGTAACACCACTGACTTGTACAGTTGCACACAATAACCTAATTCCTGTAATCAATGCCTGGACCAATGAAGGCAAATGCCTACTTCATCACTTTGCTGCCTGTGCCATTTACAGGAACTTATGTACACCGAGATCGCACTGTTCTACAGCATTCTCCAAAACCCTGTCATTTTCTGTGCAAGCCCTTCCCTGGTTTAACTTCCCAAAATGCAACACTTCACACTCGTTCAGGCTAAATTCCATCGTCCGTACCTCAGTCCATTTCCCCAGTTCATCTTGATCCTGCCGTCATCTTAGATAAATTTCTCCACGTCCATTATGGCACCAAGAGAAAGAAGTAACTTGCAGCAATTTTTTCCCAACATGTGATGAGAAACTTTTCTCCCAGATTTACAGTGAATCACAGGAATCCTCTGTCCCAGAGGATGGTGAAAGGCAGATCACAATAAGGTGGACAGAGATAAATATTTGAAACATCAGGGAATTGAGGGTTATTAGAAACTGGCACAGAAGAGGCGTTGTGGCCAGCATAAATCAACTACGATCATATTAAATTAGACTTGAGGGGCCTAATGTTTATGCTTACTGTTTTCCTGTGTTCTTGTATGAATTACATCAATGACGTCCAATGTAATTTTCTTATATAGGTCCTTTACAAACTGAAGACTAAACTGCAATAAATGCTCATTTGTATTAGAAAATAAATTGTTTAATTAAAAAAATACACTAACAAATGAGCCTCGAGTTAATTATAAATGTTGGCTGTTATAAAGTCTTACCATGATTTTTCTTCCTTTGAATTCCACAATGATGCATGATCTTCCCACCTCTTGGCCAGCTCCTCTACAGAAGTAAAACAAAACTTTCTTAGGAAAAGCAACACATTTTACATTAAAATATTTGTATCTGAAACATAAATAAGAAATGTATTGTTGCATCAAATTCAAAGATCAGTTAAAACTGAAGCTTCAGATCTGCCATCACTACTGTGGCAATGGACTGATAGCAAAAGTCATGGTGTTGGTGCACAAAGGCCAAAAGTTTCAAAGTGGGGTTCAGACAACAGTCTGGGGTGTGGGTAGAGGCAGGGAGAGAACGTGAAGAGTTGATATGGGCAAAAGCCAGCCATGGGGGTGGGGGACACGGGTGGGGGGGGCTGTTGGGGAAAGAGATTGAGATTGGAGGCACTAGGGGTCAAGAAGCAGAGGCAACAGCAGCTACAGAGCTGAAGGTGGGGGTGAGACAATAGGGCAAGAGCTGGTTATGGGGGGTGGGGCAGATAAGTATGGGCATGAAATTGAGATGTAGGTTCCTTAAAGTTGTCATAGCTCGTGGGTGTTAGTGGGGATAAGCTCCCACTACCCACTAAATTCTCCCAATGGTATGCATCTCAAATCGCCTCTGACAACCAAGTCCAGCTCCTGGCCTTCACACATGGCTTAGGTGGAACAAAGCCCGGTGGAACCATTTCTACTGAGAAGTGAAGGAGCCTGTAGTGTTACTGTCGCCCTAAAACCAGTTGCCTCGGGCAGCTGGGTCTCCACAGCCGTGGTTGGCAGCTCATCAGGCGACCATAGTAGGCGATGGGGGGGGGGAATTAATAGGGGAGGCAAGAGCTGGGAATGCCTATGACAGTGGGGACAAGAGCTGAAGATGATGGATCAATGGAGACAAGGGTTGGAGATAGGAGATCAAAGGGGACAAAAGCTGGAGATGAAGGTATGAACAGAAGCTAGAGCTAGAGATGGTAGTTCTCAGTGAAGGCAAAAGCCGGGGAGGGGGAGACAAGGAGAAAACCTGAGGAGAGGGCAGAGAAGCAGTGGGTGGGGAAGGAGGATCGGGTGACGGTGATAGAAACTCACAGTGGGCGGATCAATAACTGGTCGCTCTCCTCCGCCGGGATCAAATTCTCCGCTTTACGCTTCGACGACATCTTTAACTCGGCGCGGTTGCCGCTGCCGCGCTGCTTCCGCTTCCGCTTCCATTGTCAATTGTGTCCGGCTGGAAGCTGTCCTCCCTCCACCCCCAACGGTCCGTTGTCCGGCGGGTCCCCGCAGAGAGAAGGCCCCACCGACTGGCTTCACTGTTTTAATAAGAGTTCGTTACTCACCCGCCCTGCGCTGGTTTTTAGAACGGGTTTCCAGGTTTCACTATTTCTGCTGATGTGGTGAGAGTGCCGGGGAGCGAGGCTAAAGCCCGAGTGTTTGTGATGCCTAATCTGCCGTCGTTTTATTATAAACTGAGCTCAACCTTGATCGCAGGAGAAGGAAACGTAGGCCTGAATAACACTGAGAGCAGCTTTGCCCAGAGAAGGAGCTTGGTTTGGGTATAGAATCAGTCTGAAAGAGTGACAAGGGTGGAAGAAGTCCAGAGCAGCCCTACGGCTTAACGACAAGGCAAGCACAGTTGGGGCGCCTATTGGACGGTGTCTGGGAACAAAGTGTAGAATAGAACCCACCTGGGGACGTGGTATTTTACATTTGGTTGTATGTAGGGACATGATTTAAGATGTTATATCGTGGTGAATAATTATTTGGGCAGACTAATCATAACTTAATAGACTTTCAAAATCTGTTTTGAGATTGAGAAATTTAGATCTGAAATTAGTGACTTAAGTAAAGGTAATGATGTGAAGACAGAGTGAACAGAAGTGAAGTGTGAAAAAATTTAAGCGTGGCTTTTACTCATTGTGGTTTAAGATGACGTGATTTGTATTGAAACATAATATTTTGAAGGAGCTTGATAGAGCGAACGTTGAAAGTTTGTTTCCCCACTCTGATAAATTTAGATTGAAGGGAGCACAGCTTCAAAGTAAGGAGTTTCCTTCCATTTACGATGGATTTGGGGCGCAATTTCTTCTCTGAGCATTGTAATCTTTATCCTAGAGAACCGCAGAGACAGAGACATCGAATGTTTTTAAGGCTGAGAAAGACTTTGGGGTACAGATGTGTAAATGGAGTTGAGACCAAGTTGGCTAGGGAATGCCTGAGCAGGGGAAATAGCAACTTCCATTCATGTTGTTTTGTTATTAAAGTAACACATCTCAAGGTACTTCTGAGGGGTTTTAATCAGAGAAAAGTTGATCCCCTAACCACATAAGTTGACAGTTGAGGAGAGAAATGAAAATTTCAACATAGAAGTATGTTCAATTAAGTATTTTAAAGGAGAAATGTGAGGTTGAGAAAGGGAAATCCAGAGTTTAGGCTCACAGTGTTGAAAGTGTGCAGGCTAGAGGTGGAGCAATTAAAATCCAGTGAAGCAAGGGTCCAGGATTGATTACAGGATAGAAATCTTGTGGAACAGGTGGAACCTATAGAAATGAGGAAGGGGAAGGACATGGACGGATTAAAAAATTTGGGCAAGAATCATAGAATTTTTGAATGGGAGGTCAGCTACGGGTGGTGAGTGAATAGGATTTCTTAACGACAACAACAGCAGAGCTTTTGGTGACCAGAGTTGCAATGGAATAGTCAAGTTCACAGCACTGAAGGCATTGATATTGATAAGATGAATCTCTAGATTAACAGATCTTTAATGGAGCTAGACAAATATTAAACAAGTAGAGATGGGCACTGTATAAGTAGCTTTAAATTCATCTTTGAATCAAATACGGCCTCAAGGTTATGAACAATTCCATTCAGTTTCAGGCATTTGCCAGGGAGAGGATGGAATCAATTAGGGATTGGAGTTCGTGACCAGTGCCAAAGCTCATTCAGTTGGCCCTGTATTTTTTTTTCTCTTTCAATGCTGCATCATGGATAAGCAGTTTTACACTGTAATGGTGGTGGTGAAGCGGGACCAAAATGTCATCAGTGTACTTCGAGAAACTGATTATTTGTTTGGAGAAGATGTTAATGAGTGGCAGCAAGTAAATGATTAAAGGGACCAAAGGTAGATCCTCGGTGAACACTAGAGTCACAGTGCAGGCGCAGAAAGAGATGAAAACCCATGGCAGGTGATTCTCTGGCTAGGATTGGAGAGATGAGAATGAAATCTGTCTGTTCCTGTCCCAATCAACTGGAAATAGGTGGAGAGGCTTTGGAGGAGGGTGGCATGTTAAGAAGGTAGTTGAATGACCTAGGCTTTAATGGGAATAGGGTCAGGAAATGGTAAGCATGTCTCATGAGCATGTACAAAATTAATGGTTAGATCTAAGTCTTCATTATTTTGAAATAAATATGAATAAATATTGTTTCTTTAATGGAGGAGATTTTGTAAACAGTAAAAAAAAATAATATTTGGTGTTTCTGAGAAAGTTAAAATGTGATAAAGTTGTTAAGAATTAGAGTCTCCTCATTCTAAACAACATTCAAATGGGACTTCCCCAGAACTGTTGTAACTTAACACCCACTGCTCCGTACAGAAAGACAGAATCACAATTTACAAACACTCAGTCAATGATATTGATGTAGCAATATCAACAATGTCCTGCATGTGGTGCTGTGATGTTATTAAAGAAGGAAGAAGTGTAATACATCGCATCACGTTTTACTACACTTTGTGCATAACTATGGGAACATTATAGAGAAAGGTATACTAGTTAATCTAGAATTTATTTTTGCATATTGATTGTTTATATGGAGATGGAGAATGGTTTTCCTGTGCCTTTCCCCTCTTTCCCAATGGGTTTTCATTCTGCATGTATCAGTAACTATTTTAAATATGTTGGGTGTCATTAGTCATGTCTAAATACTGTAATTTCATCCAGAATAGATAATATGTAAAGTATGTCTTTGAATTGGTGTAAAGTATGTCTTTGAATTGATGTTCTTCTGTTTCACTGGTGTGCAGGAAGATGTTGAGAAATGTTTCGGAAGGGAAAGAAACGACACAGCAGTAGCAGTTCTCAAGGCAGTGAAATCAGCACAAAAAGCAAGGTAGTTTTTCACTGACATGACATGGTTCATGTCTGATCACTGACATGGTAGATTCGTTCATGCTTTGACTCATGCTATTATAAAGGGTAAAGGCAGATTATTGTTTTAGTTTATATTTCTATGACAAAAAAAATAGTTGTGGCAATTAAAGAATGACCTCCTGCTAATGTTTGAAAATGAAGTAAACTGGTTGATAAGAAATGTAAATACCCACATTTTCTGTAGCAATTTGTGAAAATTACTGTAAAATTTCCAGTACAATTTTATAGTATTTGTATTTGCATATTATTATTGTAACTAAAGATTGAATGGATTGTTCAATAGACATGGAAAAATAGGTAGTATGGACTGGTGTTTCTCCTGACTGCAGTGTTCTGAACCAGAGGCCAGGGTTTCAGAATAAGTGATTGGCTGTTCTGAGCAGAAATGAGATTCATAAAGGAGACTCTTTACCTTTGAGAATCTCAGTTATTGAATATGCTCCAGAAAGAGAACAATAAAGTAGCTAGGATACAGGTTAGTGCAGGACAGTGGCTCTGAAGTTCCCAGAACGGGAAAGATGTGCTGAATGAGCTATTCCTGCTTTTTTTTATGGATTATGTAAATGTCGTTGAATCTGTTTGGTTTTATATAGGTCCACTCAGTGTCTCTTGGATTCAAGACAATTCCCTTGAATTGATCAATTAGCTTTACAAGTTTCTTCAGTTAGGAATTTAATACCAAATGTTTAATGGTGTTTGCACATAACTTGCAACTTGCCATTTTTCTTTTAACTTCTTTTGTAACACTAATTTCTCCATAAGTCCCAGTTCCACTTCCTTTCTTGTACTATCTATTTACATTAAAGTCGTCTAGAAAACAAAATATTTGCACTTTTCGGCAGTGCACTTCTGCAGCAATCCCCGTTCTCCATTTAAGTTTCTTGCAAGTCATTCTCTCTCGGCAATGCCAGGCCAACTGTCCTATGACTCAGTCACACCTCAGCTAACTTGCAGCAACCTAATAATCTGGCAGCCAGTGCATCTTTGTGTTGTGAAAGGAAACTCAAACCCTGGGGGGGGGGGTGGGGAGAGGAGGGTAACATAACATAGAGGGCACAGGAGGTCAGGATGAAACTAGGAACTGTGTCATTGGAGCTAGCAGACAGCAGTATTAACTTCTGTGTCTCCGTGCCAAATGTCAGGATGGAACTAGGAACTGTGTCATTGGAGCTAGCAGACAGCAGTATTAACTTCTGTGTCTCCGTGCCAGATGTCAGGATGGAACTAAGAACTGTGCCATTGGAGATAGGAGACAGCAATACTAATTTCTGTGTCTCCATGCCACCCATAATTCAGAGTTCCACTTGTTGACATCGGCCTTGGATTCTATCCTTTGACTATTAGAGTGCAAAACATCCAAATTCATATCCCAGAACCTCCAATGTGCAGAATTACAGGGTAAAGGCTGTGAAAAGTCTATTTCACAACAAACTACAGTGTTGCGTTACATTAATGTGAAAAAGGAGTTTGCTTACGTATGTAAAAAAAAAGTTTATAACAAAACATTTTTGGAGCATTATTAGCTGCTGAGGTTATGATAATTTTGAATGCCTTTCCACTTATTTCTGTGCTAACAAAAACATTAGAACCCATTTATTTCAAGGAAAGTCATGCAAAACGGACTTAAACAAATTTTCCACTGGGATCTCACAATATGCAAATTTCCTTGGTACCTCATTCTTGTTCAATACTTTGTCCACAGTAAAGTATTAATATTGCTTGCCTAATCCACTTTCAAATCCTCCAACTATCCCAATGCGGAGGCCAGAGATAGTGAGATTCTTGCATTCAGGTGTTGTTATGTCAATGCTTTTGTGGGTAACTGAGCTGGCTGACATGATAAATTATGCAGAAAAGGTCAGTACCAAATTTGTGGAGATTAGTTGGGATGTTCCATTTAACCTCCAAGATCCTGGTATGGGAAATTAAAACTGTTTCATGGTTGATTGGCTTGCGAATCTGAACCAGGTATCCCAGGAAGTATTTTTTTCTTAACTATTGGTGCCTTCAGCAGAGAAAATTAGGGGACTTTTTACTTGCTCAATACTAGCTCAAAATCAATTGTGCTGTCTTTCTTTAAAATATGACAAATGACTTTTGGCCAAAGTCTTATTTTGAAAATAATGTTCATGTAATATGCCCCAGAATAAAATTCTGCTTGAAAACATAGGGACAGACACTAGCCAAGTTTCAGGTTTAGCTGGGTGCTGAATATTTCTGGTTTGTTCAGTTCCTTGGGGTAGTGCACATGGGACAAGATTTATTGACTGTTGTAACTTTGACCCCATTGGGTTGTAGGACCAGTGGAGATTATAGAGGTAGAGCAAGGCAGGACTGTGGAGGGATTTTTCAGCAAGAATGAGAATTTTAAAGATGAGCTGTTATTTGATCGGCAGCCAGTGCACACAGGTAAATAATGAAAGTAACTTTCGGCAAGGTAAGTGTTGAGGCTTAAGAGTCAGTGGAACAGGGAGGCTGAGCAGGAGTATCAGTAAAGTCTAGAGATATGGATGAAATGAAAGAATGTAGTCAAAATCAAACTAAGCTCAATTGCAGGATTACACAAAACAATGTGTATTTATGGAAGAGAAATCATCCTTGATGAATTAAGGTTGCAAACAAAAATGTGGGGTAATATATAGGTATGATTGAAGTTTGGTTAGTCATTAAAAAGAGAGTAGGTTATCATTATTGTGTTGAGAAGTTGGGCCTGTGGAGGGATTGGTGCTTGGGTCGCAGGTGTTCATAATTTATTTTCAGTGATTTAGACAAGGTGATTAATTATATTTTATCCAGGTTTGCTAATGGTGCAAAGCTAAATGGTAATGAGGGTTAGAAACATCAGGATACAGACAGATCAAACATGGCAGATGGAATATCATGTAGGACAATATGAGGTAACTCACTTTGATAGAAAGCATAGCACTGCAGACTTTTCAAATGGCAAAAGGTTGGGAGGGGTTGATAAATTGGTTTATTATTGTCACATGTACAAGCCTTTGTTTTACACGTGATTAATTCAGATGATTTCATCAGATCAGTGCATTGAGGAAAACAGTAACTGAATGCAGAATAAAGTGTTACATTTGTGGAGAAGATGCAGTGCAGTCAGTCAGTAAGGGGCAAGATCACGATAAGGTAGATTGCGAGGTCACGAGTCTATCTTAAGAAGTATTTGGACAGATTAGGAGAACGGGCAATGGAGGGGCAGAGAATATAATGTAGGGAAGTGTCTGGTCATGAACTTTTGTAGAAGGAATAAGGTGTTGACGATTTTCTAAGTGGGGAGAAAATTAAAAAATCAGAGTAGCAAAAGGGCTTTGGGAATCCTTGTGCAGGATTCCCTAAAGGTTAACTTGCAAATTGAGTTGGTGGTAAGGAAGGAAAATGTAATGTTAGCATTTATTTCAAGAAGACTAGAATATAAGAGCAAGTGATGCTGAATTTTTATAAGGCATTGGTCAGACAGCACTTGAACGATTATGAGCAGTTTTAGGCCCCTTATCTAAAAAAAGGATGTGTTGGCATTGGAGATGTCCAGAGGAGGTTCACGAGAATGATTTCAGGAATGAACAGGTTAACATATGAGGAGCCAGTTTGGTGGTCCTGTGAGCCAGTACGCACTAGAGCTTAGAAGAAAGAGGGAGGATCTCATTGAAACCTATTGAATATTGAAAGGTCCAGACAGAGTGGATGTGGTGAGGGTGATTCCTATAGTGGGTGAGTCCAGGAATAGAGGAACATCCATTTCGAACAAAAATGAGAAGGAATTTATTTAGCCAGACAGTGGTGAATCTGTGGAATTCATTTCCACAGAGGGCTGTGAAAGCCAAGACATTGAGTATATTTAAAGCGGAAGTTGATAGTTTCTTGGTTAGTCAGGGCTTCAAAGGCTACAGGAAGAAGGCAGGAGAATGGGTTGTCAGGGGTAATAAATCTGTGATGGAATGGTGGAGCAGACTCAATGGGTCAAATGGCCTAATCCTGTTCCTATGTCTATGGTCTTATTTTCTTATCATACAAAGGGACCTTTCGATAGACATGTAACAGCTGGAGAGAATCTGTCTTTGAGTCTGGTGGTGTATGCTTTGAGGAGAGGAGAAAATGTCTGAGATGGTTAGAGTTCTTTGTTACATTGGCTACTTTTCTGAGGTACTCTGGGGGGGGCTGTTGAAACAGTGTCTTTGTGTACCCATCATTACGTTAACTTGAAGGTTCAACAAACTGCTAGGAAAGTAAATGATACGTTAGACTTGTAAAGGAGTGTTTGAATACATAAGTCATCTAGCTCAAGAAATGACATCACATCTTGAATATTGCATTCAGATCTTGTTTCCTACTTCAGGAAGTACATACTGTACTTATAAAAGTAGAAGTGCAGTGAAGGTGTGCCAGACTGATTCCTGGGCTGATCTGTTGTATGAGGAGAAATTAAGTCAACTTGGCCAAGTCAACTCTTAAGTTTAGAGATCGTCTTAGTCATTCACACTTTTTACGTGGCTTGATAGGGTAGACACAGGCATTTTCCTTGCAGAAGTTAGCCAGTCGGGACAGAAATGAGAAAATATTTATTGACCTGGATGATGGGGAATCTTTGGAATTCTGAATCTTACTGAATGATGAAGCAGATGCAATGGGATAAATGGCCCCACACTCTTTCTGTCTTTTGTTCTAACTCACTTCTTGAAAACTTTACAATTGTGGCTTGTAAGTGATGTGTTTGTTAATAGACATTCCTCACTTCCTCATTTAGAACCTAGAACATTACAGCACAGTATGGGCCTTTGGCCCACAATGGTGTGCTGACCCTTTAATCTACTTCAAGATGAATCCAACCCTTTCCTGCCACATAGCCTTCCATTTCTCTATTGTCCATGTGCCTGTCTAGGTGTCTCTTAAATGCCTGTAATGTATCTGCCTCTACCTACCACCAATCACCCCTGGAAGTGTGTTCTATGCACCCCCCAGTCTGTATTTAAAAAATCTGACATCCCCCCTGTACTTTTCTCCACCTTAAAGTTATGTCATTTTCTTGTACTTCACTCTAAGAAAATGCCATTCACTGTCAACTCCATCTATTCTTATTTTCTTGTCCACCTCTGTCAAGTTACCTTTCATCCTGTTCCTTTCCAAAGAGGAAAGTGAGCTCTTGTTCACTTGGCCTATCCTCATAAAATATGCTCTTCAATCCAGAAAAGAGCCAGGAAAATCTCTGTACTCTCTGTAGGCCTGAATGGAGTTTTATAGAGCTGCAACATTTGATAATCTTTAAATAACTGAAATGAGATTTTCTCTCACCTGCTCGAAGTACAATTTCACACTGTTTATCTATTTTGATTCTTTTTCTAATCTGGTTCTAATCTGAGTGCCAGTTCATGTAAAATAAAGTGGAATGCAAGATGTTGTTACAGGAAGTCTTAAATGCTATAGTTATTAATTTATCAATTTAAATCTCTTAACATCACTCGTGTTTATTTTTCTCTCAGTCAGTAGATTCCAGTTTGGGTGGCCTTTCTAGATCTAGTACAGTGGCTAGCCTTGATACAGATTCCACAAAGAGTTCAGGTATTGTAACTATAAATCTTTGCTTTTATGCTGTTAAGATTAAGGAAGCACTGCATTTACATAGCACATTTCATCTATCTTATACAAGTTTCCAAAGTGTGTGATGGCCAATTAAGGACTTTTTTTGGAGTATAATTACTGTTGTAAGAAATCTAGTGGGCAATTTGCACACAGGAAACTCCCTTAAATAGTAATGTGGTAATAATCAAGTATCTATTAGAAATAATTTGAGTGATATGTTATCCAGGATATCAGGGATAATTCCAAAATCACACTGAAATGTCAGCTTAATTTCATGTGCATAGGTGTCTTGCAGCAATTGCAAGATTGAAATTCCCCCCCCACCCTTGATTACCCCACAGTGATTAAAGTCTTTTGAATATTAAAAGTTTCCATATTCCAACATTTCCAAAATTGCTTCCCCTTCTAAGGAACAGTAAAGCTATACAACTTAGAAATGGGCCCTTTGGCCCATTGAGTCTTCACTGATGATCAAGAAACATTAACTTTGCACTAATCCCTTTTCATTTTCTAGCATGTTAGATTTTCAATAAAACTCGAGTCCTATTATTTTGTTACATATGTTTTATTTGTGATTTAAGAAAAGCCATTACAATAGCAAGGTGTTGTTAGTATACTATAGTTGATTCTTTCAAAACTCTAGGAAAATGTCTCAAATTCTGGCCATCATTATAATTAGGCAGATCAGTTTACCCATCTGAGAACATGAAAACAGAGGAGATAGGCCTCTTAACGATGCAGAAACAAAAGATTCAGGTACCATTCTTATCGGATGATGTCGGCAATCTCCGAGCAGATAGAGCATTAAATTGCTGTTACAATTGCCCTGTATATCTGCAGGAAAGAAAATGATTGAAGCGTAGCGGAAATCCCAAGCTAGTATATCCTGCTGGAAACTGAGTTAGAAGATCCTGGGATTTTGTATTCAAATTGACTTGCCCTTGCAGTAGTATAGGTACATGAGAAATTAAGAACACCAACACGTGAGGCTGCAGAAGGAGAACGCGACGATAGGCTGTTGGAATATAGGAAGTTTAAGCAGGATTTCCCTGGAGTGATTAATCCACATTCCAAAAGTTCCAAAATTGCTCCCCTTCTAAGGAACAGTAGAGCCATACAACTTAGAAACAGGCCCTTTGGCCCATTGAGTCTTCACTAATAATGAAGAACAATTAACCTTACCCTAATCCCTTTTTAATTTTCCCGTCGACATCAATCCCCTCCTCCCAAGATTCGGACCATTCACCAACATACTTGGGACAACTTGGAATATCCAGTTAACCTACCAATCTGCACGTCCTTGGTTACGAAAGTAAATCACTCAGAGGAAACCTGTACGTTCATGGGAATAAGATGCAAAATCCACACGGACAGAATCAAGTGAGCTTGTTCAGGGTTGTTGTTGCGTGAATGAAGTCACTGGAGAAAATTACTGGTAGATACAAAGCAGCTTCTTTATTTGACAAAACAGGGTACCGCAGGCATTATACGGAGATGCTTTCGGTCGAAAGGTTTCACTGGCCCGACATAAGCCTCAATAAACATCAAAGCACAACTCCATATTTACAATGTATGGGCAATGCTTTCTTTGAAATTACATACAACCTTCACACCTGCTGATTCACCTCCCCACCACAGACACCCAAATCAATTTTAATCAGCATTGTCTGGTCTGGATTCACAGCTTTTATGAACCCATTGTTCAGAGCTGCACTCCAAATTAAAAGCAAAATACATTTTCAGATGTGAAGACTGGAAGCCAAAGTCAATTGCTAAATGTATATGTCCTAAACCCAAAAATCTCTCTAACAAGGGTCACCAGCATTTTCTGGAGCTGAGAAGCTACACCACTATTCTGTTAAGCCATATCAAGAACCATCTGCTTAATTTACAAAGTTTCTGAAAGCACTGTTTGTTAAATTTTTACAACAGATTTCTGGCAGGCCTAGATAATGTACTAGAGCAGGGGTGTTTATGTGGTTCACACAAACAAGACAAGTAGAAGTATCAAGATACAAAATTTATTAAATATTTAATTTTATTTGTCACATGTAGTTTGAAACCTAGTGAAAGGCATGGTTCCCCTGAGCGTGTGTTGAGGGGCAGCGCACAAGTGTCACTGTGCTTCTTGTGCTAACACTGATGCCCACAACATACTAACCCTAACCTATGCAAATTTTGGAATATGAGAGGAGACCCACGTGGTCATGGGGAGAAGATACAATGTCCTTACAGACAGCATCGGGAATTGAACCCTGATCTTCCACTCGCTAGCACTGTTAAACATTATGCTATACTACCCTGCCTCCCTAGAAGTGTTTACTGTTAGGGATTAAGCAGACCTTCCTTGAATGTCTCAAAGCTGAATTTTTAACAATTCTTCACCAAATAATAAAAATCCATTGTATCACTTGTGGATCTCCTGTTGGGTCAGTTGAAGAGCAGCATTGACCTTCACTTTGATATTTGGAGTGCTCATTCATTTTATCAAGAAATATATTATCAATAGGAGGTAAGAGGGTGAATAAATTATAGAATAGTATCTCAGACTTTTACCCTTAAAAGATTACTTAATTAGTCATAGAACACTACAACACAGAAACAGGCCCTTTGACCCATCTAGTCCAGGCCAAATCATTCATCTGCCTACACCCATCGATCGGCACCTGGACCATAGCCATCCATGTACCCATCCAAACTTCCCTTAAGTGTTGAAGCCGAACATGGATCCAGGTGCCACTTGTGCTGGCAGCTTGTTCCACACTCTTACCACCTTTTGAATGAAGAAGTTACCCCTCATGTTTCCCTTAAGTATTTTACCTTTCACTCCTAACCTATAACTGCTAATTCTAGTCTCATCCAAGATCAGTGGAAAAAGCCTGCTTGTATTTACTCCTATCGATACCCCTCAAGTGACAACAGTGGACTCTGTGGCTCTCTACTAGTCACAGGCTTCCAGTCAGAGAGGCAATGATCTTCTACCAGTCTTTACCACTCTCCTGCAAAGTAAATATCTAATCGAATTTACTACCTCATCTTGAATGCCAAATGACTGAACTTTAGAAACATAGAAACCTAGAAAACCTACAGCACAATACAGGCCCTTCTGCCCACAAAGTTGTGCCGAACATATCCCTACCTTAGAAATTAGTAGGCTTACCCATAGCCCTCTATTTTCCTAAGCTCCATGTATCTATCCAAAAATCTCTTAAAAGACCCCACCATATCCGCCTCTACCACCGTTGCCGGCAGCCTATTCCACGCACTCACCACTCTCTGTGTGAAAGAACTTACCCCTGACATCTCCTCTGTACCTACTGCCCAGCACCTTAAACCTGTGTCCTCTTGTGGCAACCATTTCAGCCCTCGGAAAAAGCCTCTGACTATCCACACAATCAATGCCTCTCATCATCTTATACACCTCTATCAGGTCACCTCTCATCCTCCGACGCTCCAAGGAGAAAAGACCGACTTCACTCAACCTCTTTTCATAAGGCATGCTCCCCAGTCCAGGCAACATCCTCGTAAATCTCCTCTGCACTCTTTCTATGGTTTCCACTTCCTTCGTGTAGTGAGATGATCAGAACTGAGCACAGTACTCCAAGTGGGGTCTGACCAGGGTCCTATATAGCTGCAACATTACCGCACGGCTGCTAAATTCATTTCCACGATTGATGAAGGCCAATACACCATATGCCTTCTGAACCACAGAGTCAACCTGCGCACTGCTTTGAGTGTCCTATGGACTGGGACCCCAAGATCCCTCTGATCCTCCACACTGCCAAGAGTCTTACCATTAATATTATATTCTGCCATCATATTTGACCTACCAAAACGAACCACTTCACCCTTATCTGGGTTGAACTCCATCTGCCACTTCTCAGCCCAGTTTTTCATCCTATCAGTGACCCACTGTAACCTCTGACAGCCCTCCACACTATCCACAACACCTCCAACCTTTGTGTCATCAGCAAACTTACTAAGCCATCCCTCCACTTCCTCATCCAGGTCATTTATAGAAATCATGAAGAGTAAGGGTCCCAGAACAGATCCCCGAGGCACACCAGTGGTCACCGTCCTCCATGCAGAAAATGACCCGTCTACAACTGCTCTTTGCCTTCTGTGGGCAAGCCATTTCTGGATCCATAAAGCAATGTCCCCTTGGATCCTATGCCTCCTTACTTTCTCAATAAGCCTTGCATGGGGTATCTTATCAAATGCCTTGCTGAAATCCATATTCACTACATCTACTGCTCTTCCTTAATCAATGTGTTTAGACGACTACTACTACTACGTCGACTCAGGCCAATGTGTTTATTCACATCCTCAAGAAATTCAATCAGGCTCATAACGCACGACCTTCCCTTAACAAAGCTATGCTGACTATTCCTAATCAAATTATACCTCTCCAAGTGTTCATAAATCCTGCCTCTCAGGATCTTCTCCATTCTTTCTTGATCAACCTCCCAAGTGGGACCTTGTCCAAGGTCTTGCTAAAGTCCATTTAGACAATATCTACTGCTTGCCGTTCTTAACTTTCCAGATAACTTCCTCAAAAAAAATTCTAAGATTGGTTAGACATGACCTACCACGCACAAAGCCATGTTGACTATCCCTAATCAGTCTCTGAATATCCAAGTACTTGTATATCCGGTCCCTTAGAATACCTTCCACTAAGTTTCTCACTACTGATGGCAGGCTCACTGGCCTATAATTTTCTGGCTTATTTTTAGAGCCTTTAATAAACAATGAAACAGCATTAGCTATCGTCCAATCCTCTGGCATCTCACTCATGGCAAAGGATGTTTTAAATATCTCTACTAGGGCATGTGCAATTTCTGTACTAACCTCCCACGGTGTCTGAGCAAATACCTTGTCAAGCCCTCAGGATTTATCCACCCTAATTTGCCTCAAAACAGCAAACACCACCTCTGTAATCTGTACAGAGTCCATGGCCTTGTTTATGTTTTGCTTCAGTTCTATAGACTTTGTTATTCACCTGAATAAATGCAGATGCAAAAATCCCATTTGAGACCTTCCCCTTCTATCTTACTTTTTAAATCTTTATATTAATTTTTCAAAATTATAAACTCAATAACAAAGTTAGTACAAAGAGATTGGAATAATGTTCATCAGCATATATAAAATGAATTCTAAGTAACATAGATATAAAAGACTTCCAAACTCATAATGAAATTAATCATTAAAAAAGAAATAAAAAGAAAAATATATATATAAACAAAAAAAACCCCAAAAGAAAAAAAGAAAAAACCCCAAAAAGAAAGCAAAACAGGGCTAGACCAACAACTTGTATCAGACACGTTCAATAATGTCGTTAACTCCGCTCCTCTCATCATATAATTTAAGTTTAGAAAAAAGATTCGGAAAGGTCAGATTACATCATATGAAAATGTTGCATAAAAGGTTTCCAAGTTTCTTCAAATTTAATCGAAGGGTCAAAAATATCACTTTTAATTTTTTCTAAATTTAAACTTAATATGGTTTGAGAAAACCATTGGAATGTAGTTGGAGGATTAGTTTCCTTCCAGTTCAACAAAATTGATCTCGCCATTAAAGTAACAAAAGCTATCATTCAACAGGCTGAACCCTTCTATCTTTTTCAGCTCTACACATAGATTACCTTCCTGATTTTCCAGAGACAAATGTTGCCCCTTGCTATCCTTTTGTTAACATATCTGTAGAATTCCTTAGGATTCTCCTTCACCTTGTCTGCTAGAGCAACCTCACACCTTTTAGCCCTCCTGATTTCTATCTTGTGTTCTCTTGAATTTCTTATACCTCTCAAATACCTCATTTGTTCCTATATGCCTATATCTGCTATGCACCTCCTTTTTCTTAACCATGGCCTCACTATCTCTCAAAAACTAAGATTCCCTAAACCTTTTATCTTTGCCTTTTTTGATAGGAACATACAAAATCTATTCTCAAAATTTCACTTTTGAAGGCCTCCAACTTACCATGTACACCTTTGCCAGATAACAATCTAACCCAATCCACAATTGCAGATCCTTTCTGATGCCATCAAAATTAACCTTTCTCCAATTTAGAACCTCAACCTGAGGACCAGACCTATCTTTTTCCATACTTGCCTTGAAACTAATGGCAGTATGCTCACTGGATGCAGTGTTCCCCTTCACAAACTTCTGTCACCTTCTCTGTCTCATTCCATAATGGGAAATCTAGTATAGCACTCTCTCTAGTTGGGAATTCTATTTACTGATTAAGGAAGCTTTCCTGAATACATTTGACAAACTCTTTCCCATTTAGCACACAGTGTGGAAATCCCAATCAATACATGGAAAGTCAAAATCACCTACTATCATAACCTTAGTTTTATTGCAATAGTCTGTGATCTCTACAAGTTTGCTGCTCTAAATTCCACAGACTGTTGGGTTGTCTATAGTATCATCCCATTAACATGGTCATACCTTTCTTATTCCTCAGTTCTACCCATAACGCATCACTAGATGAGCTCTCCAGTCTGTTCCGACTGACCACCACTATGACATTTTCCCTGATTAGTAATGTCCCTTTAATCCCCCCCTCTCTATCAAGTCTAAAACAACGGAGCCCCGGAACATTGAGCCAGTCCTGTCCCTCCTGCAAAAAAGTCTGACTTATGGCCACTATATCATAATTCCACGTGCTGATCCATGCCCTGAGCTCATCTGCCTTCCCTACAATACTCCTTGCATTGAAATATATGTAGTTCAGAATATTCGTCCCACCATTCTCAAATTTTTAATTCCTGACTTTCTTATGTAGGCTTAACAACACTTTTGTCCACAACCACACCACTTTCTTTTCTGGCACTCTGGTTCCTATCCCTCTGTAACTCCAGTTTACCTCCCCCAGGCAGCATTAGCAAACCTTCCCGCGAGGATATTAGTCCCCCTCCAGTTCAGGTCCCACCTTCCCTGGTAAGTGCCTAATAATCCAAAAATCTGAAACCCTCCCTCCTGTGCTGTCCTTTTAGCTATGTGTTACACTGTACGATCTTCCTATTTCTGGCCTCTACCACTTGGCACGGGTAGCAATCCTGAGATCAATGCCTTGGTGCCTAATTATGCACGATCCAATGTCTCCTCATCCAATTCTTGCATCAATGAAATATTTGTACATAATATCCTTATTATTAGCATGATTATGCTGTGTGTGTGTGTGTGTGTGTGTGTGTGTGTGTGTTCGTTCATCCATCATCCCTACAGAGCCATAGGCTGCCGACGGCCGCTCACCAAAGTCCTCTGTCAGTCTTTCAGATTGTCCCCAGGTGTAGCCCACCTTTAAAGATCCTTCCTTTCCCAGGGATGAGGTCTTTAGGGCTTCTTTTGGTATTTTTGTAGCTCATTTTTTTGTGTGATGGAGTTGCTAGCCCTACGCTCAACTGTTCTTTTTTTGCAACTGGGTTTGGGACCGGCCACGGCCCAGTATACTCAGTGACGACTTGAACATAATTTGTATGTTCATAGACTGCTATAACACACGTGGCCATTGGTCCATCATGTCTATGCTTAATCTTTGAAAGAGCAATTTGCTTCCATGACAGTTTCAGGTGGGGTATTCCTGACTGCATGGTGAGTTTCACTTCATGTCATCTGTTTCTGTTTCCAACTGATTTCTTAAATATGTGACATCAGTTACTGAGGCCTACTTATTTATGCTGGTAACATGTAATTGTGATTTTTGAATGTCAAACCTGCTCCCTACCATTGCTGCTGTAAGGAAACTGCACCAAAACTTTTCATGTCTCAACAGTCTCCATTCTTTTCAAATTATTCATCCTCCATGGTGTAATTGCCAACTCTAATAATATTGTATCATTTACTTTATACGTCACATTTTCTATAACAATACTTGCATTAAATTTCATTTGCATGTTTCTCTTGGAGTCTACACTAAGTTCATAAGTTACAACATTTCTAGGAAATAAGATGATGTTCACATTGATCAGTGATGGTTTTTCCCAGAAAAATGATTGCAAGATTATCAAAATACTTCCTTGGATGAGTAGTAAAATGTTTCAATGTCCTGTTCGAAAATGAGTCAGCAGTTAAAAATTGAAAAAACAAAATTTGGATGGGGGTGGGGTTAGAGGAAGGGTAGAATTGGAAATGAATAGACTTTTTTTTGGTAAATTATAACATGAATAAAACGAAGTAAATTGGCTAAATTTGTAACTTTAGAAATCAGAAAAAAAACATTAACAGTGTGAGATTGTTGAGAATCGATTGCTGCTAATCACTGCAACAGAAAGTAAATTGTGGTTTTGTGTTTTGATTCCAGGTCAGAGTAATAGTAACTTTGACACCTGTAATGAATTTCGAGTGAAGTATTTGGGAGCTATTGAAAACTTAAAAGCTGGTTCCATTGAATGTCTCCAAGGACCACAAGATTTGATTAATTACATTGACTTGGCACAGGTATATTAATGGAATTTTAAAGTATGGTTGTCTACTTGTTTCTGCATGAATACTCTTTTTACTTTTGTGTAATTGTTAACTGTGGAGAGCAAAATGAGTGTTTTAATTCTGACCTTATTTCTGAATTAGAAATTAAAGATCATTGACCTCAGACATCTAACTCTGCTTCTCTACAAAAATGTACAAAATAATGGAAATTGCTGAGTATATTCAGTAATATACAGCATTTTGGTCTTATAAGTTTATACTGGCTGGCTTTTGCGGTGGACATATTAATATAAAGGCAGGGGGGTTGTACTGATAGGACGTGTACCAAATGAACCAGCATGTGACCAGAGCCAAAGGAGAAAGATAAATAGAGAGGCAATTAAAGCCTTCAAACTAGTGAGGTAGTAGGAAGGGGAGTTACATATAAGGGGGAAGAAAACTCTTAAGTAAAAGCGAAACAGCAAAGAATATGGAACAAAATAAGCCCAGTAAAGACACACAAAAAAGCAGATTATAGTTTTAGAAGGACATGTAATCTGTACAATATTGAAGAAATCATGGCAGATGAAGAAAGTTTCATACCAATTACCATTTACTGCCTTTCCTCAACTGAAGAGGAATGGGGGAAGGAAGAAAAACTCACTGCTAATGGACCTACAACTGGTCACTGCTATTGAAGGCCCACGTACTATTCTATGCTGATTCCATCTATTTCAAGATTGGAGATTGTTTAAACCTATACATATACAGGTGTAAGGAGAATGAAATAATTGTTACTCCAGAGCCAAGGCAGCACAAAAAAAATACAAGATGAAGAACACAATAATATTAATTTTAAAAGGCAATCAATATGTAAGATACCTTCTATACACTGATTGTATGTCCATAAAGCGAGGTAGGGTGACTGACAGGAAATAATAAAGTAGTGATGGAGTTGTTGATCAGCCTTACTGCTTGGAGAAAGTAACTATTTCTGAATCTGGTAGTCCTAGCATGGATGATACATAGCCACCTCCTTGAGTGGGACAAACAGACCATGAGCAGGGTGTGAGATCCTTTATGATATTACTGGTTCTTTTCCGTATAAATGTCCTTGATGCCAGCAAGGCTGGTGCCAGAGATGCATTGAGAGATTTTAACTTCCCGTTGTTGAGCCTTCCTGTATGCTGCAGTGATGCATCTTGTTCGGATGTTCTCTGGTGCGCATCTGTAGAATGACGTGAGACCAGATTTCTCTTCAGCCTCCTCAGAAATCAGAGGCTTTGGTGAGCTTTCCTGACTGGGTAG
This sequence comes from Mobula hypostoma, assembly GCF_963921235.1. Taxonomy (NCBI): domain Eukaryota; kingdom Metazoa; phylum Chordata; class Chondrichthyes; order Myliobatiformes; family Myliobatidae; genus Mobula; species Mobula hypostoma. Next base: position 62,603,178 of record NC_086098.1, read on the forward strand.
GATCTGTTCTAGAACCATGAGAGGTTTGTATGTGATGTGCATCCCCAGGAGTTTGAACCTGCTTACAGTTTTCACTGCTGTGCTGCTGATGTAAAGAGGGAAGGGGTGTGAGTTCTCCTGAAGTCAATAACCATCTTTGTCTTGTTGATATTAAGGAAGAGGTTATTTGAGTTGTCATATTACTTTCAATTGTTTGTTCATTTTATTACAGCAATACGGAAAGCTACCATTTACACCATCAGAAGAGGAGAGTATCTTGTGTGTTTCCAAATACGGTATCAAAGTGGCATCCTCTGATCAAATTGTAAGTATTAATGGCTCCTACCCATTTAGTTCTAATAAGGAATAAGAAGCAGGAGACAAGGAAATACTTGTATAAAATGGTATTCAGTTTATGCGAGAGCAAGTAATTTGTGATTTCCTGATAAATGATACAACGTTAATTAACTAATTTGTTTCCACCAACTCATGGTGCTTTAAAAGTGGTAATGTGAGTGAGCAAGTTAATGTTCCTTCATCTCTCAGACTGAAGCATTATAATTACAAATAGCTGGCACATATCCAAAAGCTAATTAATATGAAATAGAGATGAGTGTATACTATCAAAGTTTTAAAAACAAATTGAAACATTTTCCAACATATAACCATATACACTTAATTATATCATTTCTAGATAAAGGCAATGGAGATTTTGCTAAGTTTTCTGTTTTTTGTCTATCTGTCATGAAATTAAAGAGCCGAGTTCTTCAAACATTTTGTGTGTGTTACTCAGGATTTCCAGCATCTGCAGAATCTTGTTGCAATCAATAGGTACATTTAATGTCAAGAGAAATGTATACAATATACATTCTAAAATTCTTTTTCTTCACAGACATACATGAAAACAGAAGAGTGCCCCAAAGAATGAAATGTTAGAACCCCAAAGCTATGCTGATTATCCTTAATCAATTTCTGTATTTCCAGATGTGCATATGTCTTATCCGTCAGAATCCTCTTCAGTAACTTACCTACCAGAGATGTTAAACTTGGTGACCTTTAGCTCCCAGATTCTTATTTGCTGTTCTTCTTAAATAAAGGCACAAGATTCACTGCCTTCTAGTCTACTGGTACCTCACACATGACTAATGATGCAAGTATCTCAGCCACTGCTCCTTTGATTTCAGGCCCTGGTGATTTGTCTACCTTCATACATTTTAAAGTATCCATCACTCCTCCACTGTAATGATGACTATTTATTTCCATGTCTTCCCCATTTACTTTTCCTAGTAACTTCTAGTAACATTCTTTTTTTTTGGCAGGACATTTTGCATAGGCATCCACTGTATTTAATAGTGCGAGTGATCTGTTATGATGATGGGCTCGGAATGGGAAAAAGCCTTCTTGCTATAAAAACCACTGATGCAAACCAGACAGAATACAACATCTGCCTATATCAATGCAGTAGCTTGGTGAGAAATAGTTGATAAGCCTTCAACAATCCCTCTTCACTTTGATCTTTGTTTTACGGTATATTTTCATTTTCAGGAGTAATTCAACCATTAAATCAGCCCAAGAGTTTCAAATTCACTTCAGAAGTGAAAGTATTGTCATCTCATTGGTTTAAGTGTATTTTTGTTTATGTTCATTGAACAAGTGTGTATTTTAAGGAGCTAACTCAAAGTAATTCTGGGAGTCATTGCAATAGCAGGAGTTACTGAATGGAACAGTTTACCCCAAATCCAACACTTCAGCTAGAGATGTAACTGGTTCATTGATGCTTCCATGCCATTGTAAACTTCTTCCCTTAATGTAGAGAACGTGTGGCACTGGCGAGATCAGTCTCTCCTCCCCCTACAACTCCCCTCCCCACCTCCAGATCAGGACTTCAGACATTCAATGTACACCTGACCTGCTGTTGGTGAAAACCCATAGATAATCTGGCGGTTGGTGTTTTTCAAAGGTCCTAATGTGGCAATACTGTGTGTGTGCTGGGGTGGCAGTAGGGAAGACAGTGCAGCCATTTGTGCTCCGAAGAACATTAAACTCTTCACCACCCTCAGCCTACCTACATAATGCTAGCAAATTAACAACCTCCAATTGCCTCAGTTTGCCTTATATTGAGATCTTTGTGCACAATCTTATCACCAATTCACACACTAACCTTTTTCTTATTTTTGTCTTCCTTACTGACTTCACAGCCTTCTTTAAATATTCCATGTACTCATTTTTTTTTAAAAGGGCTAACAAGCTCACTACTCTTCTGTTTGCAGCGCTTGAACATACAGTTTCCAACATACACAGCTAATATTTGGAACTGTTATTTTCCATTCAGTCCCCTCAGATCAAATCTTAAGATATCAGCATTACTATCTGGCTCCTTTACCCTGGTTTCCAGTGGTGATTATCCTTTCCTGATCAACATCATAAATGATTCATTGGCATCTTTTCCCCTCCCATGAAAAATATGCTTTAGAAACTCTTATCACCAATGACTTTTTTAAAACTTGTATTGTTGTGCAAACTTGAATGCATTTCCATTTACTCTCAACCAAGTTGTCCTCACTCTCATTGAACACCAGTGAAATTGAGGTCACTATTTCCTTTCCTTTAATGCATTATCTTTTGATTTTCTATTCTAATTAACGTGGCCTAATGTTTGATCTATTTATAGCCAGCAATTTGAAATCAAAAAATGCAAACTTCCTTTAACAAGTTGAGCAGTTTTAGAACTCTCAATTAATCATTAAGGAAAACAATTAATTTTACAGTATAATTGGTCACAATTAGCTACACTGTTTTCTGCTCTGAAACCCCAGAGTATACATCAGCAGACTAGTGTTTCTCCGACCCTCATTAATCCAAGCATCAACCCTTATCCATAAACTAGACTACAAAATCTCTCCGCTGACCCTGGCTCGCTCAAGTTGCAGAACTGAAGGCTCAGCTACTATGCATCTGTAGAAAGTAGGATAGAGAGGAAGAGAAGAGACACTAAGAATTTGGCACACAGATAGTGAATCTCTCTGCCTGACCCTTGCTGCACCACAACTGTCAGATCATGGGAACCATCCATCATCCCTTCCTGGACATTTAGCACTGAAATCCTATTTCTATTCCCACTGTCTAGACACTAAACTCAAACTGCATGGAAAACCTTTTGGCTCCAATTTACTGCTATGTGACCTGCATGTAGTGGCTAGGTGGGAGAGAAGTGGGTATGAATAATGATTGGAGACCCAACAAAAAAAGATGGAAATGACCCACTCCTCCACCGCTAATTCCACTAAAAAGCTATACCCCATGGATGAGAAGGGCATGAAGCTGATTGCTGGGGGGAAAAGAGGCTGACCAAAATTATCCTTAGGTAACATCCACACTACGCCGGATAATTTTGAAAACGAAGCCTTTTCTCTTCGTTTTGACCTTCCGTCCACACTGAAACGACGTTTTCAACCCCCGAAAACAGAGATTTTCAGAAATAGTCTCCAGAGTGAATAAACCTGAAAATGCCTAATATCCGTTGCAGTGTGTACGGGGTAACCGGAGCTTTTTAAAACCGCTGTCATGACGTGCCACAACAGATGGCGGCAGCGTGGCATTTCATTGTTTTGTTGTTATTACTCCGTCGGTTGCCTCCATACGCTACAGTATTTGTTTTTTTTTAGTTTTAAGTCCTCCTGCGCGAGAGCCAAGAGCAATTCCTTTTAAGTTTTTCTACTCTGTAACTGGACAAACGCGCACTAAGTATACCGTTTCCTTTTCGCTTGTTTTCTGTGTGTCCTGCGCATGCCCAGTAGGAGGAAATTCGCCCAAATATCCGTCTAATGTGGACAGAGATATTTTGAAAAACGCTTAGTGTGGACGCCTGTCGTTTTTACTCGAAACCAGCGTTTTCAAAATTATCCGGCGTAGCGTGGATGTAGCCTTACTCTCCCAACACTTGCTATCTCATCAAAAATCAACAATAATTATTTTTGTGTAAGCTAGCTATGTTATTTGATCAATGGTGGAGTGCTCAAAATTGAGGATGATCAAGAATTTAACCTTGGAGGAACAGAAATTTGAAGGCCACGGACTGGATCAGGTTACAGAGATGGGCATAGACAAAAGGATTTGAACAATTCAAAGATTTAAATTCTACTGGAGGTTATTAAGGCAAACCATTTCTCTTGGGCTGCTCAAAAATACCTTCTATTGTTATGTACAATTAAAACTGAATTAACACATCTTAAGAAAAAACTCTCAACCCTATAAATTGTTTTGGATATCCAAACCCACTGATCTTAATAACTGTCTTTTGGGTTACAGGAACAAGCTCAAACAATCTGCAAAGTCCTATCCACAGCTTTTGATTCAGCAATTTTGTCAGATAAATCATAATGATTGCCTAAATGGTAACCTGACTTTTAATATCTGTTGAATTACAACTGCTGCTGTTGTCTATGAAGGAATGGAATAGTTTGCAGCTTCTGAGACTTGCAGTTGCCAGCATTTCAATGTTTGCAGTAAAATAATGGACTTGCACAACAATAACCCCTTTTTTGTTAATGTAGTACATCATCTTCAATTCAGAGTGATTGTAGTATGAATTACCTGTTTTGTTCGTGAAGTATATATTCTTTATCAAAGAAAAGAATAAGTCACTGAAATGTTAACTAAGCCTGTACCAACTGTGAAGAATGTTTTGTATATAAATATTTCTTATTAAATATAGAATTAATAATTACATTTTCATAGAGCTTTGGTAATCTTAGATCATGTCCCATTGGAGGGTACTTTAGCATTAGCAGTAATAGTTAAATGTATATTAAATACTGTATTTTCAAGGCAAAAATAATATAGGTCAATGTTTATCAAAGTAAATAGTATTTCATTTTTGCTTTTCTAATTAAGTATGCAATATTGCTCCTTATTTATACATACTTTTCTAATCAGTATGTTATCAAATTAAAGTTGCAATAAAACAAATTATAGAAAAACATGAATTGCTCTACTGTCACCTCCAAAGATGACAAAATAATTTCTATACAGGTGAGCAACTGAACAAAAATGTGGTTTTCGTCTGAAGCATTATGTATGTTATTGGGGGGAAAAAACTGCTTTCTTATTAAATTATGTGGAATTAAAGGCATCCGTTAGTCTTGCGAGACCATGGATCTGCGCCTGGAAAGTCTTCACTTTCCAGGGCGCAGGCCTGGGCAAGGTTGTATGGAAGACTGGCAGTTGCCCATGCTGCAAGTCTCCCCTCTCCATGACACCGATGTTGTCCAAGGGAGGGGCAAGAGCCGATGCAGCTTGGCACCAGTGTCGTCACAGAGCACTGTATAATTAAGTGCCTTGCTCAAGGACACAACACGCTTACTTGGCTGGGGCTCAAACTCACGATTTTCAGATCACTAGTCAAACGCCTTAACCACTTGGCCATGTGCCCACACATTATGTGGAATTAGTCCTGTAATACCATAAGTTTAAATCCAGTTTGTATCAAATTAACAGATTTGCAATTGTAAAAACATGGAAAGGCAAACTATATTTACCCCAAGATTAATGAGGGGAATATCAAATAGATAATAATAGCAAGAATCCAAAAAGTGTTAGCAGAATTATAAATATAAACAGAATATACTAGAAACCAACAGCAGGTCAAGCAACATCTCTGGAAAGAGAAGAGTTTCAGGTCAGAGACTTTTCTTCAAAACGCGAAGTTGTCTGAATTATGTTTGGACAGTAGATAAGAACTATTTATTTAACTGCAGTGAACCTAGCAGATAAATAACATGAAGTCATCCTGCTCAAAACAAAGCTAGTCAACAACTATGACCAACTGTAAAGACATATGGCAGGCTCTAAGCCCCCTTCTGTATGGGCAAAGGCAGGATAGCTATCTTTAAAGACTGTCTCTGGCATCACGTTGGCACCTCATGAATTAACATGGTACAATAGGCATTCTTAAAATGAGACTGACAGCAGGAGGCAAACATACAGGATGTTCTGATTTGCTTAAAACCTGAGGAAGACCCTTGTACAGTGCTGTATCTACCTGATAGCAACCTGTGGAGATTGAAGTGTGTTTTTTGTTGGAAAGTGTGAAGACTTTGATGGATAATATTAATAGAGGAGGGGAATTGTGGTTAGAAAACTCAATCAGAAATGTGTCCATTGTTCAGGATGGTAAAATAATCAATGCAAGGAACTATTTGATAACCAGCTTTTCTTTGTTTAAACCAAGATCATAATTCAGATAGTTATTAAAGTAAATTATCCAAGTAAACTATGCTTTAATACTATAACAATCAAATGCTATGTTGAACTTGAGATACATTTCATGGTTCAAGAATTAGTTAATCTCTTTAACTCAAACTGTAAAACAAGCAAACAGCCAATATAATTTTAGAACAGCTGCTGGATTTCATCTTGGAATACTCAATAAAAAAAATTTATACAAACCATTAATATCAGCCTTCAATTTTGCATTTACAGAACAGAAAATTAAACATAACACACATTTCAATTATATATTTTAACCTACAGAAAATTAAGCACTTAAGTATTAGAAACTATGTAATACTCTTAATGAATATTTTGGAAAAAATCTTAAACAGCAATCACCAATGATGGCCATTCACTGGGCTTCAGCAGCATAACACTGTCACATAGGCTTTTCCTATTTTTGAGCTTGAGTTAGTTCTTTAAAATTAATCTCAATGTGAAGGTACACAATGTCATATATGGGGGAAAAGTTTTCATCTTTATTACTAACATTAAGTTCGAAATATAGATATTCTGGGCTTTAGTGTGCAAAACAAGATATTATTCCCTTTAACAGCTAAAAGAAACGTCATGAGTAAAATAGGTATATTCAAGACAAAAGTCTCTCAATTTCAGTCTTTAATGGAATGAACTGATTTTGTGCACATGTACTGATTAACAAAATTATAGTTAACAAATAAAGCTGCCTTAACTTGATTCAGTGGATGGATTTTCAAACACTTTAGATTTGATTTTGTACAATATTTCATCAGATGCTGTTTTTCCAAATAGCAAATTAACTATGTCTCATTCAAATCATGAGAAATAGACCTGCATTCTGAAGCAGGCTTTGGTTTAATAACTTTATTTCTGAATTAATTCCAATGTTAAAACAGAGATATACAGTACATTACACATGCTCTAATTGTCAATCATTGCAAAGAAATGTAAAAGTATTATAGGACTTAACATTTACAATATATATAGTGTTGCTCTGCAACAAATACCAAGTTTGTCATATTTGTATTCATTTTACACCATATCCCAAATAGTTTTTGTCTTAACGGCTCTAAATATTACTCACAGGCAATGACATGAGATAGCAATATTTATCCTGTCCAGACATTTTTATGATCCTTTTACCCACAAATAGAAAGTAATAGAGCTGAATGATGTCAACATCTTCAGTATTAATTTGTATTACATACAAAGGTTAATTTCTCCATTTGGATAATAATTACAGCCATATTTAATTAAATTTGATAGGCTGCAATTGTTAATCTTATTGCTAGTCCAAAATAATTTTCAAATTTGCATTCCTACACATTAGAATTCAGGGCATCTTTTAAAAAGAAAATTAACACATCTAATAAGTTAAAACACTAATTATCAATAACAGGCCAGAAAGACCACTGCAAGAAGTGTTTGAGATGAAGGTCACCAGAAATGGTTTGCACTACACATTCTAATTTATTTTCTTGAAAATGTTTGTCCTGAATAAAAATCAATAATTCTATGCAGACTTTTAAAAAAAGCCTGCGCAACACTGAATTTCTTTTTTTAAAAATGATTTAACTAGTTAAACATAATTTTTATTAAACTATATGATGCAACACAATACGTAAAGGATCCCAAATAATGTCTGAATTTCCATCACTAATCCTTTCCCTTGAATAACAACTATGTTGGATATTATTGCTGTTCATTAGCTGCATATTGAAAAATATTCATATTTACATCATTATAATCCTGTGTTCATGAATGCTTAAGAAAATTACAGATTTAAATTAAAACCAGTATGGAAACGGGTATTGTTTCAGATTTATAGTAGTGCTTTAAGGCTTTATGGAAATTATGAAGTTCACAAAAACAGCATGCTTTCTAAATTCATTACCTGATTTGTGAATTATATCATTTTAATCAATACTTGTGTTCTCCAATTTTGCTTAATTGTTGCTGCTACATATTTCAACATTTAAGTTAGTGATGTGAGCTACTCGCTATCTAAGAATAGCATTCTTTCCATCCCCAAGTACCTACTTGCACCATAGCGAATTTACAGACATAAGAAGTCTACATGTTATAAAAATGAATCTCCAGTTGTATTGAAAGTGCAAATACTTCAACAAGAAAACATATTTGAGAACTAGATATTTATAACATCCTCCATCTAAGAAGTGATTTGGCTATCCTGCTAAAAGATGCATTTCTTGTCATCAGGATATGGTACCATAATCAAATTGTTTTTTTCCCACTTCTGAAAGAGCTTAGTCAGGAATGAAGTGCACAAATGTCACTGGGAATACGCCCCTTCGCTTTGGGTCTCCTTCAATGTGGCCAATCTACAGAAAAACAGACACTTAAGTAGATTCTGAGAAACTGGTGTTACAGAAATACACACATTACTTTTTAATACAATTATTTGATTATATGTGGAAAAACTCATGTAAGTTAGAATGTATACTTAAGATAATATTGGAAATCTCAAATATTAGTGAAATTCTTTATATCCATAAAGGTGAGCATTAAATTTTAAGTCCATTTCACTGTAGCAGCAGTCAAATTCACAATGTATGTATCGTCTAACTTCATGATACAGTAAATTAATGATAATCCTCTGTCCAATTATTTATAAATTGCAATTCTTCAGCACCTGGTCCACTGGATGATGTTTCCTTCACTCTCTTTGGGTTCACTAAGTGGATGTTTCCTGCCCTCCTTTGAATTTCACTGAGGCCTGTTTCCTGCACTGCCTTTAGATTCATCATACTCCAGAGAAAATTTATTACATTGCTGTATAGCATCTAAAGCAAATTAAAATTGTGCTATAGTACTGACAGGAATATTATCCAACAAGTCCAGATAATCCACTGATCTGGTATCCATGTTACAGGCCTGGCGGATCAATGGTTTTTATTGTAGCAAGTTTCAAATTAAAATTCACTATGTATGTAAGCTTTTTTGTGCAAGATCTTGAACAAAATGTACATATTACACATGGCAAACAACTTAATTCCCTGATGCTAAAAGAATTAAACATAGAAACATAGAAACATAGAAAATAGGTGGAGTAGGCCATTCGGCCCTTCGAGCCTGCACCGCCATTTATTATGATCATGGCTGATCATCCAACTCAGAACCCAGCCTTCCCTCCATACCCCCTGACCCCTGTAGCCACAAGGGCCATATCTAACTCCCTCTTAAACATAGCCAATGAACTGGCCTCAACAGTTTGCTGTGGCAGAGAATTCCACAGATTCACCACTCTCTGTGTGAAGAAGTTTTTCCTAATCTCGGTCCTAAAAGGCTTCCCCTCTATCCTCAAACTGTGACCCCTCGTTCTGGACCTCCCCAACATCGGGAACAATCTTCCCGCATCTAGCCTGTCCAATCCCTTTAGGATCTTATACGTTTCAATCAGATCCCCCCTCAATCTTCTAAATTCCAACGAGTACAAGCCCAGTTCATCCAGTCTTTCTTCATATGAAAGACCTGCCATCCCAGGAATCAATCTGGTGAACCTTCTTTGTACTCCCTCTATGGCAAAGATGTCTTTCCTCAGATTAGGGGACCAAAACTGCACACAATACTCCAGGTGTGGTCTCACCAAGGCCTTGTACAACTGCAGTAGTACCTCCCTGCTCCTGTACTCGAATCCTCTCGCTATAAATGCCAGCATACCGTTTGCCTTTTTCACCGCCTGCTGTACCTGCATGCCCACTTTCAATGACTGGTGTATAATGACACCCAGGTCTCGTTGCACCTCCCCTTTTCCTAATCGGCCACCATTCAGATAATAATCTGTTTTCCTATTTTTGCCACCAAAGTGGATAACTTCACATTTATCCACATTAAATTGCATCTGCCATGAGTTTGCCCACTCACCCAACCTATCCAAGTCACCCTGCATCCTCTTAGCATCCTCCTCACTGCTAACACTGCCACCCAGCTTCGTGTCATCCGCAAACTTGGAGATGCTGCATTTAATTCCCTCATCCAAGTCATTAATATATATTGTAAACAACTGGGGTCCCAGCACTGAGCCTTGCGGTACCCCACTAGTTACCGCCTGCCATTCTGAAAAGGTCCCGTTTATTCCCACTCTTTGCTTCCTGTCTGCTAACCAATTCTCCACCCACACCAATACCTTACCCCCAATACCGTGTGCTTTAAGTTTGCACACTAATCTCCTGTGTGGGACCTTGTCAAAAGCCTTTCGAAAATCCAAATATACCACATCCACTGGTTCTCCCCTATCCACTCTACTAGTTACATCCTCAAAAAATTCTATGAGATTCGTCAGACATGATTTTCCTTTCACAAATCCATGCTGACTTTGTCCGATCATTTCACCGCTTTCCAATTGTAATACTTATTTATTAAAGTCATGCTAGATAAGTATCTTAGAATTTATAATTGTTTCATTTCTTACCCCATCCCCCCCAAAAAAAAATTCAATCATCTGTCATTTTAGCTTCTTCAACTCGATAAAAAATACAAAAAATATGGGCTGAAGAGATCATCCAAACAGACAATATACAGGCTTATCCTTGTTTCCTTATTGAAGGGATAAAAATTTAAACAACCATGAGGTAAAAATAGGGTTTGGTTATTCTTCACACAATTTGGTTGGATCAGATTCTCCTTGAAAAAAGCATACTGTTTTGAATACTGTTCAGGGGTGGGAGGTGGATGCTTGTTCAGGAAAAAGCAGAAAGGACTATATTGATATGGAATTCAATAAATCAGGGGCAAAAAGATATTCTTGAATGGTGTGTTGTCTCCTAGGTGCCAGAGTCCAGGATGTCACAGTGCAGCTATAGAATTTTCTCAAGCAGGAGAATAAGCAGCCAGAAGTTGTGCAAGTTGGCACAAATGCCATGGGTAGAGAAAGAGATGAGGTCCTGCAGAGTGAATATAGAGAACTATAGAAGTTACAAAACAGTACCTTGAAGAAAGTATTCTCTGGATCCCAAGCACCAGGGAGGCAAATGGGAGGCTTGAAAGTGATGCAGAAGACAGTGATAGCTAAATGAATAGGTACAACAGCCAGGAGATTGGCAGGGAGTTAGGGGAACCTATTGGATTGAATTGCATTTATTTCAGAGCAAGAGATCTGACAGGTAAAGTGGATGAACTTAGGACTTGGATAACTACTTGGAATACAGTATTATAGCCATGGTTATAATATTGCTTAAGGGAAGGAGGGGCCTAGCAGCTTAATGTTCCAGGTTACAGGTGCTTTAGGCAGGCTACAGGTGGAGAAAAGAGAGGAGGGCAAGTAGCATTTTGATCATAGGTCAGGTCAGCGGTAGTCAGAAATGAAAATACTGAAGGCTTATCCAGTTAGGCTTCATGGGTGGAATTGAGAAATTAGAAGAGGATGATCACTTGTTGAGATTCTACTGCAGGCTTCCAAAGAGTGAATGCAATTTCGGAGAACAAGTATTTGACCATTACCAGATCAGAATTACACTATTTAGCCTATCTAGTCTGCCCAGTAAATCACGACTGATTTATTTTCCTTCTGAATCCCATTCTCCTGTCTTCTGCCTGTAACCTTTGTTGTCCTTACCAAACAAGACCCTATTAACTCCGCTCTAAATATATTCAATTACTTGGCCTCCACAGACATCTCAAAGTTGTATTATATCTATTGCTGTGGCAATAGATCACAAAGATTCACCATCCTCAGGCTAAAGAAATCTCTCCGCATTGAGTGGATATTGTGCAGAATTAAGTATAATAGGGTTTTCATAGGGTGTTTTCACTTGCCTAACGTAGACTGGGACAGCTATAATTTTAAGGGCTTAGTTGGGTGGAATTTGTTATGTGCGTTCAGGTAAGTTTCCTCATTCAATGTATACATTACCCTATTAGGGAGAGGACAAAGGTCAACCTACTCTTGGACAATAGGGCACTTTGAGACCAGTGACCATAGTACTATTAGTTTTTAAATCGTATTGGGAAAGGACAAAACTGGTCCACAGACTCCAGTTATAAATTAGGGCCAGGCAAATTTTGATGTTATGAGATCGGAACTTGCAAGGGTTGTTTGGAATAGCTATTTTGGGGGCAAAGGGACCACAGTTAAGTGGGAAGCTTTTAAAAGTGAGACAATGAGAGCTCAAGGTCTGTGTGTTCCTGTTAGAGTGAAAGGTAAGGCTGACAGAATTGGGAAACCCTAGATGATGAGGGATATTGGAGCCCTGGCCAGGAAAAAGGTAGCTGGGATCAATTCAATCCCTGGAGTATTAAGGGACACAAAGTGAACTTCAGGAGGAAATCCAGAGGACAATAAAAGCATGAGATAACTTAGGCAGAGTAGATTAAGGAAAATTTAGAGCTTAAGTATATTAATGTAAAAAGATTAATTAGAGTGAGAACAGGCCCTTCAAAGATCAAAGGGGATACCATTATGTGGGGCTGCAAGAGGTGGACTAGGTCCTTAATGAATACTTATCTATTTTTAAGCATGGCAAAATATATGAAGACTTTAGAACTATGAAAAGTAAACAGAGAGAAGTTGGGGATGCTGCCTTAAAAGGCTGACAAATTTCCAGGGCCTGACCAGGTATATCCAAGAAGGCAATGGGAAGTTAAAGAAGAAACTCCAGAAGCCCTGGCTAAGATATTTGCATCATCATTGGCAACAGGTGAGATGATGGTAGACTAGGGAGTACCAAACATTGTGCCTTTAGTTAATAAGAGTGGCAAAGAAAAACCTGGGAACTATGAGCCAAGTAATTAGGTGGTAAATTAATTACTGGAAAGGATTCTGAGGGACAAGATATAAATACTGTTCATCTGGAAAGAGAGGAGTTTATTAGGATAATCAGCATGGCTTCATGCAATGAAGACCTTGCCTTACAAACTTGACTGAATTTTTCTTTTGATTTGGTGACTGAGAAAGTTAATGAGAGCAGGGTGGTAGATGTGGTTTATATGGAATTTAGTAAAGCCTTTGATAAGGTTCAACATGTTAGGCTGCTCTGGAAAGTTAGATCACATGGAATCCAAGGAGAACTAACTAAATTGATACACAACTGGCTTGATAGTAGAAAGCAGAGGGTGATGGTGGAAGGCTGTTTCTTGGACTGGAGGCCCATGACTGGTAGTTTGCCTCAGGTCAGTGCTGAGCCCAATGTTGTTTATTATCTAATCAACAATTTGAATAAGAATGTACAAGGCATGGTTAGTGAGTTTGCACATACTAAAATAGGTGGTATAATGGACAATGAAGATTTTCAAAAAATACAGGGGGATCTTGTTCAGCTGAGTAAATAGGCCAAAGAATGACAAGTGGAGCTTAATTTGGGTAAGTATGAGTGGTTACATTTTGGAAAGTCAAATCCGGGGAGCATTGTGGAATTGAGGGACCTTGGAGTGCAAATACATGGTTCACTGAAAATGGAGTCACAGATAGACATGATGGTGGTGAACGCTTTTGGCATGCTAGTCTTTGTAAGTCAGGGTACTGAGTATAAAAGTTGGGAGGTTATGGTGGAGTTGTACAGGACACTGCTAAGGCTGCACTTGCATTCAATTTTGATCACGCTGCCAGAGAAAAGATGTTACTAAGCTGGAAAGAGTGCGGATAAGATCTACAAAGATGTTGCCAGGATTTGAGGGACTAAGTCATGGGGAGAGGTTGGGCAGGCTAGTACCCAATTTCTTATAGCTTAGGAGACAGATGTGATCATAAAGAGGTGTATAAAATCATGAGGGGCACTCAGTCTTTTTTTTACTACCAATGACTCAAGGACATAGGTTTAAAGTTTAAGAGGAACTTGAGAGGCATCTTCCACCCCGCCCCACACACACACAAATGGTGGTATCTATACGGAATCAGCTGCTGGAGGAAGTGGTTGAGGCAGGATCAACAACAATTTAAGACAGCTGGACAGGTATTTAGATTGGAAAGTTTTTTCTAACCAAGTTATTCCCACTGATGAAAACACTGGCAAATGGGAATAGCTTGGATGGAGCATCTTGATTGGCATGCAGATGGGCCATAGGACCTGTTTCTATACCATGTAACTCTGAAATACTACTGGCTCTACTCTCCTAGAAGAGCTTCCTATTCTAATACCATCCTAGAATGCAAAAATCACCATCCTTTCTCCATCTTGAAACATCATCCTTACATCTTTAGCTTCCTCATCCTTTATCTCCAGTGGCTAACATGATTAATTTCTTCTTTTTGCTTACTTCATTTTCTTTTCTAGTTCACTAATATTCTTCTATGTCCCAGACACTAGGTCTGGTTCCTTTAATCATATCTTGCACTCTCAAGGAACCCACTGGGTCCATGACACCATCTCCTATGTCCATTCTCAAACACTCACTCTCTATCTTCCCTTTTTGTTAGTTGTTATTGTTAACCAATTCCTTTTACTCAGTTAGTGAGGATGAATTGGAGTTATCAGCTGTGGTCTCTGAGCTAGGAAGTTGTGTATTCAATTTCCACCCAACAGCCTAACACAAACATCTGGGCCCACACTCCACGATTCTACTCAAGGACTGCTCCAGTATAAGGTGTAGTCCTACAGAATAGGCATTAACACCTTTGTGTCTTCCCTAAGGTGGGCAAATAAAATTCTACTTTAAGTACAAGATTTAACTCTGCAGTCTTAGCCAATATTTGTTCCCCAGCCAATATTATTAGAATCTAGTCATTCTCCCATTACTGCTGGAGGAAACATGAAATAATCGGCTCCTGCATTTCCCACAATTAGTGATCAAACTTCAATAATTATCTTATTGGCTGTAAAACACTTTAGAATGCCCTATGTTTATGAAAGGTGCAAGACTTAAAAAATCTACTTACAAGACCATTCAGAAAACAGCATCTGATTCATTACTCAGCAAGACCCCAGTTCCTGCACTCCCTGTTAACTCACAGGCACCCCTGGTTCCCGTGCTCTATAAACTGCTTGTGATCTCTCTCTCTCTAAGCCTACAAGTATCACTGCAAGATTTATAATAATTCTGTGTAATATTCTAAAAGGTGTATTAAAATTGTTTTTGTATTAATGGGAACACCAACTGCATGGAATTTCTGCCAGTTCATCACCACCAATATTCTGAGCATACCAGGCTATTAATAGTTTTACTGTAGACTGGTGGCTCAGTTGAATTGGAAACGAGAAAAGAGGCTACACATAGGTCTGTCAGTGAGGTTTTAAAAAGGAGCATTCACAGGTTTCCAGCATTTTTACAGTGGCCCAGTGAAATCAGGAACAAGAGAGGAGGCTACTCACAGGTCTGTGAGTGAGGTTAAAAAAGGAGCATTTGTGGGCTTTCAGCATTTTTCAGTGGCCCAGTCAAATTGCAGTTCATCAGCAAGGGCAAATAAAAATAAGGCAGGGACAAGCAGAACGGCCTTTGTGTGAGTGGACCAGTATTGGAGTGGGGAAGTTTTGGAGCATCAGGCTTGGGCGAGGTAAGTATCTGGTAAGTTTCTTCTGATAAGTGTGAAGTGGTTCATTTTGGTAGGTCAAATTTGAAGACAGAATATAATATTAATTGTAAGACTCATGGCAGCGTGGAGGATCAGCGAGATCTTGGGGTGAATGTCCATAGGACGCTCAAAGCTGCTGCGCAGGCTGATAGTGTTGTTAAGAAGGCATATGGTGTGTTGGCCTTCATCAACTGTGGGATTGAGTTCAACAGCCGTACGGTAATGTTACAGCTATATAAGACCTTGGTCAGGTCCCACTTGGAGTACTGTGTTCGGTTCCGGTCACCTCAGGAAGGATGTGGATATGAAAGAGAGAGTGCAGAGGAGATTTACAAGGATGTTGCCTGGATTGGAGAGCGTACCTTATTAGAATAGGCTAAGAGGTGACCTAATAGAGGTGTATAAGATGATGAGAGGCATTGATTGTATGGATAGCCAGAGGCCTTTTCGCAGGGCTGAAATGGCTAACACAAGGGGACATAGTTTTAAGGTGCTTGGAAGGTAAGTTTTTCACACAGAGAGTGCAGGGTGCGTGGAATGCACTGCCAGCGAAGGTGGTAGAGGCGGATAAATAAGATCTTTTAAGAGCCTCCTAGATAGGTACATGGAGCTTAGAAAAATAGAGGGCTATGCGGTAGAGAAATTCTAGGCAGCTTCTAGAGCAGGTTACATGGTTGGCACAACATTATTGGCTGAAGGGCCTGTAATGTGCTGTAGATTTCTATGTTCTATGTTTCTTTATTCTTCCTGTGTTAGTACAAAATTAAGAGTAGTAAGGATGGGTTCTTTGTGTGAGATGTGAGAATTCTGGGAGACATCCACCCTCCCAGATAACCACATCTGCACCAGGTGCAGCTCCTCAGAGAATGTGTTAAGAAACTGGGGCTGCAGCTTGATGACCTTCAGCCGATATGGGAAACTCAGGAGATGACAGACAGGAGCTACAGGAAGGTGGTCATCACCCTAACTTGCAGGAGGCAGGTCCCTGAGTGACTGTCAGACAAGGAAAAGGAAAGCAACCACCACTGCAGAGTACCCTTGAGGCCACTCTGCTCAATAGTAAGTATACCACTTCGCATATTGTTGGGGAGGATGACCTACACCAACAGGATCAAAAAACTCATTCAAGGATACACATTGTATCAAAAGGACAGGCAGGTCGGCAGTGGGGGTGGTGTGGCTCTGTTCGTAAAAGAAAATGAAATCAAATCCTTTGAGGTGACAAAGGATCAGAAGGTGGAGAATCATTGTGAGTAGAGTTAAGGAACCGCAAGGGTCAAAAGAAACTGATGGGAGCTACAAACAGGCCTCCAAACAGTAGCCAGGATGTGGGCTGCAAACTCCAATGGGAGATAGAAAATGCATGTCAAAAGGGCAATGCTATGACAGTCATGAGGGATTGAGAAAATTAGGTTGGTGCTGATTTTAGATCCCAAGGGAAAGAACTTGTAGAATGCTTTCAAGATGGCTTTTTAGAGCAGCATACAGTTGTGCCCACTGGGGGGATCAGGAATTCTGTATTGAGTGTTGTGTAGGAACCAGATTTGCTTAAGGAGCTCAAGGTAAAGGAACCCTTATCATAATATGATATAATTCACTCTGCAATTTGAGAGGGAGGAGCTAAAGGCAGATATATCAGTGTTACAGTGGAGTAAAGGGAATTACAGAGGCATGACAGAGTAGCTGGCCAAAGATTTTGGAGGGGTTCACTACAGAGCAGCAACTGCTGGAGTTTCTCGGAGCAATTCAGATGGTGTAGGGTAAGAAACTCCCAAAGATGCAGTAGTATTCTAAAGGCCAGATAACACAACTACAGCTCATAAGGCAAGTCAAAGCTGACATTAAAGCAAAAGAGGGGATATAACAGAGCAAAATATTAGTGGAAAGTTAGAGGATTGGGAAGATTTTAAAAACCAACAGAAGGAACTAAAAAAGCCATAAGGAGCGAAAAGGTAAAATATGAAGGTAAGCTGGCCAATTAATATCAAAAAGGACACCAAAAGTTTTTCAGATATATAGGGTAAAAGAGGTGAGTATAGGATATCAGATTGCTGGAAAAGGATACTGGAGTTCGAGAGTGTCAATGGGCATAAGTGAATGCAGTTGCTATTACTAAGGAGAAGGTGCTTGGGAAGCCAAAAGGTCTAAAGGTACATAATTCACCTGGACCAAATGAACTGCACCCAAGGGTTCTGAAAGAGGTGGCTGAAGATATTGTGGAGGCATTATTATGGATCTTTCAAGAATCACTAGATTTGAGAATGGCTCCGGAGGACTGTAAAATTGCAAATATCACTCCACTCTTCAAGAAGGGAGAGAAGCAGAAGAAAGAAAATCATCAGCCAGTTAGGCTGACCTCAGTGGGTGGGAAGACATTGCCATCGATGGTTAAGGATGAGGTTTCAGGGAACTTGGAGGCACATGATAAAATGGGCCACAGTCAGCATAGTTTCCCTAATTCTGTTGGAATTCTTTGAGGAAATAGCAAACAGGATAGACAAAGGAGAATTGGTAATGTTGTGTACTTGGATTTTAAAAAGCCCTTTGACAGGGTGCCACACATGAGGCTGTTTAGCAAGTTAAGAACCCATGGTATTACAGGAGAGATACTAGCATGGATAGAGCATTGGCTAATTCACAGTAGGCAAAGAGTGGGAATAAAAGGAACCTTTTCTGATTGGCTGCCAGTGACTATTGGTGTTCTGTACTGACAGTTTCCTTTTACATTGTATGTCAATGATTTGGATGGTGGAATTGAGGTGCAAAGGTACTTGGGTGTCCTGTGCAGGTTTCCTTAAAGTTTAACTTGCAGGTTGAGTTAGTGGTGAAGAAGGCAAATGCAACGTTAGCATTCATTTCGAGAGGACTAAAATATAAAAAGAAAGATGTAATGCTGAGGCTTTATAAGGCATTGGTGAGGTCTCACTTGGAGTATTGTGAGCAGTTTAGGGCCCCTTTCTGAGAAAGGGCATTGGAGAAGGATCAAAGGAGACTTGTGAAAATGATTCCAGGACTGAAAGGTTTAACATGTGAGGTGTGTTTGATGGCTCTGGGCCTGTACTCACTGGAATTTAAAAGAATGAGAGAGATCCTCACTAAACTTTATTGAATGTTGAAAGATTTGGATAGAGTGGATGCAGAGCAGATATTTCCCATTGTGGGGGAGTCTAGGACCAGAGGGCACAACCTCAGAATTTAGAACGACCATTTAAAACGGAGATGAGGAATTTCTTTATCCAGTGAATCTGTGGAATTCACTGCCACGGGCAGCTGTGGAGGCCAGGTCACTGAGTTTATTTAAAGCGGAGGTTGACAGATTCTTGATAAATTGGGGCATGAAAGGTTATGGGGAGAAGACACGAGAGTGGGGTTGAGAGGGAAATGGATCAGCTATGATCACATGATGGAGCAGACTCGATAGGCCAAATGGCCTAATTCTGCTCCAATGTCTTATGGTCTATAATGTCAATCACTCCTTTTATTCTTCAGTCTCAAAATAGTTAACTGATAGATTATTGCTTCATTAGCAATGCACACAAAATGCTGAAGTAACTCAGCAGGTCAAGCAGTGTCTATGGAGGGAAAGCAACAGAGGAGCTGAAGGCAGTGTGGACAGGGCCAATGAACTTAACCTGTTCTTTAACAGATTTGACATTGTGGCCCCTGCCCATCCCCCACATGAGCCATCTGTTGTCGGCCCCCAACCAACACATATTCCACTCTCCCCTCCTACCCCTCCTCACAGTCCCCCACCCTGCTCTCATGGCTATACCCCTCCCCCACACAAAACCACCACGGTGGGCTTCATAGCTGAACAGGTGAGAAGACAGCTGAAATGTCTCAACCCAAGCAAGGCTGCAGGACCGGATGGTGTCAGTACCAGGGTGCTCAAAGCCTGTGCCCCTCAGCTATGTGGAGTACTTCGCCATGTATTTAACCTGAGCCTGAGGCTCCGGAGGGTTCCTGTACTGTGGAAGACGTACTGCCTCGTCCCTGTGCCGAAGATGCCACGCCCCAGCGGCCTCAATGACCACAGACTGGTGGCATTGACCTCCCACATCATGAAGACCCTGGACAGACTTGTTCTGGAGCTACTCCGGCCTATCGTCAGGCCACACTTAGATCCCCTCCAATTCGCCTACCAGCCCCGACTAGGAGTTGAGGATGCTGTTGTCTACCTGCTGAACCGTGTCTATGCCCACCTGGACATGCCAGCGAGCACTGTCAGGGTCATGTTTTTTGACTTCTCCAGTGCGTTCAACACCATCTGCCCTGCTCTGCTGGGGGAGAAGCTGACAGCGATGCAGGTGGATGCTTCCCTGGTATCATGGATCCTTGATTACCTGACTGGCAGACCACAATACGTGTGCTTGCAACACTGTGTGTCCGACAGAGTGATCAGCAGCACTGGGGCTCCACAGGGGACTGTCTTGTCTCCCTTTCTCTTCACCATTTACAACTCGGACTTCAACTACTGCACAGAGTCTTGTCATCTTCAGAAGTTTTCGGATGACTCTGCCATAGTTGGATGCATCAGCAAGGAAGATGAGGCTGAGTACAAGGCTACGGTAGGAAACTTGGTCACATGGTGTGAGCAGAATTATCTGCAACTTAATATAAAAAAGACTAAGGAGCTGGTGGTAGACCAGAGGAGAGCTAAGGTACCGGTGACCCTTGTTTCCATCCAGGGGGTCAGTGTGGACATGGTGGAGGATTACAAATACCTGGGGATACGAATTGACAATAAACTGGACTGGTCAAAGAACACTGAGGCTATCTACAAGAAGGGTCAGAGCCGTCTCTGTGTCCTGAAGAGACTGAGGTCCTTTTAACATCTGCCGGACGATGCTGAGGATGTTCTACGAGTCTGTGGTGGCCAGTGCTATCATGTTTGCTGTTGTGTGCTGGGCAGCAGGCTGAGGGTAGCAGACACCAACAGAATCAACAAACTCATTCGTAAGGCCAGTGATGTTGTGGGGATAGAACTGGACTCTCTGACGGTGGTGTCTGAAAAGAGGATGCTGTCTAAGTTGCATGCCATCTTGGTCAATGTCTCCCATCCACTACATAACGTACTGGGTGGGCACAGGAGTACATTCAGCCAGAGACTCATTCCACTGAGATGCAGCACAGAGCGTCATAGGAAGTATGAGGTAGTAGGTAAGAGAAAGGGGTACCCTGACCCTGTTACATTGGAATGGGTGGGGGGGGTGGTTAATGGGGAGTGGGCAGATATGTGGGAATGGAGTAAGTATACATGAGGGCAGCATTGATAGTAGTGGACGGGAAACTCTATTTTCTAAAATAAAAGAAGACATCTCAGATGTCCTGGAATGGAAAGCCTCATGCTGAGAACAGATCCAGCAAAGGTGGAGAAACTAAGAGAATGGAATAGTATTCTTACAAGGGACAGGGTGGGAAGAAGAATAGTCAAAGTAGTTGTGGGAATCAGTAGGTTTGCAAAAGATGCCAGCAGATAATCTGACTCCAGAGGTAGAGACAGAACGAGAAAGGGGAGAGAGGTGTTGGCGATGGAGCAAGTGAGTTTAAGGGCGAGTTGGAAGTTGGAGGCATGGATAAAATTGATGAGCTCAGCAGGAAGTAGTGCAGTCATCAGTTAGCAGAGAAAAGGTTGGGGAGGGTTACTGGTGTAGGCTTGGAACATGAACTGTTCTACACAGCAGGTGAAAAGGCAGGCATAACTAGGGCTAGCGCAAGTGTCCATGGCTCACCCTAGGATTAGCAAAAAATGGGAGCAGAGTTGAAGAAGAACTTATTGTTGCTTCACTGAACATCGTTATACTGTATACTGTAAATAACTACCTCAAAATATGATTCTGGATGAAAGAGTACTTAATATAAAATTAGATCAGATTTGTTGTCTGCAACAGATAGAAAGTAATTTTAATTCTTTAACATAATCTTGAAACATTAACAATTATCTACACCACTTACCCACCACTCTGGATCTTCCTCACCATCAACAACAATAATCTCACCCTCTGAGAAAGTGAGCTCATCAGGATTATCTGCACTACAGTTGTAAATTGCTTTTACTCTTCTTGGCTTAGACTTTATCTGAAACAATGAAAAACAAATGAAATCTCACAGACAAAGCAAGCTCACAAAACAATTCTGAATAGTTTAGGCTGAATAATTTGTTACGCAAAACATTTTAGTTCTAATGTTTCCTTCACAACTAGCAATTTAAGGGTTCATATTAATGATTATATACCTGTAACTTAAGACTGCATAAACAGTAAAATTTCAGTAAAAATCAAGTATTCCAAATGTCAGATTCAGGTTTATTTATCACATGTATATTGAAACATACAAAGATATATGTCATTTACGTTAGCAACCAACAAACCCAAGGTGCCGGGGTCAGCACACAAGTGCCACCACACATTCTGGCACCAACATAGCATGCCCACAATACTCAGCAGCACAACACAGGACACAGTAAGCTGCAAAACAAGCCCCATTCCTCTCTCCCTCCCATCCACCCACATACCCAGTCTCAGGACAGGCAGTGGACTTGTACTTGCAGACACTGATTGGGCCTCTGACGCCCTGCCCCCAAATGGATTCGCAGACTCAAGGCTCCAGACATTGGGCTTAAACTTCCAAATTACTGTTTGACCTTTGGGCTTTGATCTTCAGTATTGACTCAGAACTTGCCATACACACTAGGCCTCGAACTGTAGATGGGCTGATGACAAGACCAGAACACTCCAGTCTTGCCAATTTGCATAGTTAGGGAGTCACTAGCTGTCATTCCTCCTGTCCACATTGAACTCCATTTCCAGAACCCATCAATAACTCACTGATCCTGGGAAAGGGTTCTAATTCATCTCATCCCTGTCCCTAAATCCTAGCCTGACCCCTAACTCCCCCCCCAACCTTAGCCCCCAAAACCATCCCCACAAACCTAATAAAAATACAAAAATATCACCAAGTCTGAGCCGCAACCTTGACTGAAACTGGAGCTCGATGCCATCTTGACTGGAAGCCCAGTCAGTATATAAAACACATTATTAAAACTAAATCTCTACGTATCAAGCTCAATATTGACAATAATGCTCATTGAATTAGTCACTCCATTGCTATAGTTTTGAATCAACCTGACTAGCCCTGTCATCTAGCTGTCTTTCTAACAATAAGACTGGATTAAGTGGTTTAATGTTCACTGTAGTATAATTTGCACCAATTTAAATTCTCATCAAAGGCTATGTTAAAACCCTTCAATTAAAATCTTGAGCAACACACACAAAATACTAGAAGAATTCAGCAAGTCGGTTAGTATCTACGGAGGGGAATAAGCAGTCAATATTTTTGGCTGAGACTCTTCATTAGGACAAGAAAGAATGGGGCAGAACCCAGAACAAGGTGGGGGGGGGGTAGTAGTGAGAAGCAGTACAAGCTGGCAGGTGACGGGTGAGACTAGGTGAGGGGGAAGATGGGGGAGGGCATATGAATTAAGAAACTAGGAGGAGATAGGTAGAAGAGGTAAAGGGCTAAAGAAGGAGGAATGTCGTAGAAGAGGACAGTGACCATGGAAGAAAAGGGAGGAAGGTGATAGGCAGGTGAGAAGAGAAGAGGTAAGATGGAAGCTAGAATGGGGAATGGAAAAAGGGAGAAAGGTGGGGGGAGAATTACCGAAAGTTAGAAAAATCAATAGTCATATCAGGTTGGAAGCTACCCAGAAAAATATGAGGTATTGTCTCTCCAACCTGAGTTTCGCCTCATCAGGACTGTAGAGGAGGCCATGGAGCGTAATGTCAAAAATGGAATGGTAAGTTGAATTGAAATGGATAGCCACCAGAGACCTTGCCTTTTGTGGCAGACAGAGCAAACTTGCTTGACAAAACATACCCCCAATCTGTGTGAGGCCTTGCTGATGTAGAGGAGGATGCACCAGGAGCACTGGATACAGTAGGTGACCCCAACAGAGTCACAAGTGAAGTGTCACCTCTCCTGGAAGGACTGCTTGGGGCCCTGAATGTGGTGAGGAAGGAGGTGTAGGACCCATTGTGGCATTTATCACGCTTGCAGGGATAAATGCCAGGAGGGAGATCAGTGGGTAGGAACAAGTGGATAAGGTAGACCATAAAATATAGGAGTAGAATTAGGTCATTTGGCCCATTGAGTCTACTCCGCCATTCTTACTAATCAAGAACCTATCAACCTCCTCTTTAAATATACACAATGACTTGGCCGCCACAGCTATCTGTGGCAATGAATTCCAGAGATTCACCACCCTCTGGCTAAAGAAATTTCTCCCTGTCTTTTTTCAATCTCTAAGGGGACGTTCTTCTACTCTGAGGCCGTGCCCTCTAGTTCTAGACTCCCCCACTATCGGAAACATCTTCTTCACATCCACTCCAGCTAGGCCTTTCAATATTCAATAGGTTTCAATGACATGTACCCCTCTTTCTTCTAAATTTGCCCAGAGGAATCAAGCGCCCCTCGTATGTCAAACTTTTAATTCTCGGGATCTTTCTCATGAATCTTCCCTGGACCATCCCAATGCCTTTCTTAGTAAGGGTAAATGAGTACAGAGTGATCCCTACAGAACTGGGGTCTCTGGGGGGGGGGGCGGGGGGGAGGGAAAAGAAAATATGTGTTTAGTGGTAAGATCCCTTTGGAGATGGCAGAAGGCTTGTGACAGGTAAGGGCAAGAGGAGCCCTATGCCTGTTATGACGGCGGAAGTATAGGATGAGGGCAGATAAGAAGAACGAGATACTGGTGAAGGCAGCATCGATGATGATGGAAGAGATAAAAAAAGAGGACATCTCAGATGTTCTAGAATGGAAAGCCAAGTCCTAGGAACAGATGTGGCAAAGGCACGAAGGTAGAAGAATTGAAAGAGGGAATAGCATTTTTACAAGTGACAGAGAGGGAAGAGCTACAGTCAAGACGATGACGTAAGTCAGCCGGTTTGTAAAAGATGTCAATAGATGTCTTTTTCCAGAGAAGGAGACAGATGGAGAAAGTGGAGAGGCGGACTAAGTAAATTTGAGGGAGGGTGGAAGTTGGAGGAAAAGCTGATGAAGTTGATGAGCTCACTGGTTAATGAAGCAGAGAACTTCAAGGCCTTCCTGATGGGGGACGGTCCCTTCCTGATATGGACTGGACGTCCATAGTGGAAAAAAAAGGAAATCGGGGCCAGGGAACTGGAAGTGATAGAAAGCACGTGAAATGCCACAGATGTAGGCAGGAAGGAACTGAACAAAGAGAGACAAAATGAAGTTGAGATTACAGCTTGACCCTGATCATTTTTTTTTACATACTTGTCTATCTATTTACCATTTGAGACTTGCGTGGCATTGGTGCTGGAGCCTTGTTTAAATTTGCTGAATTAGGTGCATGTCCTGGCTTTTTTGGTGCAGCTTGAGATGTCACAGAAGCATCACCTGTTGGAAAGTGAATGGCAAAGAAAAGAAATGTTGATAAGTTTTGAATAAATTTGAGTCAATTATATATTTTCTTATCTTGTTTTCTGGCAGATTCTGTAAAACTGGTTTGTTTAATATAGCATCTTTTGTGTTCTTCAGTGCAATTCAAATTGCTATTTTTAATGTGATCATTATCATAACATAGGGCACTGTGATACATTCCCACATGGAAAGATACAAAAAAAAATGAAATATAAAAGGGCTACCCAGGTTAGATATGACCTGACTTACAGAGATCTGACTTTATCCAAATACTTTTATAAATTTTTCAGTTATATATAGTTATAAGAATTTTAGCAGTGTTTATTAATAACTTGATGCAGTATATATTCCATAAGTTTAATTATGGGTAGTTCTGGGGTGACTACTGAATGAAATGAAATTATAGCAAGTGTATGTAAAATTATACAATATGGATTACTAATAAAAATGTCATTTCTGGTTTACAATCAAGTTGGCTTATGAACAGTTCACAAATGGAACCCTTCTTAACCTGGGGATTGTCTGTATTACTAATCTATCCTGTTGTATTGGCTCATGCACAAGTGTCCGCTGGGGCATGAGGAAAAAGGCCATGCTATTAGCTGAAGTGTGTCATGAGGTATTTTTATGTCCAAATCATATGCTAAATAACTAGAGTATAATCACAGTGATTCATGCAGAGTTACTTATTTAAGTGGGCCCTGGAGACTTGAAGTCATGACTTGGATACAAATATGCTACTACTACAGGCATCCTGGATAACAGGGTATCAATTTAGTTAATTTAAAATCATGTTTGAAGAACTGTCCCATGGCATTTCCAGGATTCATACGTTAAACATGCATAACATGTGTAGTTCTGTCAATGTCATCATCTATGCTAGAGACTTAATGGGCAAGTGAGAAAACGCAAGAGAATGCGAATTCCCAACATTTAACATACACATTGTCACAAGCTGAACAAGAAGTTGGAAATAATTACTTGTCACAGTTGCACAGCACAGTAACAGTCTTTCAATCCAGCATGCTTGCTGTGACCAAAAACACCCAACTAAAAAAATTCCATTTTACTTATCATATCTTTATCAACCACCTTTGTGTCTGTGACACTGCTGTAAGTCTTTCATTGTACCTGTGCATATAACAATAAACTCAACAACTGTCTCCAATTCTCCCAGCATCCAACACCAGGGACAATTTACAACTGCCAATTAGCCTATCAACTGATGTGTCTTTGGTACGTGAGTAGAAACTGGAGCACCCATGTGAAATCCTTGAGGTTAGAGCAAGACTGTTCAAATTCTTCACAGAAGCACCCGAAGATCAGGAAGCAATCAGAATATCTGGAGCTGTGAGGCATCAGTGCTAACCACTGCTAACACTGTCCTGTGCTCATATCAATTTCTGCTCTTTCAATGTTCAAAAAGCATTAAAATGCGATAAACCCTATAATGTATAGGTATCTACCAATTAAAAAGACTTCTACTTTAATTACATTGAAAGGACAAAAAAAAATCAAAAGTATCATAAATATTTTACAGAGAGTAAAATGTAACTAACATTCATTTACTCTGCAATAATGTATCTTTATCATTAGAGATAAACTGCTGATAAAATATACTCATTCACCTGAAGGCAGTGATTGCACTGATCCAAGTACTGTTGATGGTCTTTTAGGTGTGGGTGTTCGATCAGAACTGTGAACAGATGACAGATATGTTCTATAATGACCAAGTAAATTTACTTAGTTAATAGTTTTCTTCAAGTAACTGTTTCTATCAGTATTGCCCCAGATCCTTGCTTCATACAGCTGAGGAAGTGAATATTTTATATTGGCGAGATGGGCACTTGGCAAGATTCTTCACATGAAACCACCCATGCAAGTCTAGGGCACTATTCCCTCTAAGCTGAGTGGCCATGCCGTAACTGAAATGCTCCCACACACATTAGTTGCCACACAGATGAATTTTCTTTTATATAATGGTTTATTTAAGTGCCACACAGTTTTCAGGCCATGTAAAATTTTCTTGCTCAGGGCAACGGTTGATCCGCGCAGATCCAACAATGTTTAAATCTTAAATATTGTCAGACAATATGTGATGAAAAGCAGCCTGTCCTCCCCAGAGTTACAAGTTTTATCACCACAGTACATCAATAAATATCCTATTGCTGCAAAATCATTTGTTACATTCACAAAAAATCCCATGACCGAATTAGATACATGACATTAACTACAGTAGAGAATTAAACAAAACTGATTGATTCAAAAACAAGATATATATTTTTGATCCTATTGTTGCAATTTCTAACTTTTTTTTAATCTAACAATCCTTTTCAACCATTCCCACAGATTTTTAGAGCAGCTCAAATGAAAAAACTGCACTATATATTTTTTTAAAAGGCACAAAATGAAACACCAAAAGAGATTTTCATTTAAACCAGGAATAGGTGCCACAAGATCACAGTGAATGAGGAAGATCATTTATCTATCTCAATTCATTCATCTATTTCAAAAAACCTACAGCTTTTTCAACCAATGTCTTGGAAATATTACCAAAGATTATGCTACAAAAGCCAGTACCGTCATTTCTAATTTGTTCATGTCACCAATTTTAGCTGTTCACATTGTCTAAAAGAAACTCATTAAAAAATGATCATGGTCATAGGTTACATATATAAAAGCTATTACCTGGCCAATGATTTCTGTTGTGAAGTGCGAAGCGGTGGCTGTGGAGGCAGTGGCGGTGGGGGTGTTTTTTTGTTCTGGGAAACTTGCTGCAGAGAACCTGGTTGCTGCTGTGAAGATTGTGACTGCTTTACCTGCAGGCTCATTGCTTCAATGACACTGTTAGTTTTCGCCACTGGAGTTGGAGGTGAAGGGTCTAAAGAATAATAACAAACTTGAAAACAAAGAAAGACATACAGTTCTTTTTTATTTACCAATTTCAGCATCTGGGCACGACCAGAAAGGCCACGTTATTGCCCATCTGTATGGCCATTCAGGTGATTCAAGGGTGATTACTTTCTTGAACTGCTGTAGTACAATACAATACTGTTGGGGAAGGTGTTCCAGGATTTACAGTAGATGCAGTAACAATAAAGAAAGAATAATATACAGTATTTCTAAGTCAGTTGGTATTTGGCTTGGAAGGCAAACTGCAGGTGGTGTTGTTCTCATGCACCTGATCCACTTCCCCATTCTAGTGGTAAAGAAACCAAATTTGAGAACTAATACTGGAGTAGTCTTGGCAAGCACAGCAATGGACACAATCAGGCGCACATGTCTGGTTGTCTTGCTTCGCAGTTGTGCTAGAAGCACTCTCAATGATGACTGTTCAAAACCAGTACATTGTGCGGCCTTGTTAGGTTCTTTCACAAGAGTTCACATCATTTCCAAAATAGTCTGAAGTTCTAAATATTTCATGTTCAACAGAGCTATGTATGGACTCTCTAAATCAAAGAGGTCATAAAGAAGCCCAGTACCAATAAAAACAAAAAAACACAATTCAATTATTTTTAAAAGTTACCTATGATTCTTGTTAACTGGATTTTTTATTGTCATGAATAATACGCATTGTCTTTGAACATCCCTTCTAGAACATAAAAAATCTACAGCACATTACAGGCCCTTCAGCCCACAATGTTGTGCCAATCATGTAACCTATTCTAGAAACTGCCTAGAATTTCCCTACTGCATAGCCGCCTATTTCTCTAAGCTCCAAGTAACTATCTAAGCGTCTCTTAAAAGACCCTATTGTATCTGCCTCTGCCATCTTCAACGGCAGTGCATTCCATGCACCCACCACTCTCTGTGTGAAAAACGTACCTCTGACATCCCCCTCGTACCTACTTCCAACCACCTTAAAACTATGCCCCCTTGTGTTAGCCATTTCAGCCCTAGGAAAGAGCTTCTGGCTATCCACACGATCAATGCCTCTCATCATCTTATACATCTATATCAGGTCACCTCTCAACCTATTCTAATAAGGCATGCTCTCCATTCCAGGCAACTTCCTTGTAAATCTGCCCTGCCCTCTCTCTAGAGCATCCCCATCCTTCGTATAATGAGGTGACCAGAACTGAACACAGTTCTCTAAGGTCTTATATAGCTGCAACGTTACCTCATGGCTCTTGAACTCAATCCCACGGATGATGAAGGCCAACACACCATATGCCTTCTTAACAACACTGTCAACCTGCGCAGCAGCTTTGAGTGTCCTATGGACATGGACCCTGAGATCTCACTGATCCTCCACACTGCCAAGAGGATTCTTAATCAGAAAATCCTTTTCTGTTTAAGGATTTAATCTTCGACACAACCTCTTTCTTATCAACAGGATGCAAAGGGCGAAAGCAATAAGGTAGTCAAATGACTCAAAAATCACTGGAATCACCATGGGATTATTTCTACAGTTGATATTCAAAATACCTGATAAAAATATCCAGACACTCCTGCATGGATTTATTGCTCAAGAAATGTTATAGCAGATGAATAAGAGAATGGATTTAAGAAGTGAATTTTCAAGGCAGTATTAGATTTTAGAAAATGGATCCCAGACTATTTTACCAAAATGTCTCAACATAGGCTTGCCAAGGATGGTGCAAGGTGAGATGATATATGGAAAAGCCAGAATTCAAGGACATGAGATGTTTTCTTCTCCTCTCTCTGTGTTTGCAGAACTAAGAAATTATAAAAATGGCTGAGACTGTGATGATGTAAATGGGATTTTAAAAAATTATAAAGTAAGCCATTACAGGAGATCATTTTGTTTCAAAATAGGTATAAGTAGTTGGTAGCAAATACTCTTACTCAACCAACTGGATGATACCCAAACCAATACCAAATATGGTCAGAGGATTATTTATTGATCATTATTCATGTGCAGAACAGGCTATTCACAGTTGCATTAAAATACCACCTGAAAACACTTCTTACATTTACCAGCAGGCTGTTTGCTGGGTTATAATTACTACTACTATGACGTCGACTCAGGCCTGGGGGCCGGCGTCAGTCATGATGACGGACTCTCCACTTCTCCCTCTCCCTCTTGATCACTTGCAAATAGTTAAATCCAAATTTAAATCAAACAAGTTCACATTATTTTGAATCACATTGCCAGTAAAAACAGCAAAGAAAAAGGAATGACAATCTCATTCTTGTTAATTAAGTTGCCTTATGGATAAGTCAAACACATACTTGATATATAATAATAGCCAAGAATATCTAAACTGTAATAACAACACACATACTTGCTGTTGCTGATGTCACACGGATTGGTGGTATAGGTGGATGAAGATTTGGTGGATCTGAAGCAGATCTTTGCCTACTTGTAGTATCCATTCCAATTGGTGCTGACTTCCAAACACTTGATGATGTAGTTGTCTGAACACCAGGAACCAAAGGTTGAGCTAAGTTCAATGCAGAAAAATTAAATTCAGATTAACATCACATAATATCACAGCTTCTGTCTTACAATTTTAAAAATTGTTAATTTCAGAAGCATATTTCCTTGCAAACAAAAGCAATTTCTGCACCAACATATTAAATTAACTTGCCACCATGTAAATACTATGACGCTGGGATTGGACAGGTTTTGTGTGCTTTTAGTGGAGACTCTGGGTCCAATCAAAGGTGTATTTATTTGTCCCATATGTCTCTCTTACGATTGCAAGTTAATACTGGATAGTAAGAACATCAATTTCTGCAGGATTATCCCATCAGTGAGTTGCTCGATGGACTTATTGCGTACCATTGTTGTGCTGTCATCTGGGCTTATTTCATGCCACTGTGCTGAGAAGGTGTGTGGTCCAAAAAAAAGGTGCAAGTGATTGTTTTGGACATTTTTATTGTGATCGCAAGACAATGTTGGAGTTTGGTAATGTAAAATACTGCACGTCTGGTTCACTGGCTAGACTGATGGCAGGGCAACTGCGTTTTCAGTTGTTGGGCAGACAAGGCCCTTATGCCATGGATTCACCTCTTGCGGTTGCCAGCGAAAGGACACTGGAACCGGCTATGTGTTGCTGGATTTCATACTGCCTTGGGAGCTGGCCCCTCCTGTCAGTGCTGCCCTCTGGTGATCACTCGGTGGAAGAACAAGCTGGACCAGGACAATTCGGGACTTAGGCTATATTTTTTCTCTTTGTGACTGTATGTTTTTTTGAAATCATAACCATATGTGCTATTTGTGCTACGTGCAGTGTGCAACATGCTATGTGCTGTTGGTAATGTGTTTTCCACCTTGGCCGCAGAGGGACGCTGTTTCATTTGGCTATATTCATGTATGGTTGAATTATAATTAAACTTGAAAGTTGAAATTTGAATAATGACATCTTTTAAGATTTGTATTATTCTTTATTTATCTCCATAGCACAAAAGAATATTCCACTATTTATGGAAATAAAAAATCAACTTTAATATAATCCGATCAGTAACCTCTGCTACTTTGCCCTCTTCCCCGTCTGTTCCTAGACTTCTCCCAAGGTTCCCCCATGTAGTTTCCACAACTTCACATCTTTCTCCAATTAATTGCCCACCTCCCCTCACATGCTCTCTAAATACAATTTGTCTATGATACCCACCTGCTGAACAGTACTAAGGCAGCTGTAATAAAATGACATCCCATGTGATAATGGTCAAATACTCCTCAGCCTGTATGCAGATCACACCAACTTGCTCCAGCACACCTCCTCCTTTCAATAGCTGGATCATCTACAATGACTTAATTTCCCCTTCCAGTTTCTGCAGTATAATTGATGTTGTCTGCCATGGATGGAAAACTTTGGACACACCCCTTCCGCAATGCCTTATCAACACAAAATCAAGGAAAGCCTAAGCCATTTTCTTTGGTGTCTTTTAGAAACTCTGTTCCCTGTTTAGTACTTCCCTCCACTCCACACCCCTGATGATTACAGGATTAAGTTGGACTGATGTGATGATGGGCTTCTTATGTATGACAAAGTGGTTAAAATTGGAGATGTTTAAAAGACCAGAAATGGCAGGGTGGAGGGCATTTTAGAAAGTTGTAGAATTGGAAATAGCTTCAAAGCTAGAGAGAGCAAAGCCACGGAGTGAGTTTAAAAAAAAGGGAAGTATTTAAAATACAGGCATTGCTTAACCAAAAGCCAATATAAATCAATGAGCAAGTGGATGATTGGGGAATGAGGCAATGGAGAATGGATTGGGGAACTCAGACCAGGTCAAGTCTAGAGATAACAAAAGCATGGAAGAACAAATCTTTGAAGCAAAAGCAAAGCGCTGGTCACAAACCCATAAATGTAAAGGAAGGAGGGGAGGGGAATAGAGAATTAACACATTTCTACTGTGAAAGGGGCTACTGGGGTAATATTATAAAGGTACAGATGTAGGGTCTTATTAATGTCACAAATAAGATTTGTCTGTTGTCTGTCTGAAATAAAGATTGTTTTGCAACGTGATACAATTAAAGGCATGTTCAAAAGTACATGTAATCCTTGGCACCCCTCACTGAAGTCAGAGAAAAGACAGAACACCTCTGTTGCAGGGAATTAGTGATCAGCAGATTGCTTTTGCTATTGAACATCTTGGTCCTCATCTATGGTCTAAGTAACAGAAGTGGAACCCATCCCGGTGTGATAGATCGAACTACGAAAGTGCAAACTCAGAAGAGCAGACAGTCATCTCCAAGCAAAAATACCATTTTTTTCCCTCCAACAGGTAGAGAGCAGCTGTGAGATCTAACCAATCAGTAACATGCTTCCCCAAGATTGACTGAGTTCCTCAAATGATGTTTTTCTCACCTCATTTTAACTGGTGGGCTATTGACAGTCTGTGATTAAACTTTAAACTGAAGGGTTAATAGTGCTCTGTGAGCACCTAGCATTCAGTAGCCAGTAATATACATCTCTCTCTCAAGATACTTATTCATTCACAGCCCACAATGCTGAAATCATGCCCAGAGGTCAGTGGGTTGAATCCAGTTTGGCAAAACACTGTCAATTTTCTTCTGCCACCCCTCAACCATCCCAGCAATTTCTGTGCAATTTAACATTCATCCTTCTAACTTTCCAGAACCTGTTATTAATTAAGGGAAAATATGGTTAAAATATATTAGAACACATAAGTGTTGAAAAAAAATCAACTTCTCTCAGATGCAAATGACTCACCTTTGTTGATGTTCCTTGGCGGAAGAGGAGGAGCAATCGTTACAGGAGGAGGAGGGCTGGAGCTCAGTACAGTTCCATATGTCTCGTTATTCAGCATACTTGGAATGAATGGTCGCTGCTTGTCTTTAATGGTCGAATCTCTTGGCAGCACTGCATGGGATGCTGGAGGCTGAAGCTGGTTTACTCCTGACTGATATGATAATTGATAGAAACTGATGGGTCTATTGGGACTGGATTGCTGAAAAGGATGGGTTTTGTTAGAGCTTCAATGAGGTTGAAAAATTCTCATTCAACACTCTCCTCCATTTGCAGTCCTACACAACATTTTATATTTATCTGCGGTACTACCTCATATGGTTAGCATAAAATATTAAAATCAGAATTCCAGCAGGATTCTAGCAGTATAAATGTGGTCCTTTTGAATCAGATAATTTAAGTTAAGACTTGGAAGATTTCAAAAGCTTTGATATGCCCAACACTCAGGATTACAACTGAGGTCTACATAGAAAAGCAACAAAACTGTCTAAGCAGTAATAATTCTGGATGGTGCCAGGGCAACTACCTGGAAAAAGCATTATATTGCTTTAATTGATAAACATTTACAAATACAGCAGATAAAACTTTAAGAAAAAATAAAAAAAACATTAAAGGAATATGTCTCTGACTGTCACATCTCTACCTTGTCTTCAATATCATCATCACTTTCATCCAAATCTTCATGATGCAACCTCCATTCATATTCTACATGCACATGTGCGTTGAATTTTCCTGATAACGATTGTATAAGCTGAAAATCAAAATCATGATTTTTAAAGTTGCATAAATATAAGTGATATATTGGAATAATTACAATAAGAATAAAGTAAATATAGAACGTACCACTTCTTCACACTGAGCATGTTTTAAGCGTTTAGCTATATCAAGTGGTGTTTCCCCTGCTTCATTGGCTAAAATGAAACAACATAATCCATTCAAAATATTCATTTTAAATTGAACAAATCTGTCATACTAAGATTTAAAGTGTCTTAGCTGTAGGTTTCAAGACCTTTACCAAATATAAAAACATTGGATTTCAGATATGCAAAAGCTACATGTTAACAAAGAAAACTCAGCAGTACTGATACATGATCAACTGAAATTTTCAATCATCTCTTCAATACTTTTTCATTATGTAGAGTGGCAAAATCTTGCATACTGAGGGTGTGTTGAAGTATTATTTCAGAAACAGCATTTATTTCTTCCGATCAGGGTTTGAAAACAAATATCCTCTAGCAAGAATTCACTTTATCTTCACAATGGGTTTCTTTCATATACTAGTTTGGGTAAATTTACAGAAACCTCAGGAGAGCTGCATCAACATAGTGTCTCTTTATAGTTTCAAATACTGTTATTGAAAAATGTTCAGTTTATACCATTAGTTTGCAGGTTAGGCTATTCTCTGTTTAACTTTCTCATATGCAAATACAAAACATTAAATAGTACATGATTTGGAACTCTTACTGAGAAAGAATGCAGAAGAAAGCATTTAGATCCTGCTGCAGGAGTTATTCTTGAATGAAGTCTTTTAAAATGTTTGTCACTAAATTATAGCAATCACCACATAAACAAGATCAAAGTCATTTAGCCCATCACTTCTATGTTAATATAAGAAAAGTCACGTGTTCATGCAT
This sequence comes from Mobula hypostoma, assembly GCF_963921235.1. Lineage (NCBI taxonomy): Eukaryota > Metazoa > Chordata > Chondrichthyes > Myliobatiformes > Myliobatidae > Mobula > Mobula hypostoma. Next base: position 62,638,124 of record NC_086098.1, read on the forward strand.
GAAATGTTACAATAAAAGTGAAATGCAGTGCCATATCACTTTTATTGTAACATTTCATATTTTTCCTTCTCAACTACTTACAATTTAAATGATTCAACAAGCTTTCAAAAGCCACTTGAGCATTCTATACTTCAGTAGACAGTTGAGAAAAAATTCCAATGACCCTCCACCCACTTATACTCTTATTTTTCCTGTGGTAGTCCACAATCTATGTCCCTTGTTACCAAGTAACAGAAACAATCTTCCTCAGATCACTGCCCATACTCTTCCATAAATTAAGATCTATATGAAGTACCTTATTATTTTGCATAGTCCAATTCATCATAACCAACCTTTAATTCAGCCTGTTACATTTGATGCATTTATATAGGCAAAGAATAAATTGATTTCATTCTAACCTTAAATGTGACCATAGCTCAAGGAATTAAACTGTACTGTTTTAATGAAAATTTACAAGTGTGGCGGCCCACACACGCGGGACTCGAACCGCCATCGGGAGCCGTGGGCAGACATGCAGTAGTGCGTTTGGAACTACCCGCTTGGGGCAGACCTTCCGGGGACAGTCTGATGCCATGTCCGCCCTGCGGGTTGCAGGGGCCCATAGGAGGGGAGATTTAAGCGCGCGATTTTGGATCAGTAAAAGCATTCTGAGTTCAGCTCTCTCTGCCTCTGTGTGTTTCTTTAGTAGTGCGTTTGTGCGCGACTACATTGGTGACCCCGACGTTCCAGACGGCATCTGGCACCGGCAACTCAGCGACCAGCCATGAGTTCAAGCAACTCGCACAGCATGGTCTCTCTGAAGCTCCCAACTTTCTGGGCCACTCAGCCCCACGTTTGGTTCGAGCAGGCTGAGGCCCAGTTCAATATCAGAGGCATTACAGCCGACGCCACGTGGTACTACTACGTGGTCAGCACGCTCAACCAGGAGACGGCAGGCTGGATCATCGACTTCCCACACCAGCCACCAACGGAGGACAGGTACACCAAGCTTAAGGCGCTCCTGACCCGTACTTTTGGACACTTCCGCCACGAACAGGCTGCGCAGCTCCTACACATGGACGGCCTGGGCGACCGCACGCCATCTGAGCTCATGAATGATATGCTGGCACTCAGGGACGGCCATAAGCCGTGCCTTTTATTTGAACAGTTGTTCCTCGAGCAAATGCCGGAGGACATTCGCCTCCTCTTCGTGAGTGAAGATTTCAGCGACCCACGCAGGGTCGCGGCTAAAGCAGACGCCCTTTGGCAGAGCAAGCAATGTGGAGCAGCCTCCATTTGCCAAGCCATGATTGCGCATCCCAAAGCCATCGAGACCCACGGGGGAAAAAGCCACAAATTCGGAACAATGGTGTTTCTATCACCAAAGATGGGGCTCAGGCGCATGCCGTTGCCGTCCACCATGTGCTTTTCCGGGAAACGACGGCTGGCCACCCAGACAGCCTCCTGTACCTCTGGGACTTAAACTCCGGGAGGCGCTTCCTGGTAGACACCGGGGCCGAAGTCAGCATAGTCCCCCCCTCGAACATGGACACTTGTAACGTGGTCACAGGCCCCGAACTCACTGCTGCAAATGGCACCAGTATTCAGACGTACGGCCCGCGAACTATCTCACTGCATTTTGGGTCCAGCCGTTTCACATGGACTTTCACGTTGGCAGCGGGGTCACAGCCACTACTAGGGGCAGATTTCCTACGAGCCAACTGCCTCCTGGTCAACCTAAAAGGCCGGCGTTTGGTTCACGCCGAGACGTTCCAGACTTTCCAGCACGGAGAAGCCAAGCTACCGGCCCTCCTCCTGGATTCCGTGACCCTCTTGGGTAACGAATTCGCTAGGGTGTTGGCAGAATTCCGCTCTATAGTCACCCCGCAGTTCTCCGTGGCCGACTCCAAGCACGGCGTGCAGCACCACATCCCCACGCAAGGACCGCCGCTGCACGCCTGAGGTCGCAGGCTTCCACCCGACAAGCTTCACCTCGCCAAGAAGGAGTTCCATAAGATGGAAGAGATGGGAATCGTACGCCGCTCAGACAGCCCGTGGGCATCCCCGCTGCACATGGTGCCCAAGTCTGCAGGAGGATGGAGGCCCTGCGGAAACTACAGGAGGCTCAACGACGCTACTACTGCCGACAGATACCCGGTACCCCACATCCAGGACTTCATGGCGAACCTGCACAGAGTGACCATCTTCTCGAAAATCGACCTGGTCAGGGGATACCATCAGATCCCAGTGCACCCCAACAACATGCCCAAGACAGCCACCATCACCCTGTTCGGCTTGTTCAAATTCCTGAGGATGCCTTTTGGTCTCAAGAATGCAGCCCAAACTTTCCAAAGGCTCATGGACTCGGTGGGACGCAGCCTGGATTTCGTTTTCATTTACTTGGACGATATCCTGGTGGCCAGCAGTTCGCACCAAGAGCACGTGGCACATTTGGGCCAGTTCTGCCAATGCCTGAGTGACCATGGACTGGCAATCAATCCAGCGAAGTGCCAGTTTGGGCTGACGGAGATCAACTTCTTGGGCCACAGAGTCAACCGACATGGCGCAGTTCCCCTACTGGACAAGGTCCAGGCCATCCTCCAGTTCCCCAAGCCCAGCACGGTCAAGGGCCTGCAGGGGTTCGTAGGGATGGTTAACTTTTATCATCGGTTCGTGCCGGCGGTGACACGCATCATGAAACCCTTGTTCAGCCTGATGGCCGGCAAGGCCAAAGAAGTGGCACGGGACGCGGAGTCCACGGAGGCATTCGAGCAGGCCAAGGAGGCGCTGGCAAAGGCGGCCCTCCTAGTGCACCCGAGATGTACCCACGGCACTCACAGTTGACGCTTCTGACACGGCAGTCGGCGGAGTCCTGGAGCAGCTCATCAAGGACCAGTGGCCACCACTCGCTTTCTTCAGCCGGCACCTACGGCCACCAGAGGTGAAGTACAGCGCTTTCGAAAGAGTTGCTAGCGCTCTACCTGGCTGTCCGGCACTTCCTCGAGGGAAGGGAGTTCACCGTGTTTACGGACCACAAGCCCCTCACCTTCGCACTGGCCAAGGTATCGGACCCATGGTCGGCTCGGCAGCAGAGGCACCTGTCCTTTATTTCAGAATACACCACGGACATCCGCCACATCGCAGGGAAGAACAACGTCGTCGCCGACACACAGTCTCGCCCCTGCCTCCACTCAGTAGGCATATCGCCCTCAGGAATAGACTACGCAGCACTGGCGGAAGCACAATGGTCGGACACCGAGATCCCGGCTTACCGCACCACCGCTTCGGGGCTCCAGTTACAGGACTCTCCATCGGCCCAGCAGTGGATCAACTCCTGTGCGACGTGTCCACCAGCAAACCCCGACCTGTGGTACCAGCAGCATGGAGGCACTTGGTGTTCGACACGCTGCACGACCTGGCCCACCCGTCCATCCCGGCGCCCATCAAGCTGGTAGGCGACAGATCCATCTGGCACGGTTTGCACAAACAGGTCAGACACTGGGCCAGGACCTGCGCACACTGCCAGTCCGCCAACGTCCAGCGGCACGTGAAGGCTCCCCTCCAGCGGTTCCAGCTGACGCACAGGAGGTTCCAACACATCCACGTGGACAGTGTCGGCTCCCTGCAGGTCTCCCAGGGCGCCAGGTATATCTTTACCATGGTAGACAGGTTCACAGATGGCCAGAAGCCATACTGCTCGCAGACACGTCCACTGAGTCCTGCGCCAGGACACTCATTGCAAACTGGATCGCCAGGTTTGGCCTCCTAACGGACATCACCTCCGACAGAGGGGCGCAGTTCATGTCTGGTTTGTGGACAGCACTGGCGCAGCTCCTGGGCACCCAGCTGCGTCACACCACAGTGTACCATCCCCAGTCCAACGGTTTGGTAAAGCGATTCCACCGGCATCTCAAGTCGGCCCTGATGGTGTGCCTCAGGGGCCCCAACTGGACAGGCGAGCTTCCCTGGGTCCTACTGGGCATCTGCACAGCCCCCAAGGAGGACCTGGACACCTCCTCGGTGGAACTGGTCTCGGCACCCCCTGAAGGTCCCAGACAAGTTCATACCAGAGGCCCGAGGTTCGGAAGAAACTCCAGCAGTGGTGTTAATGAGGCTGCGGGACAAGGTAGGGACCATGGCACCGGTCCCAACCTCCAGGCATGGTCCCACGCCATCCTTCACCCCTAAAGACCTCCGAGACTGTGAGTAAGTTTTTATTCGCAGGGGCATGCACTGGTCACCTCTACAGCGGCTGTACGAGGGACCCTTCAAGGTGATCCGGCACAACGGAACCACGTGTGTCATGGAGGTGGGTGGCCAGGAAGAGACTTTTACAGTGGACCGCCTCAAACCAGCGCACTTGGACAGTGAGCAACCAGTGAGGGTACCCGCATCACGCCAGTGAGGCCTGCCACCCAGGCAAGCCACACAGACTGGGGGCTCCACTCCCCCGATGGATGTTTCTGGGGGGTGGGAGGGTGTGGTGGCCCACACACGCGGGACTTGAACCGCCATCAGGAGCCACGGGCAGACACGCGGTAGCGCATTTGGAACTACCCACTTGGGGTGGACCTTCCGAGGACAGTCTGACGTGACATCCGCCCTGCGGGTCGCAGGGGCCCATGGGAGGGGAGATTTAAGCACGCAATTTTGAATCAGTAAAGGCATTCTGAGTTAAGCTCTCTGCCTCCATGTGTTTCTTTAGTAACGCATTTGCACGCGACTACACAGGTGTAAATTTAGCTAAAATGAGAAAGACTCTTACTTAAACAGCTCACGCACAAAAACATTATCGGAGGTCATTAATAATTCATATGTAATACTACATATGGCCAGATTGAACCCAACAATGTTTACAAACCATATCTTATTTTGTTTCCTCTTTCAAGAAACTGAATGATCTGGCACACATTTGTCACTTCTTCTGTTCTTGTACAAAGATATTAAACAATGCTTATTTATAGAAGGGACAGTCAAGCATTAAAAGAAGTATGATTTTAAAGGAACATACCTATTTCAATGGAAGCTTTGCCCCTCAAAAGCAATTTAAGACACTCCACGTTATCATTTAGACAGCAATAGTGTAATGCTGTACTGCCTTTGTTAGTCTGTTTATCAAGATTCCCACTGTTGGATCAAATATGAGCAATTCATATACAGGGTTACATTTTAAAATGATATATTGAAGCACTTCACAACCAAATACAGTATTTGATTTACATTTATGACAATTTCCTTTCAATAATGTAATGCAAACATTTAAGGTAATATCAAAAACGATACAACTTTACATAACTGGGCTAAATGATCTGAATAATTATATAGTATAAAGTTACATTTCACTAAAATCTCTTCGAGTTGGGGATCCATTCTCATGGAAAGTGGGTATTATTTTTTTTGAGATTCTCACAATTAGTTAATATTGGTTTTCCAAATGCACAAGACATTGGATAAGACAAAGATTATTGCTATTGTCATCTACCTAGATAACCTAGCTGAGTGAGGCTGAAAGAGCAGATATACAAATTGAAGTCAAAAGAGAATGCAGATGCTGGAATCTGGAGCAACAAATAAGATGCTGAAGGTACTCAAATTCACTTAGTTCAGGTCCAACACCTCTCTCTCCATTCTTAATTTGCGTCAGTCTCAGACTACTACAAATCCTCAAACTCCCACAGCTAGACCACACCTCCTCCCACTCTGTCTCTTGTAAGGACACAGTTCCTTTTTCTCACTTTCTATCTTTACTGCATCTTTTTCAAGACAAGGCTTTGAACTCCACGACATTCATCCAGGGCAAGGCTAAGTGCAAACTGAAGGAACAGCAGCTCGGAGCTTACCTGGGTAGTTTACAACCCCATGACATGAACACTTAACTCTCCAGTTTTAGGTAAACTGCACTCCCTTTATCGTTTCCCTCCCTTCCTGATCTACCCAGTTCCTTCACACACACTCCAGTCACCCTGTTTCTTTCCCCACTATCTGCTCATCACCTTCACACTCCTCCATTGGTTTTCAGCCTTACTCTTACCATCCACTTTCTCTATCTCCCTTCAACCAACACACATAAAAGTTGCTGGTGAACGCAGCAGGCCTGCAGCATCTACAGGAAGAGGTACAGTCGAGGCTTCAGGCCGAGACCCTTCGTCAGGACCAACTTAAAGAGGAGCTAGTGTAAGAGATTTGAAAGTAGGAGGGGGAGGGGGAGATTCAAAATGATAGGAGAAGACAGGAGGGGGAGGGATGGAGCCAAGAGCTGGACAGGTGATAGGCAAAAGGGATACGAGAGGATCATGGGACAGGAGGTCCGGGAAGAAAGACAGGGGGGGAGGGGAGGGGAAGCCCAGAGGATGGGCAAGGAGTATAGTGAGAGGGACACAGGGAGAAAAAGGAGAGAGAGAAGAAGAATATATATGTATATAATAATAAATAAATAAATAAATCAATAACGGATGGGGTACGAAGGGGGAGGTGGAGCATTAACGGAGGTTTGAGAAGTCAATGTTCATGCCATCAGGTTGGAGGCTACCCAGACGGAATATAAGGTGTTGTTCCTGCAACCTGAGTGTGACTTCATCTTTACAGTAGAGGAGGCCAGGGATAGACGTATCAGAATGGGAATGGGACGTGGAATTAAAATGTGTGGCCACTGGGAGATCCTGCTTTCTCTGGCGGACAGCGTGTAGGTGTTCAGCAAAACGATTTCCCAGTCTGCGTTGGGTCTCCCCAACACATAGAAGGCCGCATCGGGAGCACTGGACGCAGTACATCACCCCAGCCAACTCAGGTGAAGTGTCACCTTACCTGGAAGGACTGCCTGGGGCCATGAATGGTAGTGAGGGAGGAAGTGTAAGGGCATGTGCAGCACTTGTTCCGCTTACAAGGATAAGTGCCAAGAGGGAGATCAGTGGGGAGGGATGGGGGGGACGAATGGACAAGGGAGTCGCGTAGGGAGCGATCCCTGCAGAAAGCAGAGAGAGGTGGGGAGGGAAAGATGTGCTTAGTGGTGGGATCCCGCCTTCTATATATTGGGGAGACCTGACCCAGACTGGGAGACCGTTTCGCTGAACACCTACACTCTGCCTGCCAGAGAAAGCAGGATCTCCCAGTGGCCACACATTTTAATTCCACGTCCCATTCCCATTCTGATATGTCTCTCCACGGCCTCCTCTACTGTAAAGATGAAGCCACACTCAGGTTGGAGGAACAACACCTTATATTCCATCTGGGTAGGCTCCAACCTGATGGCATGAACATTGACTTCTCTAACTTCCGTTAATGCCCCACCTCCCCCTCGTACCCCATCTGTTATTTATTTATTTATTATATTCTTTTTCTCTCTCTCCTTTTTCTCCCTCTGTCCCTCTCACTATACTCCTTGCCCATCCTCTGGGCTTCCCCCCTCCCCCTTTCTTTCTCCCTAAGCCTTCCATCCCATGATCCTCTCATATCCCTTTTGCCAATCAACTGTCCAGCTCTTGCTTCCATCCCTCCCCCTCCTGTCTTCTCCTATCATTTCGGATCTCCCCCTCCCCCTCTCAAATCTCTTATTAGCTCCTCTTTCAGTTAGTCCTGACGAAGGGTCTCGACCCGAAATGTCAACTGTACCTCTTCCTATAGATGCTGCCTGGCCTGCTGCGTTCACCAGCAACTTTTATGTGTTGCTTGAAATTCCAGCATCTGCAGATTTCCTCATGTTTGTGCTCTATCTCCCTTACTTGATTCTATGCTCCATGTTCCTCTTTCAGATTCCATTGCCTGCAGCCTTTTGTTGCTGCCACCTAACATCTCCCAGCCTTTTTCATAATTTCCATTATTCTCCCCTCCCCCATCTGCCCATTGCCCTTCCTCAGCTGGGTTCACTCATCACTTACCAACTCTTACTCCACCCCTTCTCCTCAACTTTTTAATATGAACCACCTCTCTTATCTTTTAGTCCAGATAAAGGGTCTCAGCCTGAAATGTCAACATCTATTTCTCTCCATAAATGCTGCCTGACCCACTAAGTTCTTCCAGTATCTAGTTTGTGGATGTCTACCAAAGTGTAAGATTCCTGTAGAGTGTAAATCTACTGCTTATGTAATCAATTACCCATGAAATCACCTTTACTAATTTAAAAAGGAGCTGGTTTTGCTTAAATATGGTAAAATACTTACCTGTTTTGTACTAGAAAGTCAACTACATGAAGTGATGTTCTGTCCACTAATCTTACCGCAAGATGAAGTGCAGTTTCTCCTTGTTCCTGGCAGATTATATGGAAAAGAAAACAATGAGAAAATGGTTTTAAATATACATTTCAAAGCTATTGAGCTCTGGAGAAGTAACAGAACTCCACTGCTTTTACAACACAGGTGATGGCAATTCAGCCCAGAGTTTATGCTTGTTCTTTCACTGCAGCCTTGCAAATTACTTTCCCTTAAGTATATATCCAATTCACTTTTGAAAGTTCTCTTGACTTTGTTTCTACTGTCCTTACAGGCAGCAGATTCCAGCTTATAACCACTACTGGCATGAAAATATTCTTCTTATATCTTCACTGTATCTCTTGCCCATCAGTTTAATTTATGTTCCCTGATTATCATGACTATAGTTTCCACACTGTGTCTTGCTACTACTCCTCCATCAAAACGTTTTACAACTAGAATTGACTAAAATAGTCCAGTTACTATCCAATATATGTTCGACAAACATGCCAAAACCCTATCTGCTCTTGTGCTCGAAGTCTTTACTTACGAAGCCCTGAAGCCCATTGTAGAGTAATATAACACGGATACAAGCCCAATGGATCCATGCTGCCAACAACATATATCCTGCTAGTTCCTGTTGCCTGTGCTCAGCCCATAATTCTCCAAGCCCTTCCCATCCATTATCTGCCCAAATGCCTCCTAAATGTTGCAATTTGTACCCACCTCAACCACTTCCTCTGGCAGCTCATAGCAGGTACTCACTACCCTCTGTGTAAAGTTATCTCTCAAATCCTTTTTAAATTTCTCCACCCTTATCCTGTATCTCAGCCCTTTAGTTTTGACCTGCCCAACCTTAAGGACAAGACTATGATTCGGATTCACGTATCACATGTATATCAAAGCATACAGTGAAACGCATCACTTGCATTAACAACCAACACACCCAAGGATGTGCTGGGGGCAGCCCGCAAGTGTCACCACACATTCCAGCAGCAACACAGCATGCCCACAATGTTCTGCAGAACAACACAAGCGGCAACAACAACAACAAAACAAGGCATCAACAGCAGAACAACCCATCTAACCACTAGCTCACCCACACAGACAAGCTTCCAATCCCAGGCAGGTCACCTCCAGGCCTCCAGTCTTTCTCCCTGGATTCTCAGACTCAAAAGAGCCTAGGACTTCACCCCAAGACTCGGTAATCATGCGTTTGACCTTACAGCCTCGACTTCCAGACTCACACAGACCACTGACTCAAGTGACACGTACTCTCATGTCTCCGTCAGGTCTCTACCTTCAATCATCAATCTTCAGAATTTTACCTCAATACTCATCGTGCTCTAGACTTTGACTTTTAACATTACCCTCTGGACTTCGCTGGATTTGACCTTCAGATCTCGATTTCCGGACTCACTTAGACTCAGAACCCAGTGACCTTGCAATTCCCATCATACGGTGCTCTGACTAGGACTGGTCTCCGACCTGAGGGACACTGGATTCTTCAGAGCTTGTCCACATGACTTTCAGGATTGCTGATATTTGGCCATGGAATGCTCAAACTCCTGTCCAAACTCTATATTTACTACTCGTCCTCTAACTCCCCCTCATCCCTCTTCATAAACCACAACTTGACTCCTAATTCCCCACTTCCCCAAAATCATCCCTATGAGCCTGAAAAAATGACTAAGCCCAAGTCATGACATCAAAGCTCAGCGCCATCTTGACCAGCAAATTTATCCATGCCTCTCATGATTTTTTAAAACTTTTATATGATTATATCTCATCTCCAGGGAATTAAGATCAAGCATAGCCAATCTCTCCCTATAACTCAGGCCGTCTAGTCTAGGCAGCATCCTTGAAAATCCCTTCTGTACATTCTCCAGCTTGACAATATTTTTCCATATCAGGGTGACAAAACCTGTACACAATACTCCGTGCAGCCACACCAATGACTTATAAAGCTGCAATATAAAGTCCTTACTCCTAAACTCTATGCTCTGATGAAGGCAACATGCTAAACACTACCTTCACCACCTGGTCTGCTTGCGTGACCACTTTCAGCGAACTGTGCACTTGTACTCCAAGATTTCTCTGTTCCACATCACTTACTAGTGCCCTGCCATTCAAACCAGAGTATGAAGTGAATGTCTAAATTGATTCGCCTCACACATATCTAAATTATCTATGAAATGGATTATCTAAGTAATCCATTTGCCACTGCCCATCACCCTAACTCCTTAAGATCTTTGTAATTCACTGTAACCTGCTTCACTATCAACAAGAACTCCTAATTTAGTATCAACAAACTTGCAAATTGTCATATGCACATTTACATCCAAATAATTTACAAAAATAACAAATAACACCTCACTAGTCACATGCCTCCAGTTGTAGAATCAACCTTCAACTATCACTTCTCACGCTCTTAAACTTTTCGATGATTTTAAGTTCCCTGGCCCCCACCGCTTTATTTTCACCATGGATGTCCAGTCCTTATATACTTCCATCCCCCATCAGGAAGGTCTCAAAGCTCTACGCTTCTTTTTGGATTCCAGACCTAATCAGTTCCCCTCTACTACCACTCTGCTCCGTCTAGCGGAATTAGTCCTTACTCTTAATAATTTCTCCTTTTGCTCCTCCCATTTCCTCCAAACTAAAGGTGTAGCTATGGGCACCCGTATGGGTCCTAGCTATGCCTGCCTTTTTGTTGGGTTTGTGGAACAATCTATGTTCCGTGCCTATTCTGGTATCTGTCCCCCACTTTTCCTTCGCTACATCAACGACTGCATTGGCGCTGCTTCCTGCACGCATGCAGAACTCGTTGACTTTATTAACTTTGCCTCCAACTTTCACCCTGCCCTCAAGTTTACCTGGTCCATTTCCGACACCTCCCTCCCCTTTCTAGATCTTTCTGTCTCTGTCTCTGGAGACAGCTTATCCACTGATGTCTACTATAAGCCTACTGACTCTCACAGCTATCTGGACTATTCCTCTTCTCACCCTGTCTCTTGCAAAAACGCCATCCCCTTCTCGCAATTCCTCCGTCTCCGCCGCATCTGCTCTCAGGATGAGGCTTTTCATTCTAGGTCGAGGGAGATGTCTTCATTTTTTAAAGAAAGGGGCTTCCCTTCCTCCACTATCAACTCTGCTCTTAAACGCATCTCCCCCATTTCACGTACATCTGCTCTCACTCCATCCTCCCACCACCCCACTAGGAATAGGGTTCCCCTGGTCCTCACCTACCACCCCACCAGCCTCCGGGTCCAACATATTATTCTCCGTAACTTCCGCCACCTCCAACGGGATCCCACCACTAAGCACATCTTTCCCTCCCCACCTCTCTCTGCATTCCGCAGGGATCGCTCCCTACACAACTCCCTTGTCCATTCGTCCCCCCCATCCCTCCCCACTGATCTCCCTCCTGGCACTTATCCGTGTAAGCGGAACAAGTGCTACACATGCCCTTACACTTCCTCCCTTACCACCATTCAGGGCCCCAAACAGTCCTTCCAGGTGAGGCATCACTTCACCTGTGAGTCGACTGGGGTGATATACTGCGTCCGGTGCTCCCGATGTGGCCTTTTATATATTGGTGAGACCCGACGCAGACTGGGAGACCGCTTTGCTGAACATCTACGCTCTGTCCGCCAGAGAAAGCAGGATCTCCCAGTGGCCACACATTTTAATTCCACATCCCATTCCCATTCTGACATGTCTATCCACGGCCTCCTCTACTGTAAAGATGAAGCCACACTCAGGTTGGAGGAACAACACCTTATATTCCGTCTGGGTAGCCTCCAACCTGATGGCATGAACATTGACTTCTCTAACTTCCGCTAGGCCCCACCTCCCCCTCGTACCCTATCTGTTACTCATTTTCATGCACACATTCTTTCTCTCACTCTCCTTTTTCTCCCTCTGTCCCTCTGAATATACCTCTTGCCCATCCTCTGGGTCACCCCCCCCCCCGTCTTTCTCCCTAGGCCTCCTGTCCCATGATCCTCTCGTATCCCCTTTTGCCTATCACCTGTCCAGCTTTCGGCTCTATCCCTCCCCCTCCTGTCTTCTCCTATCATTTTGCATCTCCCCCTCCCCCTCCAGCTTTCAAATCCCTTACTCACTCTTCCTTCAGTTAGTCCTGACGAAGGGTCTCGGCCTGAAACGTCGACTGCGCCTCTTCCTATAGATGCTGCTTGGTCTGCTGCGTTCACCAGCAACTTTGATGTGTGTTGCTTGAATTTCCAGCATCTGCAGAATTCCTGTTGTTTGCCTTCAACTATCACTCTTTGCTTTCTATCCTCAAGCCAGTTTTGAATCTAGCTCGCAAGCTTTCCCTGAATCCTATGCGACCTAACCTTCCAAATCAGCCTGCCATGTGAGACCTTGTCAAGGACGCTATTGAAGTCCATATGAACATCTACTGTCCTACCTTCATCTATCCCTTTTGTTACGTCAAAAAAGCCAAAAAATTGCCAGACATGGCCTCCCACCAAACAGAACTATGCTGACTATTCCTGATCTAAATAATGGTAGATATTGTCCCTCAGAATTCCCTCCAGTAGCTTTCCTACAATTGAAGTTACGTTTACTGGCCTATATTTACCTGGTCTGTCCTTGCTACCTTTCTTGAACAACAGGAAAACATTAGCCACCTTTCAGTCTTCTGGATCTTCAGCAGTGGCTAATGATAAAACAAATACCTCTACAAGGGCCTCCGTGGTTTCTTGCCTAGCCTCCTATAAAGTTCAGGAATGCACTTGGTCATGCCTTGGGGATTTGCTCACTTTAATGTGCTTCAAGGCTGCAAATACCTCTGTTCTTGTAACATGCATATGATCAAAAACCTTACTACTTATTACCTTCATTGGCATTCATGATATTCTCCTTGGTAAACACCAAGAAATGGACATTATCAAAACTTGAGTATAAAAACTTAACAGGACCTTATCTCTCCCTAGTCACTCTTCTATCATTTAATATAACTAAAGAACCTCCTGGGGTTATCTTTAACTCTGCCTGCCAAATCCATTTCATACCCCGATTTCCTCTTAAGCCTTAAATAGTCTTAAACTTCTTACAAATGAGAAAATCTACAGATCTGGAAATCAAAAGCAACACATGCAAAATGCTGGAAGAGCTCAGCAGGCCAGGCACCATCTATGTAAAAGAGTGAACAGTCGACATTTTGGGCAGAGACCTTTTCATTAGGGTCTTGGCCTGAAACATCGACTGTTTACTCCTTTCATAGAACCATAGAAAGTACAGCACAGAAACAGGCCTTTTGGCCCTTCTTGGCTGTGCCGAACCATTTTCTGCCTAGTCCCACTGACCTGCACACGGACCATATCCCTCCATACACCTCCCATCCATGTATCTGTCCAATTTATTTTTAAATGTTAAAGAAGAACCCGCATTTACCACCTCGTCTGGCAGCTCATTCCATACTCCCACCACTCTCTGTGTGTAGAAGCCCTCCCTAATGTTCCCTTTAAACTTTTCCCCCCTCACCCTTAACCCATGTCCTCTGGTTTATTTCTCCCCTTGCCTCAGTGGAAAAAGCCTGCTTGCATTCACTCTATCTATACCTATCATAATTTTATATACCTCTATCAAATCTCCCCTCATTCTTCTACGCTCCAGGGAATAAAGTCCTAACCTATTCAACCTTTCTCTGTAACTAAGTTTCTCAAGTCCCGGCAACATCCTTGTAAACCTTCTCTGCACTCTTTCAACCTTATTTATATCCTTCCTGTAATTTGGTGACCAAAACTGAACACAATACTCCAGATTTGGCCTCACCAATGCCTTATACAACCTCATCATAACATTCCAGCTCTTATACTCAATACTTTGGTTAATAAAGGCCAATGTACCAAAAGCTCTCTTTACGACCCTATCTACCTGTGATACCACTTTTAGGGAATTTTGTATCTGTATTCCCAGATCCCTCTGTTCCACTGCACTCCTCAGTGCCTTACCATTAACCCTGTATGTTCTACCTTGGTTTGTCCTTCCAACATGCAATACCTCACACTTGTCTGTATTAAACTCCATCTGCCATTTTTCAGCCCATTTTTCCAGCTGGTCCAAGTCCCTCTGCAGGCTCTGAAAACCTTCCTCACTGTCTACTACACCTCCAATCTTTGTATCATCAGCAAATTTGCTGATCCAATTTACCACATTATCATCCAGATCATTGATATAGATGACAAATAACAATGGACCCAGCACTGATCCCCGTGGCACACCACTAGTCACAGGCCTCCACTCGGAGAAGCAATTCTCTACTACCACTCTTTGGCTTCTTCCATTGAGCCAATGTCTAATCCAATTTGCCACCTCTCCATGTATACCTAGCAAATGAATTTTCCTAACTAACCTCCCATGCGGGACCTTGTCAAAGGCCTTCTTGAAGTCCACGTAGACAATATCCACTGCCTTCCCTTCATCCACTTTCCTGGTAACCTCCTCGAAAAACTCCAATAGATTGGTCAAATGTTACCTACCACGCACAAAGCCATGTTGACTCTCCCTAATAAGTCCCTGTCTATCCAAATGCTTGTAGATTCTCTCTCTTAGTACTCCCTCCAATAACTTACCTACTACTGACGTTAAATTTACTGGCCTATAATTTCCCAGATTATTTTTCGATCCTTTTTTAAACAACAGAACAACATGAGCCACTCTCCAATCCTCTGGCACCTCACCTGTAGACAGCGACATTTTAAATATTTCTTTCCATAGGTGCTGCCTGGCTTGCTGATTTCCTCCAGCATTTTTTGTGTGTTGTTTTAAACTTTTTACATTTGGCGAGAGATTCATTGTACTCAGCTGCCTAAAAGCAATGTATGCTTCTTTCTTTTTAAGTGACCAGAGCCTTAACTCTCTGATCAGCCAAGGTTCAATAAACTAGTAATGTCTACCTTTTATCTTAACAAAAACCTGCTGCCCTGGACTTCTGATATGACCATTTTAAAAGCCTCCCACTTGCCTGCTGTCCCTTTGTATTTAAATGGGAGCACCTGATCAAACCCAGGTTATGAGTCTCTTTCTTAACTTGTCTATTCACTATCAGATATTCATTCGATTCCCTCTATTTTTACATATCCTTTAAAGCCCAGCAATTGAGTCCATATACTCTTCTCTTTTTTCTAATTTCCTACCCCATTCTAATTTCTTATCCTTCTGCCACTAATCATACTACTCCATGGACCTCAGTTCTGCTGGCTAATATTTTTTGGAGGATATCTTTGAAAACCCACATACAAAATCTTAGGATTCCTTTTACCTTTAGTTTGAAATAAATTATTACACATTTTTCTTTGAACCATTTCAAATTGTGCATTCACAGGAGCATATTCTCTTACTGAAGATGATTGATAATGTTTTGTTCCATAAATAAATCTTACATGTCCATTTGCCAAAGGTATTGGGTCAGTAAGATCGACACCATCAGCATACACCTGAATTAATGCAAAAATGTCTCTTGCTTTAATTGCATCACAGAGAAGGCTAAGTTTGGCAGCATTGTCAGTGGACCTTTTCCTTGCATACTTCCGTTCTATATATTTAGCCGTAATGTAGTCTTTTCGGGCAACCCTGTGGGAAAAATAATTTTTTTATAAATAACCCTTATTTAATATTAATGACAAGAGATATAAAACTATTTATTCAACATTGGACAATGTCTTCAATAAAAATTACTTGGACTTCTAACTTAAATCTGTCTTCTGTCTAAAACCCTGCTACGTGCCTCTGGTGAAGAGTAAACCTGCAACCTTGAGGACAGCGAGAAAATGGTCGGAGGAAGCTTATGAGGTGCTCCAGGGTTGTTTTGAGGTGACAGACTGGCAGGCACTCTGTGAGCCACATGGAGAGGATATTGATGGGCTCACAGAGTGCAACACTGATTACATCAACTTCTGTGTGGACTGCAGTATTCCGACAGGAACTGTCCTTTGTTATTCAAATAACAAGCCATGGGTGACAAAGGACATTAAGGACATCCTGAACGCTAAAAAGAGGGCGTTTAGAGATGGAAATAGGGAGGAGCTGAGGGCAATACAAAGGGACCTGAAAGCCAGGATCAGGAAGGCTAAAGACAGGTATAGGAGGAAGCTTGAGTGGAAACTCCAGCAGAACAACATGAGAGAGGTCTGGTGGGGGATGAGGACCATCACTGGGTTCTGGCAAACTAGCAGAGGAGCTGAAGGGCCAACGAACTTAACCTATTCTTTAACAGATTTGACATTGTGGCCCCTGCCCATCCTCCACATGACCCATCTGTTGTTGGCCCCCAACCAACACATATTCCACTCTCCCCTCCTACCTCTCCTCACAGTCCCCCAC
The DNA here is from genome assembly GCF_963921235.1 of Mobula hypostoma. Classification (NCBI taxonomy): domain Eukaryota; kingdom Metazoa; phylum Chordata; class Chondrichthyes; order Myliobatiformes; family Myliobatidae; genus Mobula; species Mobula hypostoma. Next base: position 62,654,641 of record NC_086098.1, read on the forward strand.
CCTGCTCTCATGACTATACCCCTTCCCCACACGAAACCACCATGGTGGGCTTCACAGCTGAACAGGTGAGAAGACAGCTGAAACGTCTCAACCCAAGCAAGGCTGCAGGACTGGATGATGTCAGTACCAGGGTGCTCAAAGCCTGTGCCCCTCAGCTATGTGGAGTATTTTGCCATGTATTCAACCTGAGCCTGAGGCTCCGGAGGGTTCCTGTACTGTGGAAGATGTCCTGCCTCGTCCCTGTGCCGAAGACGCCACGCCCCAGCAGCCTCAATGACTACAGACCGGTGGCATTGACCTCTCACATCATGAAGACCCTGGAGAGACTTGTTCTGGAGCTGCTCCAGCCTATGGTCAGGCCACACTTAGATCCCCTCCAGTTCGCCTACCAGCCCCAACTAGAAGTTGAGGATGCCATCGTCTACCTGCTGAACGGTGTCTATGCCCACCTGGACAAGCCAGCGAGCACTGTGAGGGTCATGTTTTTTGACTTCTCCAGTGCGTTCAACACCATGCGCCCTGCTCTGCTGGGGGAGAAGCTGACAGCGATGCAGGTGGATGCTTCCCTGGTATCATGGATCCTTGATTACCTGACCGGCAGACCAAAGTACGTGTGCTTGCAACACTGTGTGTCCGACAGAGTGATCAGCAGCACTGGGGCTCCACAGGGGACTGTCTTGTCTCCCTTTCTCTTCACCATTTACACCTCGGACTTCAACTACTGCACAGAGTCTTGTCATCTTCAGAAGTTTTCTGATGACTCTGCCATAGTTGGATGCATCAGCAAGGGAGATGAGGCTGAGTACAGGGCTACGATAGGAAACTTTGTCACATGGTGTGAGCAGAATTATCTGCAGCTTAATGTGAAAAAGACTAAGGAGCTGGTGGTAGACCTGAGGAGAGCTAAGGTATCGGTGACCCCAGGGGGTCAGTGTGGACATGGTGGAGGATTACAAATACCTGGGGATACAAATTGACAATAAACTGGACTGGTCAAAGAACACTGAGGCTGTCTACAAGAAAGGTCAGAGCCGTCTCTATTTCCTGAGGAGAGACTGAGATCCTTTAACATCTGCCGGACGATGCTGAGGATGTTCTATGGGTCTGACGAGGGTAAAGCCGTGGATGTTGTCTATATGGACTTCAGTAAGGCCCTCGACAAGGTTCCACACGGAAAGTTAATTAGGAAGGTTCAATCGTCAGGTATTAATATCGAAGTAGTAAAATAGATTCAGCAATGGCTGGATGGGAGATGCCAGAGAGTAGTGGTGGATAACTGTGTGTCAGATTGGAGGATGGTGTGTAGCGATATGCCTCAGGGATCTGTACTGGGTCCAATATTGTTTGTAATATATATTAATGATCTAGATGATGGGGTGGTAAATTGGATGAGTAAGTAAGCAGATGATACTAAGATAGGTGGAGTTGTGGATAATGAAGTAGATTTTCGAAGCTTTCAGAGGGATTTAGGTCAGTTAGAAGAGCGGGCTGAAAGATGGCAGATGGAGTTTAATGCTGATAAATGTGAGGTGCTACATTTTGGTAGGACTAATCAAAATAGGACATACATGGTAAATGGTAGGGCATTGAAGAATGCAGTAGAACAGGGGGATCTAGGAATAATGGTGCATAGTTCCCTGAAGGTGGAATCTCATGTGGATAGGGTGGTGAAGAAAGCTTTTGGTATGCTGGCCTTTATAAATCGGTGCATTGAGTATAGGAGTTGGGATGTAATGTTGAAATTGTACAAGGCATTGGTGAGGCCAAATTTGGAGTATCATGTACAGTTTTGGTCACCAAACTATAGGAAAGATGTCAACAAAATAGAGAGAGTACAGAGAAGATTTACCAGAATGTTACCTGGGTTTCATCACCTAAGTTACAGAGAAAGGTTGAACAAGTTGGGTGTTTATTCTTTGGGGCGTAGAAGGATGAGGGGGAACTTGATAGAGGTATTTAAAATTATGAGGGGGATAGACAGAGTTGACATGGATAGGCTTTTTCCATTGAGAGTTGGGGAGATTCAAACAAGAGGACATGAGTTGAGAATTAGAGGACAAAAGTTTAGGGGTAACATGAGGGGGAACTTCTTTACTCAGAGAGTGGTAGCTGTGTTGAACGAACTTCCAGCAGAAGTGGTTGAGGCAGGTTCGATGTTGTCATTTAAGGTTAAATTGGATAGCTATATGGACAGGAAAGGAATGGAGTGTTATGGGCTGAATGCAGGTCAGTGGGACTAGGTGAGAGTAAGAGTTTGGCACGGACTAGAAGGGCCGAGATGGCCTGTTTCCATGCTGTAATTGTTATATGGTTATATATGGTTATATGGATTCTGAAACAGAAAAAAAAAATGCTAAAAAGCCTCAGAAGATCAGGCAGGAAAGAAAAAGATTTAATGTTTCAATTGAAAGACCATTCCTTTGAAGAGAGAAGACAATGGAGGATCTTTAACCCAAAAGATTTATTGTTTTTGCTTCTACAGATAACACCCAGCTGGCTGAGTATTTCTATCAATTTCACAGTTTTTGCTTTAGGTCCTTCTCAAGGATGGCAGTGTGTGAGTGGTTGGGTACTATGGAAACCAGTATTTGGACTCTGTGACTATTCTCAGTCCGTATCAGTGATTTGGGCGAGTGCATTAAATGTAATATTTCCGTATTTTCTGATGAAACTGTGAATGTCAACAGTGATGAGGATGCAAAGCATTCAAGAGATACAAAAAAACAGAATGAGTGCACAATAACATGGCACATAAGAGTAAAATGATGAAAAATTATCCACCAATCATAAAAATAGAAACATTTTTTAAAAGGTGAAAGATTACGTGCAAAAACAGCTAATGTTCAAAGGGCCATGCATTCTTAGAAAAAGACAAATCTCAATTTCTGCATGACACTCAAATATTTACAGAATTTTAAACTCCATACTTAGTACTTTACGGTTCGTCAAATTAAAATAAAAGTAATCATATATGATTCATGTTCTTCAAAAATAAAATGCACTGCGAAAAAGAATGAAGGGAAAGTTTTGCTAGTTTCCCAGATTCACATGTGCTGAGCTTCCTTCCATTGAGTAGGAAACAAAAATGTGTACTTACATATCACTATTTGGATTAGGTTTGACAGTTCCATCTGATGACAGACCAGCTTCCATAATCTCATTAAATGCTGCATTCCCAATGTTCTTAGCTAGCTGTAAAAATAACAATTTTTTATTGGACCTAACATATACAAACACACATATATACTGCGTCAAGAAATTGTTTTATAAATTACTGAATAATTCAAAGCTCAAATGCAGTCATAGAATTGTAGGGATGGAGCAGAGAAACAACCTTTTACATTGCTGAGTAAACACTAACCATCAAGCATACATTTTCATTCTAATCCTTCCTTAACCCCTTTCAATCTCCCATATTCCAATCATTTACAACCTTCTCCACCCCAAATTCTACTGCTCAGCTACACAATGAGGTCAATTTATATTTGTCAATTAATACAAAAACTTGCATGTTTTTGAGATGTGAAAGGAAACTAGAGCATCCAGAGGGAACCCACATTGTCAAAATAAGAACTTGTAAACTTCACACACACAAAAGTGGTCACGACTTAATGTGGTTGGTGGAGCTGTGAAGTAGCAGCTCCACTGGCTGTGCCACAGTGCCCCTCGCCAGCAAAATCTATCAGCAAAAAGGAGTTATATGTAACTGGGTCTTGGTTACACTGGTTGCTGAGGTGTCTAAAATAGCTTCTTTGTATGTTATATAAAATGTCTTTTCTGTAATAATAACTGCGATGTAAGGAGTTCTCTCTCTCCCTGCTTGTTTGGGTTACATTATTGATAAGGGAGTGAAAAAAACCAATGAATGTGCATGTGATTCTTTTTGTGGGTGATATTCTGTCTCACATGGCTGGGGACAGGGTGGTTTGGCGGGTTTTTCAGGCGGAGAAGACGGAGGAAGGTCACATTCGGAGGTGCTCCGGTCGACCACCTGAGGAGTGGTCCTGTGTGGGTCGTTGGAGGCCGAAGACGGAGGGTCAAAGTTCTGCAGGGTATTGAGTTCCAATGAAATCTTAAGTGCACTGACTCTTAAAACTCTATTCGAACTTTGGTGCCTTTCTTTGTTTTATTTTTTTTAGAGTGTATTCTTTGTTAACCAATATTCGCAGTAAGATTTATAAAGTGTACGTATTTAACTGCTTATGGTGTTCTGTCTGATCTGTGAATTGGGCGTTTATGCAGCCTCCACATAAACTGGCTTACGTAGTTGGCTGGTTGCGGGGTTTCCCTAGACACTGAGGAGTAGGGTTTGTCTATAGCCTTACACTGGGGGGTACTCGTCCGGGATTGGATTCTGCGGAAGCTGTGTAAATCGCCACATTAAGTTAGTGCGGAGATGGACCTGGATAAGATCGTAAGCCGGTGTGAGTCTGAGTTAATCATGCATGCGTGTTAAGTGGGGTGGATGTTCGCACTTTGGAAGAAGTGCTGTGCGAGGGTTGAGTCTGATTAAAGCTATCAGCAAGGTAGAACTCATAGCTAGAAGGTGCGGTAAAAGTAGTGGAATCCAGCTTGGTGTTGGTTTGTATGAGTGCTGACGTCATGACGTTGGAACTGCCAGCGACGGTCAGCGTCCCGGGGGACCCTCTCAGAGGATAAGTGTGAGGGGACACCAGAGGAAGAGTTTCATGACGCACTGGGGGAGGTGCCTGTAGCCAGTAGTGGAGGGTTGAAGGAATTTGCGAAGGAATGAGTTCTCGGGGTAATGAGGGAGGAGGGGCAAGAGGGGTCAGAGTGGGAAGGATTGGTTAGGCCCCGTCCCCCAGCTAGAGGTGAGACCTCTGAGTTGGCAGCCGCCATTACCTCCGCGGCAAGAAGGGCCGAGGGGCCCCACCCGAAGCTGAGTATTTTCTCAGGAGTCACGCCCACCCCGTAAGGGGAGGACGATTATGAGACATGGATCAAAAACATGTCCGTTGTTAGGGGAGTGGCCAGGCTTGGATGAGGAAAAGAGACAGCGATTAGTGAAAAGTTTGCAGGGAGTGGCAGCTGGTGTCGTCTGGGGGCTGAAAGCGGCACAGCCCTCGGCTTCTCTGGCGGAGTAGCTGGAAGCTTTGGAGGGCGCATTTGGGTTGATGGGAGGTTCCTGGGAGCTCTTAGGGGAGTTTCAAAACATGCAGCAGGGAAGAGGGGAAAAGCTCTCAGAATATATTTTTCAGCTGGAGATAATGCTTAATGGGTTGCTGCGCCGAGGGGTAGTGAAGGCGGATGAGGTGGCAAAGTTGAGGATGAATCAGATATCTAGGGGTTCCCTGGGAAAGGACAAGGTTGCTTGGAGACTCCGGCAGTCCTATAAAAGGGGCTCCCCTCCATCGTTCATTCAGCTGGTTGGAGAGGTGCGGGAGGATGAGAGCGCATTGGGCCGGAGAAAGGACTCTGGCTACCAGGCACAATCCTCAGCGGTACAGGAGGTGGTGGCAGGGTTGAGAACTGAGCAACCCAAGGGGTCCCAGGTGCGTAGGGACCCCTGGCATGAGTGGATTGACAGGGAAAGCACCCCTTTCAGGGGGCGGGCTGCTCAGAGGGCTGGGAGTGGTGGGCGTCCCGGGAGGAGGGGGGCAGTGGGTAGCGTGTGCTATAACTGTGGGAAAGAGATGCATTTCCGGCAGGAATGTGAGTGGCAGAAGGTGTGCTACAGCTGTGGGGAAGAGGGACACTTCCGGAGAAATTGTGAGAGACAAGACGCCCCGCGGAGGGCAAACCCCCAGGCGACTAAGAAGGGAGAGGTGTCGGGAAACTTAGGAGAGACTCGGTGAGGGAACGGACTGGAGTCTCTGGACGAACACGTTCCCTCAAATCTACCATAGGACCCCCGCAAGCCCAAGCCCTTATTCCAGACGGATTACTGGGACCCCGCTTCAGAGTGTCCCTATAGATAGAGGGAATCTTTGCAAGAGCCATCCTCGACACAGGGTCACAGGTCACCTTATTGTACCGGTCGTTCTACAACAAATATCTAAAGCATTTGCCCATAACCCCGTTTAATGCCCTGGAGATTTGGGGTATAACTGATGGTGATTACCTGTATGATGGGTACCTGTCAGTGAGATTGGAATTCTCAGAGGGCGATGTGGGGGTGTCTGAAACCATTGAGACGTTGGTGTTGGTTTGTCCGGATCCGGTGGAAACAGGTGGCACTGCCTTTCTGGTGGGGTCTAACTCCCCTCTTGTGCGATGGCTCCTGGGAGCCTGTAAGGAGAAGGCAGGGGAGAACTTCCTGGAGACCCTCTCGATACACCCAGTGTCTCGAGCGGCGTTCAAGGAAGCGGGTGGCCACAGGGGGCTGGATCCTGAGTTCAAACGAGGGACTGTGTGGTACACTCAGGCGAAGCCTGCAGTGATATGGCCAGGGGAAGTGGCACTAGTGTTGGGGACACCCAGATTCCCTGGAGTACTGGCGGGCGAGGCCTTGTTAGTAGACGCCCTGGAAGACCTTGAAGGGGAGTCCCGGTTCCAGGCTGGGGTGCTGGTGAGACCTGAATTGCAGAGGCTCTCAGTTGTACAGGCACGCCAGATGGGGGTGATTGTAAGGAACACCTTTAAGTGCGGAATGCCCCTCTCACACTTGTTCCTAGTGGCAGTGATGTCTAGCGCCCCCGTGAGGCCCACTGGAGGAAAATTATTGGAGAAAAGGGGGCGGCTGACCGAAGAGGCCTTTAATTTTGAGGACTCCCTTGTGTCACCGGAGTGTAAGAGAAGGCTGGTGGAGAAGATGTTGAAGCTAGGGGATGTCTTTTCTCAGGGCAAGTTTGATGTGGGTTGGTCCAAGAGCACTCGTCACACTATCCGGGTGACTAATGACACCCTGTTAGAGAAAGGTCGCGACAGCTGGCCCCGGCTGACGTGGAGGACGTGCGGCAGCACTTGTGCCAGTTGAAGGACGCGGGGATTATCGCAGAGTCCGTGAGCCCCTATGCGTCCCCCATAGTAGTGGCTAGGAAGAAAAATGGGAAGGTACGCATGTGTGTGGACTACAGGACCCTGAACCAGCGCACTGTCCCTGACCAGTATACGGTCCCGAGGGTTGAAAATGTGTTATGTTGGCCTGATTGAGTGGTGCCCAGTGGTTTAGTGTATTGGATTTGCGGAGTGGGTATTACCAGATTCCAATGAGTGGGGCCGACAAAGAGAAGACGGCCTTCAACTGTCCCCTGGGATTCTTTCAGTTCAAACGAATGCCCTAAGGCATATCGGGGGCCCCAGCCACCTTCCAGAGGGTCATGGAGAGGACAGTGGGGGATATGAACTTGCTCAAGGTTGGTGTATCTGGATGACTTGATAGTGTGATGTTATCCTGAGTTATTCATTATGGACTGGGCTTTTAAAAAGAGAGAGAGACAGCGTACAGCTGTACAGCACAAACAACTTGTCATAGCGAGAGAGAGAGAGAGAGGAGAGAGAGGAGAGAGAGAGAGAGAGAGAGAGAGGAGAGAGAGAGAGAGAGAGAGAGAGAGAGAGAGAGAGAGAGAGAGAGAGAGAGAGAGAGAGAGAGAGAGAGAGAGAGAGAGAGAGAGAGAGAGAGAGAGAGAGAGAGAGAGAGAGAGAGAGAGAGAGAGAGAGAGACACACACACACACACACACACACACACACACACAGGCGAAGACTGCTCACAGTTTGTCTGGGATTTCTGCAAGGCCACTGCCAGCTTCTGAGTTCCTAGAGAGAGAGAAGGGAGGAGCTACTTGATGGACAGCTGGTGTTCAGCACAACAGCATTTAAAGCAGCGTAATTGCTTGTTTCACAGGACACGCAGACGCACTAAGGTGTGGTGAAGTTATCACAATCCTGTTCAGGTGCCCACGAGTGTGGGACTGAGGATCAATTGTGAGGGATCGATCTGTGATTATTTGTGCGTGAAAGGGCGACCCTGTGGAGTCTACCAGTGTGTTTAACCTTTGCCTGGGTATCACTTGAAGACCGTGCTCGTAAGTTGGTCAAGTTTGGCTAACTTGGAAGTTTCGGAGGACAACGGGAAGATCAACGACATCAGCTCACCTGAAGACCTATACCCCTCTCTCCATCACTACTCAACTAAATAACATGAATTGAACTGATTCCCTTTATCCATCATCGTAAGACTGTATCCATTTACCCCCTAGGCTTGAAGAAGCTTGGTTTTTATATTTCCACACTTATATATGCATGAACTTTGCTAACCTGTTTGATTTATCTGATTTTATATTACTGTATTGCGTAGTTACTAATAAATGAGCATTAGTTAACAGCAATACTAGACTCCTAGGTGTTTTCCATTTCTGCTGGTTCTTTAACCCGTTATGGGGTACGTGACAATAATGTTTGGATCTACTTTGGAAGAACATGAGGAGCGGATACTGAAGGTGTTAAGCCGGCTGAAGGAGGAAGGGTTGAAACTTTCCCTGGACAAATGCCAGTTCTGCAAGACATCTGTCGGCTATGTCAGACACATAATCTCGTGAGATGGAGTGACTACTGATCCAGCTAAGATAAACACAGTGACCACCTGGCCGAGACCAGAGACTGTGAGTGCCCTGCACTCGTTTTTGGGGGGTCTGTGGGTATTATCGGCGGTTCGTGTAAGGATACGCTAAAATGAGTCACCTCTTGAACCAGCTTTTGTGTGGCTATCCCCCCCTCCCTCCATGGGGAAAAAAGGAAGGGAGACCGAAGGTAGGAAGCAGGAGGATATCTGAACCCGTCGGAGCCCTTTGGACCGAAGTGGGATGCCCAATGCAAGGAGGCGTTCCAATCGCTGAAAAGGGTGCTGACATAGGCCCCGGTGTTGGCTTTTGTCGTCCCCCGGAAGCCATATGTGCTACACACTGATGCCAGCCGAGCGGGGCTGGGAGCTGTCCTGTACCAGGAGCAGGGCAACAGATTGAGGCTGGTGGCGTTTGTCAGCCGAAGTTTGTTGCCTTCTGACAGAAACTATCCCACTAACAAGTTGGAATTTCTGGCGCTGAAATGGGCAGTGGACAAGTTGAGTGACTATCTATACGACGCCAAGTTTGAGGTGAGGACAGACAACAATCCACTCACTTATATTCTGACCTAGGTGAAACTGGACGCAACAGGACATTGGTGGGTGGTGGCTTTGTCTTATCTCGTCAGGCGCATGAGGGGTCGGGCACGGACAAGGAGTGGGAGAGCGTCCCTGCCCCGGGAGTGAAGGCCACGTGTCAATTTGCCAGCGACGCTAAAGCCGGGAACCCGATGGGGCCCGATCGGGCAGTGGATCAATTGGGGGTTGATGATGACACGCTACCCACTGTTTACTGTAATTTGACTGCTCCGAAGAACAAGCAGTTACGGGAGTTGAGTCCCGAGGAAGTGGGGGCGGCTCAGCAAGATGACCCCGGCATTGGCACTATCTGGTACGCGGCTAAAAAGGGGGATATGGCTCAGGCGGAGAAGACGAAACACGCCTCAGTGCCCTTACTACTGAAGGAGTGGCCTTGGTTGAAGCTGAAGAACCAAAACTTATACCAGGTCACGTCACCCCAGAACGCCCCGGCATTGCCAGCTGGTCCTGCCTGAAGACTGCGCTCAAGTCACTACATGATGACTCCAGGCATTTGGGAGTTGAAAAGACCTACGGATTACTCAAGGACTGGTTTTACTGGCCCCAAATGGTGGGGGGGGGGGCGGCGGGGAAGAGGTTGAAGAATACTGTAAGACATGCAGTCGCTGCATCCGGAGGAAGACCCTGCCTGCGCAGGCGGCTCCTTTGTCCCACTTGCAGAGTGCAGGACCCATGAACCTGGTGTGTATGGATTTCCTGATTATTGAGCCAGACACCAGCAACACCGCGAATGTCTTAGTCATTACGGATCACTACACTAGGTATGCTCAGGCATTTCCCACTAAGGACTAGAAAGCGACTACAATGGCAAAGGTGTTATGGGAGAGGCATTTTGTTCATTATGGCCTCCCCAAACGGATACATAGTGATCAGGGATGGGACTTCGAGAGCAGGCTTATCCATGAATTACTGGGGTTGAGAAATCCAGGACCACGCCCTACCACCCGCAGGGTGATCCTCAGCCTGAGAGGTTTAACCGGACCTTGTTGGAAATGCTCGGGACTCTGGAGATCTGTCAGAAGAGTGTGGAGTCAGCACATTGGGCATTTGGTTCACTGTTACAATTGTACCTGCAATGACGCTACGGGTACTCGCCTTATTATCTGATGTTCGGGCGGGAAGCGAGGTTGCCCACAGACCTGTGTTTTGGGACTGAAGCAAGTGAATTACCTTCGAAGCCCTATTTGAAGTATGTGCTGACATGAGGAGGAAGTTGAAAAGGGCATACGAGTTGGCTGAGGCGGCGGCCACCAAGCAGAATCAAGGGAATAAGAGGAGGTATGATCAGAAAATGAAGTTCACTCAACTTATGCTGGGAGACCGGGTCCTCACATGGAATTTAAGACATGGTAAGCACAAGCTGGCAGATCACTGGGCGGCCACCCCCTATGTGGTAGAGAGCCAGATGCCGAACCTACCTGTTTACCGGTGAGACCAGAGGATGGGAATGGGCTTGTCAAGATTCTTCATCGCAACCATCTGTTGCCCCTGGGACAAGAGGTGCAGATGGACCCAGCGCCCGATGGGGAGCCTTTGCCTAGTACAAGGATTCTACGGAGCCGCAGTTTGACAGAGGAACCCACTTCGGGGAAGGCTGAACCGTGCCCAGCCCCAAAGAAGGATACTGATTTGGAAAATGATGATTTGGATCTGTGGTATCTGCTTCCGTTCGTTAATTCCCCAGTACCGGAAGAAGAGGCTCTTGACCCTTCCCCCACTGAGTTAGGTGAGAGGCGGGAGAGTATTGGGGGGCAGCCTGGGATACAGCCGGCCTTGGAAGGAGAGAGGGTGGAACCAGAACCCGAGACAGAGGGCTTCGAGTTACCGAGAGGTCCCAGTGAGGGAGCAGGTGAGGGTTCAACAGGTAGACCCGAGGTGTCTTCAGTGGTGTTTGAGCTGGAAGGGTCACCAGAGGAGGTACAGAGGTCTCAGAGAAGTAGGAATCCCCCCCGTTTGACCTATGTAGCGCAGGGAGAACAGAGTGTGATCTCTACTGCCCTGGGAAGTTATGTCACTGCTTTATGCACCTGGGTTGGGTTTTGTGTTTTGCAAGGAGGATTGGTGAACACCTTTAATGTCATGAGGACATGACGTTATTTGGTGGGGCGGAGAGTGTAACAGGGTCTTGGTTACACTGGCCACTGAGGTGTCTAAAATGGCTTCTTTGTATGTTATATAGGCATCCGTTAGTCTCATCAGACCATGGATTTGCGCCTTGGGAGGTTTCCAGGGCGCAGGCCTGGGCACGGTTGTATGGAAGATCAGCAGTTGCCCATGCTGCAAGTTTCCCCTCTCTACGCCACCGATGTTGCCCAAGGGAAGGACATTAGGACCCATACAGCTTGGCAACGGTGTTGTCGCAGAGCAATGTGTGGTTAAATGCCTTGCTCAAGGACACACATGTTGCCTCAGCCAAGGCTCGAACTAGTGACCTTCAAATCACTAGACAAACGCCTTAACCACTTGGCCACGAGCCAACACTTTGTATGTTATATAAAATGGCTTTTCTGTAATAATAACTGCGATTTAAGGAGTTCTCTCTCTCCCTGCTTGTTTGGGTTATATTATTGATAAGGGAGTGAACGAACCAATGAGTGCCCACATTATTCTTTTTGTGGGTGATATTCTGTCTCATATGGCTGGGGACAGGATGGTTGGTGGGTTTTTCGGGCAGAAAAGATGGAGGAAGGTCGCATTCAGAGGTGCTCTGGTCAACCACCTGAGGAGTGGTCCCTTGCGGGTTGTCGGAGGCTGAGGACGGAGGGTCGAGGTTCTGCGGGATATTGAGTTCCAACGAAACCTTAAGTACACTGACTTTTAAAACTCTATTCAAACTTTGGCGCCTTTCTTTGTTTTATTCTTTTAGAGTATATTCTTTGTTAACCAATATTCGCAGTAAGATTTATAAAGTGTATGTATTTAACCGCTTATGGTGTTCTGTCTGATGTGAATTGGGCATTTATGCAGCCTCCACATAAACTGGCTTACGTAGTTGGCTGGTTGTGGGGTTTCCCTAGACACTGAGGTTTGCCTATAACCTTACATATAATTAAAAGGACTTACCAAGAGTTCTGATGTCCCTAATACATCCAACGTAAGGGACTGTATTCTGGAATGATGAACTCCCAGTTCCCTGTGAATTCCAGAGCACTCAATGCATGTTAAAATTCCCAAATTAGTAGAAAGCCATGTCGGATCTGTAAAATAAAATTTAACAACCCAGCTCAAAATTATTGTCATCAAGATTTTCAGCAACACCAAGCAATAAGCTTGTAATATTTAACAAACCTGGAGTCCCTTTCAATATTGATTCAAAAATATATTAAAAACTTTGAACCAGTGGATAGAAGGCATTTCCGAAGATGAGAAACTGGAGGCCACATTCCAAAACCATACGGGTTAGGCTAGTGAGTTGTGGGCATTCTTTGTTGGCACCAGCAGCGTGGCAACACTTGCAGACTGCCCCCAGCACCATCCTCGGACCGTGTTGGCGGTTGATGCGCAGAATGCATTTCACTGCATGTTTCAATGTACGTGTGACAAATAGAGCTCATCTTTTATCTTTAATCTATCTGCCCCCGCCCCTCCCCGTCCCCAGGCCAAGTAGTGATAGGAGGTGAAGCAGCATTTTGAAAAGATCAAGACCGAGGGGACGTGCCTCCACCGGCTGGATGAGGAACTGGTGTGCAGGAGGCGTGAAGAGCTCAGGTGGATCCTCAGGTTTCAACCTGCCATGGTGGGGTGGGTGACACGTTACATAGTACACACAGGCCAGGTGCCAGCTGCCTGACATAAGAGGGGGGTGGAGGGGGTGACCGTATTACACATTACGCAGCATATAATGCAGGGCAGATGCCGTACACAATACAACATGGGGTGATGTGTTCAGGGTCTTTATGTGACTGGGTGCTTATCATCTGGGTGTGATTTGTTAGACAGACATTACAGATTGTTATGTACCTTTCAGATTCCCTCTTGTCTGACCAACATTATCCTCTTGAGTTAAAACAAATTAATATCCTTTCTACTTTGCAACTTGATGTGAAGCTAAGCCATTAATACCACAGGCAAGCTTAAAGCTGTTTGCTACCAGACCACAGAACAAACACATTGTTGGTGCTGAAATAAGCATCTTTTTCTTGAAAAAAGTAAGTCAAGAGTTAGTCTTAAAGGTGTCTTTTAAAATTATGGGGGAAAAGCATAATTAGAAACCACAGTCAGAGTTGCACATATTGAAACAGACCCTTTGGCCACAGCATCTATGCCAACCATTATTCCTATTGATGCTGATCCTACGTAGCTACTTTATTCTGTGTCTTTGTTCATTCAAACACCTATCCTGATGCCTCTTAAATATCGTAACTGTTCCTACCTCCACCACCTTCTCAACAGTTCATTCCAGATACCAACTAATCATGAAAAACTTCCTCACTGATCCCCTTTGAATGTCTTTCCTCTCACCTTAACCTATGTGCTCTAGTCCTCTATGTCCTTTAGGCACATTCATCATGGGAAAGAAACTCTGGTTATCAATCCTATCTATGCCTGTCAGAGATTATCAATAGTTCAAGCGCCATCTATGAATTTGCTGATGACACCATTGTTGTCAGCAGAATCTCAGATGACAAAGAAGAGGCATACATGAGTGAAATGGATCGGCTGGTTAAGTGGTGTTGCAACGAACCTCACACTCAACATCAGCAAGACCAAGGAATTGATTGTGCACTTCAAGAAGGGGAAGTCAGGAGAGCACATACATGTTCTCATTGACAGGTTAGTGGTGGAAAGGTGAGCAGCTTCAAGCTCCTTGGCATATCAAAATGGCAGTATTATGAGAGTCATGAGGTATTTCAATACGTAACTAGACTGGGGAAAATCGGGTTGATCCTGGATTCCAAGAGAGACAATTTGTAGAATGCCTACAAGTTGGCTTTTTAGAGCAGTTTGTGCTGAGCCCAATAAGGGATCAGCTATTCTGGATTGGGTATTGTGTATTAAGACCATAAGAGCAGAATTAGGCCATTTGGTTAATGAGCCTACTATGCCCATGTCATCATGGCTGATCCAGTTCCCTCTCAGCCCCAATCTCTTGCCTTCTCCCCGTAACCCTTCATGCCCTGACTAATCAAGAAGCTAACAATCTCTGTCTTAAATATACCCAAGGACTTGGCCTCCACAAGTTTGCAACAAATTCCACAGATACACCACTCTCTGGCTAAAGAAATTCCTCCTCAAATCCATTCCAAACGGGCATCCCCCTATTCTGAGGCAGTGTCCTCTAGTTATAAACTCCCCCACCATAGGAAACATAATCTCCACATCCATTCAGTCAAGGCCTTTCAACATTCAATAGGTTTCCATAAGATTCCCTAGCAAAAATGTGGGCTCCAAATTACAATGGGAGATAGAAAATAGTTTCAAAGAGGCAATGTTATCATAGTTATGGTGGATTTCAATATACAGATATATTAATAAAATCAGGTTGGTGCTGGATCCCAAAAGGGGGAATTTGTTGAACACTAACATAGAAACATAGAAAACGGAGAGACTTCCGGTGGTGCTCATGGAGTGAGGTCGTGGCTTAGATCCGCTCCATTACCTCTGATCCTTATCCTATCATCAGCTACATTTAAGCTAACTTTTAAGGCACCGACCTTTACAATACCTTGCAGTTGATTGTCATTATATATTTGGATGCTTTTAAGGTCCGGTATGTCTAAGAACAGGAAAAACGGCAAACCTCCTGTCAGACCAAAAGCTACCGATCCCCCTCCAGTTGAATCGGAGGTAACTATGCAAGCTATAACGGATTTGAGCCGTGCGGAGATTTCATCTAAACTGGAGAGAATCATCGATGAAATTGATAAGATGAAAACAACTATCGCGGAACATCAGACTGCTATATCTAATCTCCAAGTTCATACGCAACAGAATGAACTCAAAATGGGAAAAATTGAAGAAACAATTAGTACAATGAAGAAAAAACTTGAATTCCTTACCTTTAAAAATTCCGATTTAGAATGCAGAATGTATCGACAGAATATAAGAATTATTGGACTCAGAGAACGCACCGAATCTGAAGACCCTATTAAGTTTTTCTCTCAACTTTTAAAAGATTCATTTCCCACCTTGTTTCCTGATCAACTACCACTATTGGATAGGGCTCACAGAGTCCCATTATATTCGTCTAAGTCGGACAAACCTCAGCATGTTATTTTACGATTTCATTATTTTCAAGACAAGGAAAAGCTGCTTCGTTTTGCTCGGCTACATTGATTTCTCGGACCTCTGTTTTCGATTGGTGGAGGATTTTAGCAAACAGGTTCGTGACCAACGTGTTCATCGCAGATCTGTGATAGCTGAATTCTACAAAATGGATTTAAAACCAGTGCTGCTATATCCTGCACGTTTGAGGATCCGATTGTCTGATGGGTCTTTCCGTTTTCTCGACTCTCCGTCGGAAGCCCAGAGTTACCTGGATCAACATTCGCCTTCAACATCCTAATCGCACTACTAAATCATCAGTGCCTGATTGGAGGCTGTTAATCTGTTGGGTTTTAATTTCTTTTTTTTGCTCTATCTGAGGGCAGAAATGTTTTTTTTTTGTTTAATCAATATGGCTGCCAAACTCTTTTTTAACTGCGTCATTCCTTCTTCTTCCCTAGGGATTCTGGGTGGCTACTCACACAGCATTATTTTTTGCACATACCTGGAGGCCTTAAACTTTGTAATTTTTTTTTTGCTAGTCTATGCAGATATTTCATCTCTTTTCCTAATTGTACGGTTTGCTGTATGTCAACGGTTTTTTTTATATATATCTATTTTTTCTTTGTATTGTATCGTTTTCATTTTAATCAGTGTACTTTTTGATTTTTTCACTCTTCTACTGTTTTACAATTTTAGCTGATCTTTTTATATATACACTTTTTTATTGAGCGTCTATCGGAAGTCATCGGGGTAGATTTAGTGCTTGCTTCTATCTGGTTAGTCTATTTTAGATTTAGCTTTGGGGTTTCGGGGTGGGGATGGGGGGGCTTCACTTTTTAGTTTTTTTTTCTTCTTGGGCTACTCATATATTATTTGAGTATTTTTCGCGTCCTCTTTCTCGGTATCTCATGTTTACTCTGTTCCCTTTCCGGGTTCGTGGGTTGAACCTATTGTCAATCCTCCCTTTATTTGAGGGTTGACTTTAGGGGTTATGGATTCTACTATTAATTTTGCCTCTTGGAATACTAATGGTCTTAATCATCCAACTAAAAGGAAAAAAATCTTCAAAGTATTCCGGAGACTTAAAGCACATATTCTATTTGTGCAAGAGACCCATGTGCGGAGGGGGGTACAGATTAAATTTTTTTAAGTTCTGGAAGGATCAACAATATCATTCGAATTCCAATGCTAAAATTAGAGGAGTTTCTATTTTCATAGATCCCTCAATTACATTTGTGCAACAGGATATTATCTCTGATCCGAATGGTAGATTTTTACTGGTTAGTGGTTTACTCTTTAATAAAAAGGTAGCTCTGGTTAACGGTTATGCTCCAAACTCGGACTGTCCGGAATTTTATAAATCGTTATTTAATTTGTTCCCAAATTTGAATGAGTCTTCACTAATCTGGGGCGGAGATCTTAATATTTGGTTATCCCCGTTATTGGACTGTTCGGCCCCTATACAGACTGTACCCAATAAATCCGCAACCTTGATTAATTCATTTCTCTCAGATTCGGGGTCGACGGACATTTGGCGGTTTTTACATCCCCAGGAAAAAGACCTTTTTTTTCCAAATGTTCATCACTCTTACTCAAGAATTGATTTTTGTTTTATTGACTCTAGTCTTATTTCTTCAGTAGTTAAATGTGAATATGACTCTATAACCATTTCAGACCATGCTCCACTTAAGCTTTCTATTAAATTATTGGCCAATACTCATAATAATAGACAATGGCATTTTAATCTGCTGTTGCTTCAGGACTTGGATTTTGTTAACTTTATGAATGAACAGATTGATCTTTTTTTTTTACAATTAACAGTACAGAGGATATATCCATGAACACCTTTTGGGATACTTATAAAGCTTATATTTGTGGTCAGATCATTTCGTACTCTGCTGTTTTGAGGAAAAGGTTGAAGGAGGAAGAGCTGGTTCTTGTGGACAAGATTAAGGAAATACATAAGAAATATGCTACAGCTCCATCTGAGAAGCTGTATAAACAAAGAACTGAACTTCAAATGGAATACAGTTTATTACTTTCGTCCTCTATTGCAAATCAATTAATGAAGACAAGAAGCCAATTTTATATACATAGTGACAAAGTTGGTAAACTGTTGGCTAACCAGTTGAAGACTAACTCCATTAAATTTCAAATTAATCAGATTTATAATCAAAAAGACCAAATGACGTTTGATCAAGCTGAGATTAATCAATCCTTTTTTGATTTTTATTCCTCTTTATATCAATCAGAATCTCCATGAGACTCTAAACATATGTGTGACTTTTTAGATAACCTAGACTTCCCTAAGATTTCACACGATATATATTCTATGTTAGAAACAACCTTCACTACTGATGAGATTAAGAATGTTATTTTTTCTATG
Source organism: Mobula hypostoma (assembly GCF_963921235.1). NCBI lineage: Eukaryota > Metazoa > Chordata > Chondrichthyes > Myliobatiformes > Myliobatidae > Mobula > Mobula hypostoma. The sequence goes on from NC_086098.1 coordinate 62,672,357, forward strand.
AACTCGGGGAAAGCTCCTGGCCCTGATGGGTTTACCATGGAATTTTTTAAAAATCTTTTGCACCCTCATTAGTCCCCTGGTTATCCAGGGTTCTGGAGGCCTCATTAAAACTTGGTAAACTACCAGAATCCTTTTATAGAGCATCGATCTCTTTAATATTAAAGAAGGATAAAGATCCCACTCAATGTGCATCTTATAAATTATTAGCAAATAGACTAGAAAAAGCACTTCCTTATATTATTTCGGAAGACCAATCCGGTTTTATTAAGAATCACTACTCTTTTTATAATATTCGTACACTTTTAAATATTGTCTATACCCCGTCGCAAAATGATCCTGAATGCGTCATTTCCCTAGAAGCTGAAAAAGCCTTTGACAGGGTCGAATGGCCCTACTTATTCAAGGTGCTTGAAATGTTTAACTTCAGCCCGAAATTTATATCCTGGATCAAATTGTTATACCATTCTCCCATGGCCTCAGTTCGTACTAACACTCTAAACTCACCTTTTTTTCCTCTTTTTCGAGGTACCAGACAAGGTTGTCCTCTTAGCCCTTTATTATTCCATACAGCATTAGAACCTCTTGCAATTGTTATTTGAGAATCTCCTAACATTATTGGTATAACTCGTGGGTTAAAGTCTCATAAAGTATCAGTTTATGCTGATGACTTACTTTTATACATTTCCAATCCTCAAAAATCTATTCCAGCAGCTTTAGATTTATTAGCACAATTTAGTCTTTTTTCAGGATATAAATTAAATCTTAATAAGAGTGAACTTTTCCCTATTAATAAGCAAGCTCCCTTATATCAGGACCTGCCATTTAGATCGGTTAATAATCATTTTTCATATCTTGGGATTAAAATTACCTGTAAACATAAGGATTTATTTAAGACTAACTACTTACCCTTAATTGACCACATTACATAACTTTCCTTTAAATAGTCTCCACTTTATTTAACTTTGACTGGTCGTATTAATGCTGTTAAGATGTTTATTCTGCCAAAATTTTTATATATATTTCAGGCATTACCGATTTTTGTTCCAAAATCCTTTTTTGATAAAGTAGACTCTAAAATCTCTTCATTTATTTGGCAAAATAAAAACCCGAGATTGGGTAGAATACATCCACAGAGAGATGGAGATCTAAGAGAGATGGAGGCTTGGCATTACCTAACTTTAGATTTTATTATTGGGCAATTAATATTCAACACATGAAATATTGGTTACTTGACCAAGATATACTCTCCATTCCTCAGTGGGTAGTATTGGAATTACATTCTGTTCAAGGCTATGCACTTGGCTCTGTATTAGGATCTTCTCTTCCTTCTGATTTGAAACACTATAAGCAGGTTTGCAACCCGATAGTTTAACATATCTTGCCCATCTGGTTTCAATTCCGAAAATTTTTTGATCTTAATCAATTTGTGCTAGCAAATCTTATTATTGGTAATATATTTTTTCTCTCCTCCTCTACGGACCGTGCTTTTCAAATTTGGAAGACTAATGGTATATCACGGTTTTTGGACTTATTTTCAGATGGCTCCCTTATGTCTTTTGAACAGTTATCTAACAAATACAATTTACCAAGGACACAATTTTTTAGATATTTGCAAGTTAGAAATTTCCTAAATACCATACTTTCTTCCTTTCTGGCATTACCCCCTACAAATATTTTAGACGCTATCATTAATCTCAACCCGTGTCAGAAAGGTGTAACGGCTATTATTTATAATACTATCATGAAACTTAGGATAGCTCCATTCGATAAGATTAGGACTGACTGGGAAAAGGAATTGGGCCTTACTATCCCGGTGGATGACAGGGCTCATATTTTATAACTAGTTAATACTTCCTCCATCTGTTCCAAACACTCCTTAATTCAATTTAAAGTTGTCCATAGAGCACACGTCTAAAGATAAATTAGCTCGTTTTTACCCTCTTTGTGATAGATGTCATGGGGAGATAGCTTCCTTGACCCACATGTTTTGGTCTTGTCCTACTCTGGAAACTTTTTGGAAAGACATTTTTAATATTATCTCTAAGGTTTTGAATAGTGATATTTCTCCCCATCCTATTACTGCTATCTTTGGATTACCTAAAACTTCTAGTAATTTATCCTCCTCAGCGCGTAGAATGATTGCATTTCTTACTTTAATGGTGAAAAGATGTATTCTACAACATTGGAAGGAGATTAATGCCCCAACTACGTTTTTTTGGTTCTCTCAAATGATACTGTATCTAAATTTGGAAAAAATCAGAAGTAATCTTTATGATACTTCAGTTAAATTTGAACAGACCTGGAGATCTTTTATTCAATATTTTCATTTAATGTAACTATTTTTTTTTCTCTCTGATCATACAAACACTCCCTTCGTGGATTTTATCTGCTATTAGCAGAGATCGGGTTTGTGGACATGATTGTTTAATTTGTTCAAGTCTACTATTTACCTAGTTAGCCCATTGCTTTGCTTTGTAGGTTAGTTGCACGGTAGGTTTTTTTGGGGGTTTTTTTTTCTGGTTTTTTTTTCTCGTTTATCGATATATATGGAAAATTAGTATACAACTATATTACCTTGTTATTTTACAACTAACTTACGCTGTTTGCATTGCTTTTTTTTGTATTAATATTACTTGTATATTTATATCTTAACAATATATTGGTTGCTATATGTTTTACCTTTTGTGTACTAATTCAATAAAAAGATTTAAAAAGAAACATAGAAAACCTACAGCACAATACAGGCCCTACAGCCCACAAAGCTGTACCGAACATGTCCTTACCTTAGAACTACCTAGGCTTATCCATAGCCCTCTATTTTTCTAAGCTCCATGTATCCATCCACGAGTCTCTTAAAAGACCCTGTCGTTTCTGCCTCTACCACCGCCACCAGCAGCCCATTCCACGCACTCACCACTCTCTGAGTAAAAAACTTACCCCTTACATCTCCTCTGTACCTACTTCCAAACACCTTCACCTCTATCAGGGTCACCTCTCGTCCTTCGTCACTCCAAGGAGAAAAGGCCGAGTTCACTCAACCCATTCTCATAAGGCATGCTCACCAATCCAGGCATATCCTTGTAAGTCTCCTCTGCACCCTTTCTATGGTTTACACATCCTTTCTGTAGTGAGGCGACCAGATTTGAGCACAGTACTCCAAGTGGGGTCTGACCAGGGTCCTATATAGCTGTAACATTACCACTTGGCTCTTAAACTCAATCCCACGATTGATGAAGGCCAATGCTCCGTATGCCTTCTAAACCACAGAGGTGGCTTTTTAGAAAAATTCATGGTTGCGCCTACTAGGCGATTCACTATACTGCTCAACAAAAGAGCCCCTGGTATTACAGGAACGACATTAAGATGGATAGAACATTGGCTGATTGGTAGAAGGCAAAGAGTTGGAATAAAGGGAGCCTTTTCTGATTGGCTGCCAGTGGCTAGTGGTGCTCTGCAGGAGTCAGCATTGGGGTTGCTTCTTTTAATATTGTATGTCAATAATTTGGATCATGGAATTGATGGCTTTGTGGCCCAGTTTGCTAGTGATATGAAGATAGCTGGAGGGCAAGTGGTGTTGGAGGAGGGAGGTTGCAGAAGGACTTAGAGATTAAGAGAACCGGCAAACAAGTGGCAAGTGTCAAGAAGAGAATGATCATGCACTTTGGTAGAAGGAATAAAAGCTTAGAAGATTTTTAAATGGGGAGAAAATTCAAAAATCCATAATGTTAAGAAACTTGGCAGTTGTCGTGCAGGATTCCTTAAAAGTTAATTTGCCAGTTGAGTTGGTGGTGAAGAAAGCAAGTGGAATGTTAGCACTCATTTCAAAAGGACTAGAATATAAATCAAGGATGTAATGCTGAGGCTTGAAAGGCAATGTTGAGGCCTCACTTGGAGTACCGTGAGCAGTTTTGGGTCCCTTATTTAAGAAAGGATGTGCTGACATTGGAGTGGGTTCAGAGGAGGTTCAGGAGAATAATTCCAGGAATGGAAGGCTTTTCGTATGGGGATCAATTGATGGCTCTGGGCCCTTACTTGCTGGAATTTCAAAGAATGGGGGGTGGGGGGTGGAAATCTTTTTTCAACCCTTTGAATGTTGAAAGGCCTAGATAGAGTGGATGTAGAGACCACGTTTCCTATGGTGAGGGAGTTTTGAAACGGAGGACACAGCCTCAGAATAGAGGGACGTCCATTTAGAACTGAGATGAGGAATTTGAGGAGAACTGAGATGAGAGGATATTAGGTATATTTAAGGTGGAAGCTTTAATTGATAGGTTCTTGATTAGAAAGTGTGTGAAAAGTTACCATAAGATGTAGGAACAGAATTATGCCACCTGGTCCATTGAGTCTGCTCCAGCATTTCATCATGCTCCATTTCCCTTATAGCCCCAATCTCCTGCTTCCTCCCCGTATCCCTTCATGCCCAGACCAATCAAGAATCTATGACTTGGCTTCCATCAAAGCCTTTCACCATTCGATAAGTTTCAATGAGGTCACCCCTCATTTTTCTGAATTCTAGTGAATACAGGTCCAGAGGCATCAGACGCTCTTCATATGACAAGTCATTCAATCTTGGAATCACTTTGATGAACCTCCTGTGAATCCTCTCCAGCTTCAGCGCATCATTTCTAAGACAAGAGGCCCAAACCTTTTCACAATACTCCAAAGTGAGATCTCACCAGTGTTTTATAAAGTTTCAACATTACATCCTTGTTTTAATATTCCAGTTCTCTTGAAATGAATGGTAATATCACATTGGCCTTCCTCACCACAGATTGAAACTGAAAATTAACTTTTAGGGAATCCTGCACAAGGACTCCCAAGTCCTTTTGTATCTGAGTTTTTTCCATTTTCTCTCCATTCAGAAAATAGTCAACACTTTCACTTCTTGTACCAAAGTGCATCACCATACATTTTCTGACACTGTATTCCATCTGCCACTTCTTTGCCCATTCTCTTAATCTGTCTAAGTCCTGTAGCCTAGTTACTTCCTCAAAATACCGTGCTAAAGTGGTGCTAAAACGTTTGTGAACCCTGTAGAATTATCTCTATTTCTGCATAAATATGACCTAAAATGTGATTAGATCTTCACTTAAATGATAGCCTTTCCGTTAAATAGGGGCCGTGGACAACTCTGATTTGATGGAGATGGACGTGAAAGCACAGAGGAACATCTGGAAAATTTCTGAAACGCTCGTTCGCTGCTGTCGTTACTGCGCGGTCAGGAATCTTTCGGAGGGAAGACCTCAAAATCCCCGGCTTTGCCTGCTGTGGGCGACCGAGATGGAGGTCAAATCGTTCGGATAGAGATGGCGCTCAGTACTCGGTGTCGAACAGCTGATCAGAGCTTTAAGTTTTCGGATGACTCAGAGTCGGACCGTGGTCGGGCATGGCAGGGAGAGGTTTTCTTCCTTCTCCCGTCTGCGTGAGATGTGGGACATTTGAGAGACTTTGAATTTTTACTGTGCTCATGGACTTCTTCAGCAAGTTATGGTATTGTTGCACTGTTGTAACTATATGTTATAATTATGTGGTTTTGTTAGTTTTTTTCAGTCTTGGTCTGTCCTGTGTTTTGTGATATCACACCGGAGGAAATACTGTATCATTTCTTAATGCATGCATTACTAAATGACAATAAAAGAGGACTGCGCGTCTTCATAATCTAAATCCTAAAACTAGGTAAGGAGAACTCAATTAAATAAATAACAAAAAATTATACTTGATCATTTATTTATTGAGAAAAATGATCCAATATTACATGTATTTTTGGAAAAAATATGTGAACTTCTAGGATAATGCCTGCTACAAAAGCTATTTGGAGTCAGGTGTTCCAATCAATGAGATAAGATTGGATGTGTGGGCTGCCCAATTAAAAAGGCACACAAAGTCAGGTTACTGACAGAGCCTGCTCTTCTCAAGAAACATCTATTTATATGCACCATGCGTCAATCAAACTTTCGGAGGACCTTAGAAGAAGAACTGCAGAGATGAATGAAGCTGGAAAAGGCTACTGAAACATTTCTAAAGACCTGAGTGTTCATCAGTCCATAGTAAGAAAAACTGTCTATAAATGGAGAAACCCAGTACTGTTGCTATACTCTCCCTATGAATGGGCATCCTGCAAAGATCACACCAAGAGCACAATGTCCAATGCTGAAGGAGGTGAAAAAGAACCCAAGAGTAACAGCAACAGACCTGCAGAAATCTTTAGAACTTGATAAAGTTTCTGTTCATGTGTCCACTATAAGAAAAAACACTGAACAAGAATGTTGTTTATGGGAGGATACCACAGAAGAAACCACTGCTCCCCAAAACAAACATTGCAGCACATCTCAAGTTTGCAAAAGACCACCTGGATGTTCTACAATGTTTCTGGGACAATGTTCTGTGGACAGATGAGACAAAAGTTGAACTTACCAGCAGAAATGCACATTGCTATGTTTGAAGGAAAAGGGGCACTGCATATCAACATCAAACTTCATCCCAACTGTGAAGCATGGTGGAAGGAATATAAAAACGCAAACAACAGGAATTCTGCAGATGCTGGAAATTCAAGCAACACACATCAAAGTTGCTGGTGAACGCAGCAGGCCAGGCAGCATCTCTAGGAAGAGGTACAGTCGACGTTTCGGGTCGAGACTCTTCGTCAGGACTAACTGAAGGAAGAGTTAGTAAGAGATTTGAAAGTGGGAGGGGGAGGGGGAGATCCAAAATAATAGGAGAAGACAGGAGGGGGAGGGATGCAGCCAAGAGCTGGACAGGTGATTGGCAAAAGGGGTACGAGAGGATCATGGGACAGGAGGTCCGGGAAGAAAGACAAGGGGGGGGGGAACCCAGAGGATGGGCAAGGGGTATAGTCAGAGGGACAGAGGGAGAATAAGGAGAGTGAGAGAAAGAATGTGCGTATAAAAATAAATAACAGATGGGGTACGAGGGAGAGGTGGGGCATTAGCAGAAGTTAGAGAAGTCAATGTTCATGCCATCAGCTTGGAGGCTACCCTGACGGAATATAAGGTGTTGTTCCTCCAACCTGGGTGTGGCTTCATCTTTACAGTAGAGGAGGCCGTGGATAGACATGTCAGAATGGGAATGGGATGTGGAATTAAAATGTGATCCTGCTTTCTCTGGTGGACAGAGCATAGGTGTTCAGCAAAGCGGTCTCCCAGTCTGCGTCGGGTCTTGCCAATATATAGAAGGCCACATCGGGAGCACTGGATGCAGTATATCACCCCAGCCGACTCACAGGTGAAGTGTCGCCTCGCCTGGAAGGACAGTCTGGGGCCCTGAATGGTGGTAAGGGAGGAAGTGTAAGGGCATGTGTAGCACTTGTTCTGCTTACAAGGATAAGTGCCAGGAGGGAGATCAGGATGGGGGGGACGAATGGACAAGGGAGTCGCGTAGGAGCAATCCCTGCGGAAAGCGGGGGGGGGGAGGGAAAGATGTGCTTAGTGGTGGGATCCTGTTGGAGGTGGCGGACGTTACGGAGAATAATATGTTGGACCCGGAGGCTGGTGGGGTGGTAGGTGAGGACCAGGGGAACCCTATTTCTAGTGGGGTGGCGGGAGGATGGAGTGAGAGCAGATGTACGTGAAATGGGAGAGATGCGTTTGAGAGCAGAGTTGATGGTGGAGGAAGGGAAACCCTTTTCTTTAAAAAAGGAGGACATCTCCCTCGTCCTGGAATGAAAATCATGGGTTTGGGGTTGCTTTGCTGCCTCAGGGCTTGCTCAGCTTGCAATCATTGAGGGAACAATTAATTCAAAATTATATCAAGACATTATGACAAGAGAATGTCAGGGTAGCATTCCATCACCTGAAGCTTAATAAAAGTTGGATAATGCAACAAGACAATGATCCAAAAGACAAGAGTATATCAACAACAGAATTGTTTAAAAAGAAGAAAATCCTTGTTTTGGAATAGTCAAGTCAAAGTCCTGACCAAAATCCTGTAAAAATATCGTGGAAGGACCTGAAACAAGGAATCCCACCAACATCCAGGGTTGAAGCAGGTTTGTACAGAGGAATGGCCTAAAATTCCTCCAAGCCGATGTGCAGGACTGATTAGCGGTTACCTGAAATGTTTGGTTGAAGTTATTGCCGTACAGGAGGCAGGGGTGGAGTGGGGGGTCCACACCAGTTACTGAAAGCAAAAGTTCACATACTTTTTCTAACAAATACATGTAATATTGAAGTTGCTGGTGAACGCAGCAGGCCAGGCGGTATCTCTAGGAAGAGGTACAGTTGACATTTCGGGCCGAGCTCAGCCCAAAACGTCGACTGTACCTCTTCCTAGAGATGCTGCCTGGCCTGCTGCGTTCACCAGCAACTTTGATGTCTGTTGCTTGAATTTCCAGCATCTGTAGATTTCCTCGTGTTATGTAATATTAGATCATTTTTCTCAATAAATAAACAAACAAGTATAATACTTTTTGTGTTATTTATTTAATTAGGTTCTATTTATCTACTGTTCTATTTATCTACTGTTAGGACTTGCGTAAAGATCTGATCACATTTTAGGTCATATTTATGCAGAAAGAGAAACTTCACAGGGTTCACAAACTTTCCAGCACTCCTGTATCTACACATAGTCTGTAAGCTTTGCAACAAAACCATCAATTCCGTCATCCAAATCATTGACATACAATGTAAAAAAATCAGTCCCAACACAGACCCCTGTGGAACACCACTAGTCACTGACAGACAGTCAGAATAGGCTCTCTTTATTCTCACTATTTCCCTCCTGCCAATCAGCCACTGCTTTATCCATGCTAGAATTTTTCCTGTAATACCATGGGTTATGGGGAGAAGGCAAGAAAATGGGGTTGAGAGGGAAATGGATCGGCCATGTTGAAATAGTAGAGCAAACTCTCTAAGCCAAATGGTCTAATTCTACTCCTATGTCTTATGATCTAATATGTCAGAGGATCTACTCCCTACATACGTATGCAATTTTGAAGGTGGCATGCCAGCAGCTTTTCATTGTTAGGAGTTTGAAGTATCAGCATTACCAGAGCCAAAAAGCAAACTATCAGAGAAAATAAAACATGGGAAATGTCATGTTTCTGTGCCAAATATCAAACTTTTAACATAGTAAGAGGACCACTGCATGTCATATGATACTCGGAACTTCTGTCAGATTATCAATGTTAACTTATAAGTATGACTTACGGTTGTTTTTTGATGTGTAATTATATTATAGCTTAGGTAGTAGGCAATATACCTTCTTTTTTATAAATACAGCTCTGTGGTGATAAAAGTTCTGATTAACCTTTCTATATATCGTAAGGTTGGCCTGGAGTTGGGTAGTGGGAGGGTGGGGTGGTAACTAACTTTATACGATTCTACTATGGGTGCTTCTCCTTAACTGTTATGAACTGTACATTTGATATGTTTGTTTTACACTGTATAAACCTCTTTTGTTTACTGTTTTTTTGTTGTTGCATTGTAGAAACTTATAAAAAAAATTAAAAACTAATAAGTACCAATTATAGAAAATTTTTAACATGTAGTGTTTTAAACAACACTTCAATAGTGCAGTATAGATTTATATAAAAAGAATTATAATATGTAGTTAAATGAAATCATGGCAAATAATCAATGATAATCCCTTTAATCACCATTTAATTGTAAATGCAAATTACCTGGTGCTCTGCAGTCACAACACACATCATTTCCGGTCATCCGCTGCACCTCTAAAATAATTGCTTTTGTTAATTCCTGGACAATGTTATTTTCTCCTGCATTATGATCCCCCTTGAAAGCATTGTTCAAAGCCTCTTCTTTACTGTTCTGCAAAACGGAAATCCAGCTACAAAATTGAAGGAAAGATACAAGAAATGCAAATGAAAAAATGCTTGCAGAAAAACTGTTAAACCTAATGCACAAAAAAGTTTGCACAAGTTTGAAGGTATTTATTATTCCTTTTAAACAGTTTTTAACTCTTACCCTTCTGGCTGGATGTATGCACCATTTATTAATCATTCTCTGGTATTTTGAATGTACTTTGTAATATTATTTTATTGAACAAATGCTACTTTGATGGCCAAACAAACTAATCCATAAAGGGATTTAAGGAATTGGTGATAAGTTGGAAGAACTGCACTAATATTATGTCTACTCACACATAGGATGAGGGTTGATGAGCCCAGTAAATTTGTGCAATTGTTAGACACAATAGTGGTTTAATGCTGATCAAGTAATCTTAATGCAAAGATTCAAGATGCAGAAACACAAGTACAAATGAAATGAATTTAAAAAACTGCAACAAGAACTCACAATTAGCAATGAAGACTATAAAACTTCTGGAATGTGATTTTAAATAAAATAGTCTTGTTCACCGGCACTTATTCAGTCATGTAGCCTCATGTCAAATATAGGTAAAAGAACCTGCTACATATTAAGTGTCTTCCTACTGCTGATGTTCAACATGAATTGTTAACCATCCGCAGTAGGAAGACACTTAATATGAAACAGAATGACTCATGGAGAAATCCTGCAGATTCTCAACAATTCTCCAACTGGATATGCAACTGTGCACAAAACAAACAAAAAGAGTAAGCACCTCAATTTGCGGTAATGACGTATGACCTCTACCCTCAGTCATATTATTTGATACCACTACCATATTAAATGACAGATTTAGTCATTTCCTAACTTAAACCAGGCATCCTATAAAGGCAGTTTGGACAACTAAAGAAGGGCAAAATTCTATGCTAAAGAGTAATTAGCTGGCAAATCTAAGACAGAATGCTCACATGGTGAAGCTATAATACAGACCTAACAAGCATACTAAAAAGCAACAGCAGTACGCTAAAGACAAAACCAAGAAATCCCTCAATCTAAGCAATCAAATCAAAGCTCCACAACCCAGGCACATGTCAGAAACTACATACCTTAGAAGCTACATAGATTTTCTCAGTGATAGTGGCACCAAGCACAAGCTGGGCTATTTGCAATAAATAAAGTCTTGTTAGAAGCATTGTTTGGGTGATCCAAACAGATCTTCTCCTGAAGGTCCATGTTATAGATGCAAGATATAACCAATTTTACTCACATCACAAAATATCAAGAGATAGCTAAATTGTCTGGCCCTTTCAACATCTGACACGAAGCACAAATCAACCAGATCATACCTACTCAAGATAGGACAAATCAAAACAAACCAATCACGATTCCAGTGTCTGCTCAATCATCACTAAGCAATGAAAGGTGTCATCAACAATCACTGACACCTCAATTAATAATCACTGAACATTAGTCATTTTACCAGTGCATTATTTTCATTTAGCTGGACTACATGACTTCAGATACTATTACTGCCTTAGTCCAAGCGTGTCCACGATTCCAGAGGGGAGCAATGCTGTTTGCCTTTAACATTAAGGCAGCATCTAACCAAATGTGCAATCAAAGAATCCTAGCAAAGTTGAATCCAGTGAAAATTTCTGAGACAAAATCTATGCATTAGATAAGACAATCTCTAGAATACAGTGAAGACAGCGGTGCTTGTTGAAGCCTGGCCTGCTGAGTTCCTCTAGCATTTTATGTGTTAGGATGCTTGTTGAAGGTTTATCATTTCACCCTAGGTAAATACTGCAAGAATTTCTCAGAACAGTGATTAACCCCTAACCAATATTACTCCATCAATGGCCATTCTTCTATCACAAGATCAGAGGTGGAAATATTCACTAATGACTGCAAGTTGGTCTTTCACAGAATCTTGGTAAATGACACTGATTTTGATGGTAAATGTTAACTATTCTGATGTTAACCATCATCATTTAGATGGAAACTAGTTAATGATTTCCATGCACATGCTGTCAAAACATGTCACTCACAAACTTGCTAAGCTAAATTTGTTAGTATAGTCTTACGCTCAGGCAAAGCTCAGATGATTCTTGAATCAACATACACAAAATGCTGGAGTAACTCAGCAGGCCAGGCAGCATCTATGGAAGAGTAAACAGTCAACGTTTCGAGCCAAGACCCTTAATCTGGATTGGAAAAAAAGATGAGCAATCAGAGCAAGAAGGTGGGGGGAGAGAAGGAAGAAATACAAGGTAGTAGGTGATAGGTGAAACTGGGAGAGGGAGGAGCGAAGTTAAGAGCTGGGATGTCGATTGGTGAGATTAAGGGCTGGGGAAGGGTGAAACTGATAGGAGAGGATAGAAGGAATGGAAGAAAGGGAAGGGGAAGGAGGTGATGGGTAGATAAGGAGATAAGGTAAGGGGGGAAAACGGGAATGGGGAATGGTGAAGGGGGGCCATCACTCGAAGTTCAAGAAAGTGATGTTCATGTCATCAGGTTGAAGGCTACCCACATGGAATATAAGTTGTTGCTCCTTCAACCTGAATGTGGCTTCATTATGGCAGTAGAGAAGGCCATGGACTGACATGTCAGAATGGGAACGGGGAGCAAAATTACTGCTGCGATGAGGCCACACTCTGGTTGGAAGAGCAACATAGTCCATCTGGGTAGCCTCTAAGCCGATGGCATGAACATCGATTTCTCGAATCTCGGGTAATGCCACCCACCTTCACCATTCCCCATTCCCATTTCTCTCACTCACCTTATCTCATCCCTCTGGTGCTTCTCCCCCTTCCCCTTGTTCCGTGACCTCTGTCCTCTCCTATCAGATTCCTTCTTCCCCAGCCCTTAATCTCACCAATCGACTTCCCAGCGCTTTACTTCACCCGTCTCCTCCCGCGGTTTCTCCTATCACCTATTAACTTATATGTCTTCCACTCTCCCCCAACCAACCTTCTTAGTCTGACTTCTCGTCTTTTTTCTCTAGTCCTGAAGCGTCGACTATTTACCCTTTTCCATAGATGCTGCCAGGCCTTCTGAGTTCCTTCAGCATTTTGTGCGTGTTGCTTGGATTTCCAGCATCTGCAGATTTTCTCCTGTTGATGATTCTTGAATTTTGAGTCAAGTTAGATGTAGCAGAACATCAGAGACCCCACTATTATCAATGAACATTGTAAGGCTGCGGACTGATCATGGCCTAACTATATTTAACTAATACATTGGTGGCCATCCCTTCCATCATAAAATCAGGAATTATAGATATTTGCCAGGAATGCTATGTTCCACTCAAGGCTACTGAGTTGTTTGTAAATGTCAGTTATTCTAAAATAGAAGGGAAAGGTAATCACACAATAATTTATCTTGCATTTTAGTTCAATATCTTCAATCTTTTATGATTTTCAGGTAAACTTTTAAAGAAAAACTCCAAACCAATCTGTACCAAATATCAAAATAAATTACCAATGTTCCCTCTAGTTTGTAATGACCAGTGTATGCAAAAAGCTTCTGCTGTGTAATTTTTTGCCCAATAACAACAACATGTTGAATAATTTCTTCAATAAAATCAGTATAACCAAGCCAGTTCTAAAATCTCCAGACAAGCAATTCCAAACTCCATGTTGTCAACACCGCATCAGAAACTGGAAAAGGAAATGCAACTACGTATGATCATGAAATATACTTAACATGCCAACGAGATAGAGGGTGACCACCTTTTTTGTAGTTTAAATACTTTTGCACACACATGCGCATACCTTAGAGGGAACATTGCTTGCAACCAGTCAAGAGGTTTGGGCTCCGCCAGCTCGTAAAGCTTTCATGATTTTTACAGGTCTTCCTCCCACCCACAGCCAGTTGAGAAACCACCAACATTCAAACTATGCTGCTGCAGTCCAGGACTTTTGGGCAGCAAGAAAAGCCATCAAATTTGGGTCTGGTGGGGAAGCTTGAACAGCAGTTCCAGACTGGGACCGGATCCACAAATCTGAATCATTAACATCCTCAGTACCTGAAGCAGCAAATAACATTTGGTCCAGACAAGTTTTAGATTATGATTTCTCAAGTGAGTGATTTTTTTGATATTCAATGGAATTACCATTGACAAATCCCGCACCATGAACAGGATCAGAAACAGTGTCCATTACGCAAATTCCAAAAGTAGGCTAGAAGCTATGCATCCCATTAGAAGTGGCTCATATAACCTCTCCCCCAAGTCATTCCAATATCTACCAAGCATATATCCATTAGCCTAGATTAATCAGCTCCAAAAACATTCAAGAAGCTCAACTCCATTCTTGATAAACAGCCCTTGATTGGTACCCTGTCCACTCCTTACACTTGTGACACACTGTGGTGTCAGCACGTACTATCTACAAGATGCACCCCAACAACTCACTTAGGTTTCTTTGACAGGAACCCCCAAATTCACGATCTTTAATACCTAGAATAAGAGCAACAGACATGTAGGAACATTACCACATATCATACACTAACTCAAAAATGGAAATAATTAGCCAATCATTCATCATCAATGGCATAAAATCCTGCAATTTTTAACTTAATGCATCTTAGGGATATTTAATTACATTTACTATTGGAATTCTTTACCAAATGCACTGCAGCAATTCAAGAAGCCAATTCACAGCCTTCTTCCCAGAAATAATGCTCAATGGGCAATAACTGCAGGTTTTCTTAGTAATGCACACATCCCATGGATAAATAAATTTTAAGAAATTGACATCCTAAAGAAGTGTACAACAGATGAATGTTAAATGACATGAATTCCAATCACAATAATACAAGGTCTTTGACATGATAGCAATGATTTAGGTTATACTTGCCATCAGTTGTTTACAGTAATTTTAAGTGTCAATGCACAAGCATTATGAAATAATGGTTTGATTGAACAGTATTATAAAATGCAGCTATATTCTAACTCTGAGATGTAATTTGCCATGAAACACAAATTCTTGGTTGTGCATTCTGTCTTAAAATCTCTTAAAATATTTGGAAATTAGTGAAGATAATTGCATAACCCTCATTATTTACAAGGGAAATGGACAAAGACTTACTATGAATACCAAAAATGAAACATGGATATCTCTTATTTTGTTGGACGATCACACAAAAGGCTGCAATGACATACATGATCAATACCTTCAAAGATACAACTTCTTTGTAGGTTTTAGTTTATGGGCTTCTACCTGCAAGTTTCTAATGATCAAAACAAGTGTCATTTATGTTTGAGTTAATGCAGGGTTATAGGGAGGAGACTGACTAGCTTTTAACTTTTTTCACCAACTGCAGCAGCTGATAGACTGAAGCACCAAACAGTAAAATTTTCAGCACAACGACTCACACTTCTGATCCCAAATTTGGCAGCAAAGCTATTGTTGACCCCCACTGTTCCTGACCCTCGATCCAGTTGAATACCCAGCCCACACACAGAATATATGTCAGTACTAGATATATATTAACCTAGCTGCTGCTTTAATTTACCTATTGAAAACAAATAGTTACAAGTCTTGGGAAGACATATACATGAAAATACCAAGATAAATGTAATTTTACCTATTTTGTGAAGAATAAACTTGAAATCCAACAAATAAAAACATACAGTCCAAGGTCCAAATCTCAGATCCAGCACAAGAGATCAAATGAGATTGTGGCTCAGGCAAGTTGTTTTTTTTAAGTTTGTAGAGATGGTGTTGGGAATGGTGGTGGTGGTGGGGGGGGGTGGTGGAGGAGGAGTTAGAGGTCAGGTTACGATTAAGAGACATGAGGAAGTTAGAAGTCAGTTTACAGTCAGCGAAGTGGACATGGTGACAAAAGATGTTCAGAGTCTAGGCCTTTGCTCCACATTCGAAGTCTAGCGATATGGACAGGTGGTGTACATCCATAGATATTGGGCTGGTCAGTTAGTGAGCCCAGAGTCCGAGTCTGGAGTTTGGGGTCCTGTGATCGGCTAGTGTGAGGTTAATACCAAAGATCAAAGCCTGAAGATTGATTTAGAGTCTGATAGTTGAAGCCAAATAGCCAAAGCCTGGAGATTTGACTGTGGTATAGATATGCGGGAGGGAGGAAAGGGACTTGCTTTTGGTGTTGTTGTTCCGTTGTTTGCCGTGTTCTGTATGTTCTGCTGAGGATTATGGGCATACAACGTGGCACCAATGTGCGCTGATACCTATGGTCTGCCCCCATCACCACTGTCCGCTTCCATGTCTATGTAATAAAAAAAAACTGAATCTGATTCAATCATGGTAAGCAGGATTTCCTAAACACTATAGCAGAGGCCTCGGGACAAAAATGCAACGCTTTAACAACTCTCCCAGTTAAATACTGCTGGCCTTGCAAGCACACAGTTCCACAGATAGAAAGTTAGAAAATAACAATGACTTAATGTAGAGAGAAGTACAATTTCTATAATTTCCTACATGGAGCTTAGAAAAATAGAGGGCTATGAGCTAGGGAAATTCTAGGCAGTTTCCAGGTTAGGTTACATGGTCGGCACAACAGTGGGGGCCAAAGGGCCTGTAATGTCCTGTAGATTTGTATGTTCTATGTTCCTACATTTCTCCTCAGTTTCACATTGTTCACATTATATGCCGAGGCAAAAGTACTTGTGCATAAACAGAGAAGATCATCCAATAGCAACAATGAATTGAATGAAGTCAATCCCAAAACTACAAATGAACATTCCCAGCATTTTCAATTCTGGGATGATTTAATGTGTCCCATGGTGAACAACACAAATACAGATTTGAATGTGTTAGTTTATGTGAAAGGCCTTCTATTCAACTCATTCAAGTCATAAGAACTTTCATGTTTTTAAATTTAATTAGTAACTCACAGCTTCACAATATAGTAACAAATTTTAAATTCTTTATCAAAGGTTCAAAGTACATTTATTATCAAAGCATGCAAACAGCATACAACCCTGAGATTTATCTTCCCCACAGTCATGAAACAAACAAAACCAAAGAAAATCATAGAACCCATACAAATAAAAACATCAACACCCCTCCCAATGCACAAAAAAACGAATTATGCAAACAGCAACAAAAAAATTGAACAACACAGAATATTAAACACAAAATCAAAAGATTCCAGGCATATTCAGTTCAGCTCAGTTCATTACCACTCTGATGAAAATAACAACAAAAATAGAGCAATCAGAAACACATCACAACATGAACTAAAGACTTCAATCCACAAACTGCATCAATTAAACCTTGCTGAAGACCAAGAAATCGGATAGGCAGGTGATAGAGAAGGGATGCACTCAGACCGATGGCTTGAGTTGTGTCAATTTTAATGCAAGAAGCATCATGAACAAAGCGGATGAGCTTACAGCGTGGATCAGTACTTGGAGCTATGATGTTGTGCCCATTACAGAGACTTGGATGGCTCAGGGGCAGGAATAGTTACCTAGAGGTCCAGGCTTTAGATGTTTCAGAAGGACAGGAAGGGAGGCAAATGAGGTGGGGGCGTGGCACTGCTGATCAGAGAGTGTCACGGCTGCAGAAAAGGAGAAAGTCATGGAGGGGTTGTCTACGGAGTCTCTGTGGGTGGAAGTTAGGAATAGGAAGGGGTCAATAACTCTACTGGGTGTTTTTTTATAGACCACCCAATAGTAACAGGGACATTGAGAAGCAGATAGGGAGGCAGATTCTGGAAAGGTGTAATAACAACATGGTTGTCGTGGGAGATCTTAATTTCCCATATATTGATTGGCATCTCTCTACAGCAAGGCATTTAGACGGGGTGGAGTTTGTTAGGTGTGAATATGTAGATAAGCCTACAAGAGAAGAGGCTGTACTTGATCTGGTATTGGGAAATGAACCTGGTCAGGTGTCAGGTCCCTCAGTGGGAGATCATTTTGGAGATGGTGATCGCAATTCTTTCTCCTTTACCATAGCATTGGAGAGGGATAGGAACAGACAAGTTAGGAAAGTGTTTAATTGACGTAAGGGGAAATATGAAGCTATCAGGCAGGAACTTGGAAGCATAAATTGGGATCAAATGTTCTCAGGCAAATGTATGGTAGAAATATGCCAAATGTTCAAGGGATATTTGTATGGTGTTCTGCATAGGTACGTTCCAATGAGACATGGAAAGGATGGTAGGGTACAGGAACCGTGGTATACAAGGGCTGTTGAAAATCTAGTCAAGAAGAAAAGCTTACGAAAGGTTGAAAAAACTAGGTAATGATAGAGATCTAGAGATTATAAGGCTAGCAGGAAGGAGCTTAAGAATGAAATTAGGAGAGCTAGGCGGGGTCATGAGAAGGCCTTGGCAAGAAGGGTTAAAGAAAACCCCAAGGCATTCTACAAGTATGTGAAGAGCAAGAGGATAAGACATGAGAGAATAGGACCAACCAAAAGTGACAGTGGAAAAGTGTGTATGGAACTGGAGATAGCAGAGGTACTTAATGAATATTTTGCTTCAGTATTCACTACGGAAAAGGATCTTGGTGATTGTAGGGATGGCTTACAGCGGATTGAAAAGCTTGAACATATAGACATTAAGAAAGAGGTTGTGCTGGAGCTTTTGGAAAGCATCAAGTTGGATAAGTCTCCGGGACCAGACGAGATGTACCCCTATAGGAAAAGAGGGAAGAGATTGCTGAGCCACTGGCAATGATCTCTGCATCATCAATGGGGACAGGAGAGGTTCCAGAGGATTGGAGAGTAGCAGATATTGTTCTCTTATTCAAGAAGGGGAGAGAGATAGTCCAGGAAACCAGTGAATCTTACTTCAGTGGTTGGTAAGTTGATGGAAAAGATGCTGAGAGGCAAGATTTATGAACATTTGGAGAGGCATAATATGATTAGGAATCATCAGCATGGCTTTGTCAAAGCAGGTTGTGCCTTACAAGCCTGATTGAATTTCTTGAGGATGTGACTAAACACGTTGATGAAGGTAGAGCAGTAGATGTAGTGTATATGGATTTCAGCAAGGCATTTGATAAGGTACTCCATGTAAGGCTGATTGAGAAAGTAAGGAGGCATGGGATCCAAGGGGACATTGCTTTGTGGATCCAGAACTGGTTTGCCCACAGAAAGCAAAGAGTGGTTGTAGACGGGTCATATTCTGCATGGAGGTCAGTGACCAGTGGTGAGCCTCAGGCATCTGTTCTGGGACCCCTTCTCTTCGTGATTTTTATAAATTACTTGAATGAGGAAGTGGAGGGATGGGATAGTAAATTTGCTGATGGCACAAAGGTTGTGGGTATTGGGGGTATTGTGGATAGTGTGGATGGCTGTCAGAGGTTACAGCGGGACATCGATAGGATGCAAAACCGGGCTGAGAAGTGGCAGATGGAGTTCAACCCAGATAAGTGTGAGGTGGTTCATTTTGGTAGGTCACATATGATGGCAGAATATAGTATTAATGGTAAGACTCTTGGCAGTGTGGAGGATCAGAGGGATCTTGGGGTCTGAGTCCATAGCACACTCAAAACTGCTGCGCAGGTTGACTCTGTGGTTAAGAAGGCATATGGTGCATTGGCCTTCATCAACTGTGGGATTGAGTTTAAGAGCCGAGAAGTAATGTTACAGCTATATAGGACCCTGGTCAGACCACACTTGGAGTACTGTGCTCAGTTCCGGTTCAACAAACTACAGGACAGGTGTGGAAACTATAGAAAGGGTGCAGAGGAGATTTACAAGGATGTTGCCTGGATTGGGGAGCATGCCTTATGAAAATAGGTTGAGGGAACTCGGCCTTTTTTCCTTGGAGTGGCGGAGGATGTGAGGTGACCTGATTGAGGTATATAAGATGATGTTAGATATAGGTCGTGTGGATAGTCAGACGCTTTTCCCCAGGGCTGAAATGGCTAACACAAGAGGGCACAGTATTAAGGTGCTTGGAAGTAGGTACAGTGGAGGTGTCAGGGGTACGCTTTTACGCAGAGAGTGGTGAGTGCGTGGAATGGGCTGCCAGCGACGGTAGTGGATGGTGGATACAATAGGGTCCTTTAAGAGATCCTGGATAGGTACATGGAGCTTAGAAAAATACAGGGCTATGGCTAACCCTAGGTAATTTCAAAAGTAAGTACACATTCGGCACAGCAGTGTGGGCTGATGGGCCTGTATTGTGCTGTAGGTTTTCTATGTTTCTATTTCACTTGAAGCCTCATGGAACCCTCTTGGAAACAGCAAGCTCCAGATCGCTCAATCGGCCAGAAAACGCACCGCCAAAATGTAGATCATAGGCTCCAACAGTAGCAGAAAGAAAAAGACGTTTAAAAAAAAAGTGAAAGTAGTAGTTTCGTGAGCCACCTGGAGGATGTCGCCCTTGAACACACTATTCGTTGGTGCTATCTTCTTCCCCGTCATAATTGGACTGGGGAGGTATCACCAGTCATACTGAACCTGAAAACATGCTAACTTATGAAAGACAGTTCACAAAATAGCAATAATTACTTGCTTCAAATCCATTATTATTATTAACAATTCTTCTTAAGCTATATGTATTTTCATTAATATTTTTAAAACTTACACTTGGCATTCCTGCTCATCATCCACCTGAAAATGGTATGTTCTATCATCTATAAAAGAAGATGCACCATCCAATTACAAGCAGTCAGAAATTATTAAAAAATGCTTTCTACACTAACTTGATTACAAAATATTTCCAAAAATTCTTCCTAACACTACACCCTCCCCCAAAAGTTGATATTATAAATGTCATTAATGTGCAAGTCTCATAACTTACTCACTACTCTGAGTTAAGAGTTTGTTGTGTTATCATCTCCCTTACGAGAGAGATGAGATTGGAGGAGGATACCAGCGGGGATGACGACAGAGCAGAGATGGCTGAAGTTCCTCTGAATAGTTCACAAGACGCAGGATAGATATGTCCCACAGAATAAGTTATTCTCAAATGGCAGGGGTAGGCAACTATCAATGACATATAATGTAGCAAAAGTGAATGGGAAGTTGGATGATTGGGAAGCTTTTAAAATCCAACAAAAGGCAACTAAAAAAGCTATAGGAAGGGAAAAGATTAAATATGAGGGCAAACTAGCCAATAATACAAAGCAGGATTCCAGAAGTTTTTTTTCAGTTATTTAAAGGGTAAAAGGGAGGTGAGAGTTGATATTGGACCACTGGAAATTGATGCTGGTGAGATAGTAATGGGGAACAAAGAAATGGCTGATGAACTTAATGGGTACCTTGCATCTGTCTTCACTGTGGAAGATGCAACCAGTGTGGCAGAGGTCCATGGGTGTCAGGAAGCAGGAGGGAATGCCATTGCTATTACAAAGGAAAAAGTGCCAGGCACACTCAAAGGTCTCAAGATGGATAAGTCACCTGGACCAAATAGTCGATTCCCAGAGTCCTGAGAGAGGTTGCTGAAGAGATAATGGTTGCATTGGTCATGATCCTAGAGAACTGGAAGATTGCAAGAAGGGAGGAAGGCAAAAGAAAGGAAATTATAAGCCAGTTAGCCTAAACATAGTGGTTGGGAAAGTGTTGGAGTCTATTATTAAGGATGAGGCTTTGCTGTACTTGCAGACTAATAATAAAATAAGTCAAAGTCAGCATGGTTTCTGTGTAGGGAAATCTTGCCTGACAAATTTGTTAAGAGTTCTTCGAGGAAGTAACAAGCAGGGTGGACAAAGGCAAGGCAGTGGATGTCATTTGCTTGGATTTTCAGAAGGAATAAGATAAGGTGCCATACATGAGGGTGCTTAGCAACATACAATCCTATGGCATGGATAGAGGAATGGCTGACAGGCAGAAGGCAACTAGTGGGAATAAAAGGGTCCTTTTCTGGTTGGCTGCCGGTGACTAGTGGTGTTCTTCAGGGGTCAGTATTGGGACTACTTACTACTTTTCATTGTTTATGAATGATTTGGATAATGGAATTGATGGTTTTGTGGCAAAGTTTGCAGATGATACTGAGATAGGTGGAGGAGTAGGTAGTGCTAAGGAAACAAGGCAATTGCAACAGGATTTTAATAAATGGGGAGAATGGGCTAAAAAGAGGCAGATGGAATAAGTATTGGGAAATGTATGATAATGTATTTTGGTAAAAAGAACAATATTGCAGACTATTATTTAAATGGGGAGAAAGTTCAAACATCAGAGGTGCAAAGGAACCTTCTCCCAGAGATTTAATTTACATGTTGAGTCTGTGGTAAAGAAGGCAAATGCAATGTTAGTATTTATTTCAAGGGGAATAGAATATTAAAACAAGGAGATAATGCTCAGCCTTTATTAGACACTAGTGATGTTGCACTTGGAGTACTGTCAACAGTTTTAGGCCACATATCTTAGAAAGGATGTATTGTCATTGGAGAAAGTCCAGAGGAGGTTCACAAGGATGATTCCAGGAATGAACGGGTTGTTAACATATGAGTAGTGTTTGGCAGTTTTGGGCCTGCACTCACTGGAATTTAGAAAAATGCATGGGGCTCTCATTAAAACTCATCAAACATTTAAAAAAAATATCATGTATGGGATGTGGGCGTCAACAGCTAAGTCAGCATTTATTGTCCATCCCTAGTTGCCCATGAGAAGGTGGTGATGAACTGCCTTCTTGAATTGCTGCAGTCCCTGAGGTGTAGGTACACCCACAGTGCTGTAAGGGAGGAAATGCCATTATTTTGACCCATCGTTCCCAGGTATATGCTGTTCTTGTCCTTCTAGATAGTACTGGTCGTGGGTCTGGAATGTGCTGTCTTAGGAACTCTGGCAAATGTTGAAAGGACTAGATAGGATGGATGTGGAGAGGATGTTTCCTGTGGTGGGGGTATCCAGAACTACAGGGCACAGCCTCAAAACTGAGGGTAACTTTTTAGTACAGAGAAAAGGAGGATTTGTTTTAGCTGGAGAATAGTGAATCTGTGGAATGCTCTGCCACAGACTGCTTTGGAGGCGGAGTCCGTAGGTATATTTAAGGTGGAAGTTGATAGTTTCCTGATGGGTCAGGGCATCATAGGATATGGTGAGAAGCCAGGTGTATGGGATTGAGCGGCATGATGGAATAGCAGAGCAGACTTGATGAGCTGAATGGCCAAATTCTGCTCCTATGTCTTATGTAATTCACCAACAATCATTCACCCTCCCTTCCACTAATCTTTCTCAAGCTTCTCCATGTCTTTGGATCTCACCTCCCCCAGCTTCCTCCTCCTCATTCTTATTCTCATTTTCCCTATTTTCACTTAGGGATAATGTCATTCAATTTTAAGCAGATAAGTCTTCTATTAGTTTTAATAGATAAAACCCTATTTAAGTTTCAGCCAAATTTATATTTTAAAAAATTGAAGACAAAAATGTGCAGAAAATTTGCAACATATCTGTAGCTTTTCACAATTTTTAACCTAAATGAACAAGTTACAGTAGTTACACCCTTGCATTTTATGTACAGGCAACTTAATGCATCTTTTAATATATGGAAACATACGTGATATGAGATCAAAACATTTTCTCTCTTCAGGATTTGCTTTCACCTGACATGTAAGTAGATTAAGCTTCGCTGGTGGTCTATTAACCTATAAGAAAATCAGAAATGCTTGAAAACATGCAAATAAACCTTGCAAAATAGTAGCACAATTATTGTACTCTAGTAGCAACTACTCTATGGGACAAGAAACTGCAGCTTTTTATTACATGATTTCCAATCATGTTATACAATCAAACTAATTCCTTCATTGCACACTGCCCAATATTACCATCCATAGTTTCAGTAAGGAGTAAAAGTCCAATCAGTTTCCCAAGAGCAGGTTAACATTTCCACAATTTTCATAATTGAGAAAAAACCTTTGCATATAGGGATGATTTTTGAATAGTGAGCACATGGCAGTTATGAACAATTCCTTAAAACAGATAACCCACCGAATGTTGAAAGGACCAGATAAGGTGAATGTGAAGAGGACCTTTCCTATAGCGGGGTTATCCAGAACTAGAGGGCACAGCCTCAAGATTGAGGGGCGACCTTTAGGAACGAAGTAAAGTGGAAGATTTTTTTTAGCCAGAGAGTAGTGTATCTGTGGAATGCTCTGCTACAGATGCGGTGGAGGCCAAGTCCGTAAGTATATTTAAGGCAGAAGTTAATAGTTTCCTGATCGGTTAGGGCATCAAAGGATATGGCAAGAAGGCAGGTGTATGGTGTTGAGTAGGATCCAGGATCAGCCATGATGGAATGGCAGAGCAGACTCGATGGGATGAATGGCCTAATCCAACTCCTATGTCTTATGGTCAATTCTACCTTAGAAAATATAAAGCTTTTTTTGAAACTTACTGTTCCATGTGAAATCGTTAGATAACCATTTTTTACTGTACATTTCCTTTTCTGCCACACTTTCCTAAGCCTGGAAAAAAAAATTACATTAAAATTTGCATGTAGCTAACCACAGTTCATGTACTTTAGAAAATATTACTTGTTTTGAATTGGAAATATTTCTGAATTGTTTTTGGACCTCTAAATATCAAGTCATTACATTGAACCTCCAAGGTCACTGGTTTCTGGCTACAGTTGTGCATATCCTTTGTTGGGAAGGCCCACTTTTAAGAGCCATTCATAAAGCTGCATGAGTTATTTTAACCATACATAACCACATATAAGGAAACTCACATTACCCTTGGGATACTGGCAATGCTGGATTGGCAGATTTTCCAGCCAACTGGCAGATTGAATGCCATACCTAAGAATGCTTCAAAATATTTTTAATTTACTAATTTTAGAGGCCACACTTTATGATAGAAAATCTTCCAAGTTAAAAGGCGCATGAGTACCAGGGGATCCAATGACTTAAAGTAGAGTGCACAAACCAGGGTTGAAGTTAGTGGAAAGGCAGCATGGGAACCAGCGACCCAGACAGCTGGACAATGACCCAATACCTATCTTTTGAATCAAAGTTCTTCTAGATAAACACATTGACCCACAAGTCCATCAAGCAGTTGTCTCCATAGAATGCCCTGCAAGCACATTGAGACATGAATAGACTACCCAAATCATCTGGCCTCTTCGCTAGAAATCACGAACAAGCATCAAACCGTCATTTGGTTGGCGGTGACAGCAGACATCGCTGTCAGATCTTTCCGGCATGGTTGGAATCTCAATCTCAATGCATGCTGCCCTTTGGGCAATTGAGATGAGGAACAGACAGTCACCCACCTCTTTGCAGACTGTGGATTAGCAAACACGGTCTGGAGAAGAATGCAAGGCACCTTATCACACTTCATCCCAAGCAGCACCTCTCCTGGGTCCTCACATACTTCTGATGATTTTACAGGTTTCACTTTTAAGGAGCCGGGGATTTCTGCTCATTGCCGACAGCCATGCTTGTTAGCAGTGAACAGCCTAATGGGATAGAACTGAGAACTCCAGAGACAGCAATTGTGTATGCTGCACAACATGAGGCTAATAATAGTTACATCATTAAAATTTGTCACTCTGGCTGGTTTGCTTACCTTGCTTCAATAAAGTCGATAATTCTTTGATAAATGTTTTTAAGATGAAGAGTTTCACTGGTATTTCTTAAAATTGTTCAACAAATAACAGAAAAAATGTAACATACCCATCACTTTTTTTATACAAAGCACCACTTTTTTCTGTTCCATGTTCTTTGTTTCCTTGAGGTTGATGCAAGCTGTACATGGTGCTCTGCCGAACCTGCGAATCCTAAATGGAACAATAATTTTGTTACACCTTACAACTCAATTTAATCAAGAATGGGGGAATGATAAAAGATTATCCCTAAAATGTTAACTTTGTTTTCTCCACTGATGCTGACTAATCCAATTTTTTTTTTGTTTCTGTTTATAGAAACATAGAAAACCTACAGCACAATTAAGGCCCTTCAGCCCACAAAACTGTGCTGAACATGTCCATAGCTTAGAAATTACCTTGGGTTACCTGTAGTCCTCTATTTTTCTGAGCTCCATGTACCTATCCAGGAATCTCTTAAAAGACCCTATCGTATCCACCTCCACCACTGTCACCGGCAGCCCATTCCACGCACTCACCACTCTCTGTGTAAAAAAACTTACTCCTGATATCTCCTCCGTACCTACTTCCAAACACCTTAAAACTGTGCCCTCTCATGCTAGCCATTTCAGCCCTGGGAAAAAGCCTCTGACAATCCATACGATCAATGCCTCACATCATCTTATACACCTCTATCAGGTCACCTCTCATCCCCCAACGCTCCAAGGAGAAAAGGCCGAGTTCACTCAACCTATTCTCATAAGGCATGCCCCCCCAGTCCAGGCAACTCCATGAATTATCAGTACTGATTTTTCTCAATAACACTTCATAATTTAAAATGCATTAAATATTAGTTGCTATGTACAAAACCACTTATAGATTTTCTGCTAATATGGAGAATATTGTTCCGTTTATATTTATCTACTTCAGAAAACTGGAGAGCAATGCAGAAATGCCAATACAGTACAAAGGAAGAGCAGATATACAGTGGATTCCAGTTAATTGGGACACATTGGCACCAGTACATCTTGGCTCAATTACATGGCTGCCCCAATTAGCCAAAGTTTCATGGAAATAGTTAAAAAGGTATAGTGCGCATGCGCCGGTCATACATGCAGCCTGGTACAGCCGTTCCCATCTATTCTTACTTCCTTCTTCTTACTTCTTAATTTACATTTTTTTTTGTATTTTTTTTTCTCATGGTAACATGTCGAAGCTGCACCCTCTCTAACATGCTGGTAGAGAGAGTTTTATTTGGGTTTTCTTTAGTGCTGGAAATGGTTACATCCCGACACGCGGGACAGAAGCAAGGTCGCATTGTGTATTCCAAGGACCAGCAAAGACCAGCCGGCTTAGTGAACAGAGCGGTGGACACCCCTGCTGAAATCTGGAGGAAAACACACAGAGGGGGAATCACAAAGCCGAGGAAAGAGGACCAGGTCAAGACAACAGAGACTTTTGGAGAAGAGGAGTTTGGTGGGTAATACCATTCCGGCTGACCGGAAGTGCACTGAAAGCGGTAAGCGTAAAGGAGTTGGGTGCTTTCTGTTCTGGCTAACAACGGATGGTGAAATCCGGGGTATATTACGATCGAGGAATGTGTTTGCAGACTGGATATTGAACTTTTTACTGTTGGACTTCGGCCACATTCCACCGTGATACAACACTTGGCGGCACGGGAGGTTGTTCCTGCCTGTGACCATCGAACGTGCAGCTCCTCCCGTGGAGGGTCAGACACCCTGAGCCAATAGACTGGTCCTGGACTTATTTGCCATCTGGCATAGTTTGCATTTTGGTGTTTGCTTGTTGGGGTTTTTTGTATTGCTATATTTACGCTCTATTCTTGGTTGGTGCGGCTGTAACGCAACCAAATTTCCCTCGGGATTAATAAAGTATATCTACCTATCTATCCATATGAAAAAAAGACAAATTACCATTTAACTGAGTGACATATTATGTACTGAAATGAAATACAGAACAAATTAGAACACTACCAATACTACTGTTGCATCCAACAATGGCAGAAAATCTGTGCCGTAGCTGTTAAACTAGAAAAGCTGTTTCATTGGGGCAGTTCCTCTCTCCTAACCTCAGAGGCCTGGGTCCAGTGGCATGAATAGACGTCACAATTGCAGTCTTCCCTGGTTAATGTGGATGATCATGACTGCTGTGCCTCATTGTGCCCTTCGTTCACTACATGGTGTTGCTGAACCGCCTTCCTGGCCATTAGATCTCACTGAAGATCCCACCCGCCCAGTCCACCAGAGCTGACTTCTCATACTAGGACAGGCATGCCCCTATCTCACTGGGGTATGAGATCCTTCAGCTACCTACACCTCATTTAGCCCCCATGTTGCCCCCTGGTGTACCAGTGTATAGCTGCTGTTGCATGCAAACAGCTACTTGGAGCCACAGAGCTCAGTGTCTTTGTAGTTCTTAACGTGTTGAAGTAGTGATCATTTCATTTTCGCTCAGCCATTTTTGGTATCTCCAAGTCTGAATGCTTGAAACCACGGTTCTGAATAGTCTTACTGCTTATTTCTCACCAACTATCAGTGACAAAAGTCACTGCTTCTTGAACACAAACACAGGCAACTGACACTATTTAAAAACTTCTAGCTCTAATTTATTTTTACAGCTGTGCAGACCAACCATTGCTCTGAGCAGGAAATTTTTACGAAGACTGAGAACTGCACAGCACTTTATTTGTGTTTTTCTTTGGTAATATGCATGCTATGAATATTTAGAAGGCAAATTGAAAAATCACATTCTTTTGATTTTATTAATTTAAGGGTATAATAAAATACAGTACAAAGAAAATCTTTCATGTTTCATAAACATTTTCTTGTCAGTCTTAATTACAAATCCATTGTCTACAAAACGTAGTGGATTTGGCCCAGTACATCATGGGTAAAGCCCTCCCAACCATTGAACATATCCACATGAAATACAGTCGTAGGAAAACTGCATCCATCATCAGACAGCACCTCCACCCAGGCCATGCTCTCTTCTCGCTGCTCTCATTAGGTGCAAGAGCCTCAGGACTCAGACCAACAGGTTCAAGAACAGTCACTATCCCACAACCATCAGGCTCTTGAATAAAAAGGGATAACTACACTCACTTGCCCTATCATTGAGATGTTTCCCAGAACCAATGATATCACTTTAAGGACTCTTTATCTCACCTTCTCATGTTCTCATTATTTATTGCTATTTATTTATATTTCCTTTTGCAGTTTGTTGTCTTCTGCACTCTGGTTGATTTTTGATTGATCATGTTATAGTTGATATTCTATACATTTGCTGAGTATGACCACAGGAAAATTTTACTTTGTACTTTGTAAACATTGTCCAGATTAATTTTACATCCAGAGGAAAGATGCACCTTAATCCTCATTAAAACATCCAAATGTTCCACTTTTAGTCTGTTTCTGGATTTACATTTGATTGAATGCATAAGACTGAATCCACAATTTGCAGTCAGCACTAAAAATCTGAAATATTCCAATGATGTCAACAAGAACTGACAGTTCCTCAAATTCTTTGTTTCTAAGCATGTAGTTCAACATATCAGTGAATTTCTTAATTGAACCAGTGTTAACTTTCTCAGAAACAATAAATTTGAAATTGCAGTATTGCTGCGATATTTTTGAGGCAATGCATTTGTCATAGTTGGTGATAGTAACAAAGAAGCTAAGTAAGAAAATTCCAGCTGCGTGGCAACAATGGCTATGAGTGTGGGAGCTTTTCATTTACTGTGCGACTGCACAGCTTAGAGAGAACATGGCGTAGTGCTTAGGATGGAGGTAAACACTGGTAGCTCAGGTGAGGTTTTTGACGTTGCAGTGTTTGCTGAGCTTGGCAATTAGCTTGCAGACGCTTCATCACCAGTCGAGGTGACATCCTCAGTGCATGGTTTTCTTCTGATAACTCCATAAACAAACAGATTGAAATAGATGTCATCTACAAACCCCTAAGAGCCAAAGAACGCGAGCCAATAGAATGCAAAGGTCAACTGAAGAGGTAAGCCAATCTGGACCAAGACAAGTGAGCAAACAGGGGGTGGGGGCTATATAAACGCAAACACTCCCAGAGAGAGACACCAACAACTGTGCACTGAGGATGTCACCTCAATTGGTGATGAAAAGTGCAAGCTAATTGCCAAGCTCGGCAAACACTGCAACATCAAACGGTGTACTGCCTAACGGCCACACGACATGCACGTGACTGACGCTAGTTAGAAAATGTTAGGCAAGTCTCCTGCTCCAAATAAAGGGAATCCCAGCTACTTTCTCAATTTGTTTTTGTTCTTTAAGAGCTGTCCCAGCAGCTACCCTGATTACCCATGGCCCTATTAATCAGAATCCATTGTATATGAATCTTAGTCAAATTGAGAAAGATGATTGCATTTACCATGATCTGCAACTTAGATTAAAGGTTAACAGTATCAGGAAATTTCTTACAGGAAGTGACATATTTTGTACTTTTATTTCCTTCCTTGTTTCAAAGTCATGCCAGGAAAGATGACATTATGCATTTTTATGCATTAGGCATTCATTCCTAAGCACCTGACCTTCCATCATAGTGTTTCCAAATTTACTTTCATAACCTATATAATTCCTGCTGCAATTTATTCTCTATCATCATTAGTCAACATAAAATCATGCAAGTATATTGAACTTGTTAATATCCCAGACATGCATGCAACTAAAACTTGCTGGTTTTGAATCAAGGTAATTTGCTTTGGACTCAAAAGATGAAAGCAACAACTTCACTTGCAAGGGGTAAAAGTTGGATTTTTCTTTGTAAAGTTATGTAAAAATGATTAGAAATGTATTTGCTATTTGACGGTGATTTTCCTTTGTTGTAACCACCATAATTCTTCTTTGTCCTACTCATCAATAATTTAAAATATTATAGCACTTAAATATGAACTGTAACAAATTACTGTTTACTTTTTGTCTTAAAAGTAACAAATTTACATTTGTGCAAAAATTCAAATAATCTTACTCAAACGTGGTACAAATACTAAATATGTTCTCCGACTAAAATTAAACAAACAGATAATATTTAACAGGCAGGGAAAATACAAGAATAACTTACTCTCCTAGACTTTGATCACAAACGTATTTGCATTTTGGAAGGAAGCAAAATATATCCTTTAGTTACAAAAAGTGTTAACAAATCATATCTAGCACAGTTTTGATATATTATTAATCACATGCATTTATTACCAAATGTTATGTTATTCTGTATTCTTATTATCTGACAAACCACTTACCATATAGAAATAAATCAACAGAATATTTTAACTATCATGACCCAAAATACCTGTAATTCTGCACATTAATTCTGGAGACTAATATAGTTTCACATTGCCAAATATCACTACTTGTGGATGGTGTTGAAATGTTAACAAAATCCTTTTCACAACTCAGTTTATATATTAACAATATTAGAAACACTCAAACATACTTTTTCTCTCCATCTTTAAAAAAAAAGTTCTATTGTTAATCTTATTTGATCTTGAAAGTGTATCTAAAGTTGTCAATATCATTCCAAATTCTCATTCTCCACTATGAGCAGTCATGAGCTATATTACCATAAGACACAGGAACAGAATTAGGTCATTAGGCGCACTGAGTCTGCTCTACCATTCTATCATCGCCGATTTATTATCTTTCTCAACCCCATTCTTTTGCCTTCTCTCTGTAACTTTTGACACCCTGGCTAATCAAGAATCTATCAACCTCTGCTTTAAATATACTCAATGACTAGGCTTCCACAATCGCCCGTGGCAATGAAATCCAGATTTACCACCATCTGGCTAAAGAAATTTCTCCTCATCTCTTTTCTAAATTATGCTCCTCTCGTCTAAGGTTGCACCCTCTGGCCCTAGACTCATCCACTAGAGGAAGCATCCTCCCCACATCCACTCTGTTCAGCCTATTCAATATGTTTCAATGAGATCCCCTCTCATTCTTCGAAACTCCAATAAGTACAGCACAGAGTCATCAAACGCTCTCAGACATTATCTCTTTCGTTCCCAGAATCATTCTCATGAACCTCCTCTGAACCCTCTTCAATGACAGCACATCTTTTCTAAGGCTACGTCCACACTAGACCAGATAAATCCATAACCAAAGCTTTTTCTCGTTTTGACCTTCCATCCACATTGAAACAGAGTTTTCCTCCTCTGAAAACAGAGCTTTTTAGAAATGCTCTCCAGAGTGAATAAATCTGAAAACGTTTAATATCCGGTGTAGTGTGTACAGGATAATTGGCTATTTTTAAAACCTCTGTCATGACATGCTGGAACAAATGGTGACGGAACAAATAGATGCAATTGTCACTTTTGCCCAGTAGCTCGTTTTATTGCACATGTTAAATACAGCAAAATAATACACAAAGAAATGGCTAAATGAGGTAACAGCAAATTTCACTTTTGCCCAATAACAAGCCTTATTGCATTTAGTTGTAGCTGTCGTCCCTTTCATCGGTGAAGAGACTATGGCTGTAGGAAATATTTCTGGACAAAAGTGCACCAAGTCTTTCGTTTGGCAATTTCCTTTTAAATTTTTCTAGTCCGTAACTGGACAAACACGCACCAAGCATACAGATTCCACTTTGTTTGTTTTCTGTGCATGCCCAGGAGGAAGAGATTCACCCAAATGTCCGTTTTAATGTGAACAGAGGTATTTTCAAAAATGCCTAGTGTGGATGCCTGCCGTTTTTATGCGAAACCGGCGTTTTCAAAATTATCCGGTCTAGTGTGGACGTAACCTCAGATAAGGAGTCCAAAACTGCTCACAATACTCCATGTGCAGTCTGACTAATGCCTTATAAAACCACAGCATTACATACTTGCTCTTGTATTCTAATCTTCTAAAAATAAATGATAACTTTGCATTTGCCTTCCTTACCACTAGCTCAACCTGCAAGTTAACCTTTTGGGAATCCTGAACAAGGACTCCAAGTTCCTTTGCCCCTCAGATTATTGAATTTTCTCCCCTTTTGGAAAATAGTCTACACCTTTATTTCTTCTACCAAAGTGAATAACCACACACTTCCCTACACTATGTTCCATTTGTCACTTCTTTGCCCATTCTCCCAATCCAAGTCCATCTGCAGACACCCTGCTTCATCAACACTACCTACCCCTCCACCTATCTTTGTATCGACTGCAAACTTAGCCTCAAAGTCATCAGTTCCATCATCCAACGTGAAAAGAAGCAATTCCTGTGGAACACCACTAGTCACTGGCAGACAACCAGTAAAGGCCCCCTTTATTCCCACCTTTTTCCTCCTGCCAGTCAGCCAATCTTCTTCTATCCATGCTAGTATCTTTCCTGTAATACCATGGGCTCTTATCTTGTTAAGCAGCCTCATTGCAGCACCTTGTCAAAGGCCTTGACAATCCAGGTAAACAACATCCGCTGACTCTCCTTTGTCTTTATCTTGTTTGTTATTGCCTCAAAGAAAGCTAGAGACTTCTAGAAGTCAGGGGAAATACTGCAATTTCGCAAAGAGACTTTCAATACACATACTTCAGTATATAGACCATTGTGGGAATCTGGTTTAGGCAGGTGCACAATGTACATCACCCAAAGTGGCTCACTGAGTGTCATTAAAGCTTCAGATGGTTGTGATGTTAACCTGGGAGAGGACACCGACTTTGATTCATCTTTTCTTCCATAGAATTTGTAATATTTTGTAGAAACAACGTAGGTGGTGTTTTCCAGAAGCACAAAGGAGTGCAGAGATATCTGCTGTTCAGTAAACAATATGTTTTGTGATAGGTTAGATCTGGATGATAATGTGCACCACTTCATTCAGTGTGACAGCATAGCTTTTGGTTGATAGAGGAATTGGGTAGTTGAAAACTAAGTTTTGCCATGAACATTATTGTTGCTGGGCATTGTGATGTAGGTGGGCAGGCAGGCAGTGGGTCTTACAGATGTTGAGTGTAAGACACCCTTTCAGAACAAGTCAACGGTGACTTTGACATGGCCTCCAAACATCCACAAAATTAAATGTCATCTGTATCAGGGAGGAGAAGATGGCAGCGCGACGCAGCTCGCAGCAGCCACTCCGGTGGTGATGTCTGTTATTTGTCAAGTAGGGTACCGTGCACAATCTTGATTTGATGGAGACGGACGTGAGAGCACGGAGGAACATCTGGTGAAACTTCTGAAATGCCTGCTTTGCTGCTGCTGCTGCTACTGTGTGGTCCAGAATCTCCGGAGGAGAAGGCCCCGAGTCCTCAGCTTTGCTTGTTGTTCAGCAGCCGGGGTGGGGTCGAAGCGCTCGGCAGAGGATGGTGCTCGGAGTGGCTGTGCTGGAGGGGCTGGTCAGAGGCTCGAAGTTTTCGGACGGACTCAGAGTCCGCTGCGGTCGGGTGCTTCCAATGGTGCTGTATCGGCAAGTTGGCGGTGCTTGGAGGTACATGGCGCCTGTGTGGGATGATGAGTCTATCGGGACTTTGAGACTTTTTTTACCGTGCCCATGGTCTGCTCTTTCTCAAATTATAGTATTGCTTTGCACTGTTGTAACTATATGTTATAATTACGTGGTTTTGTCAGTTTTAGTCTTGGTTTGTCCTGTGTTTTCTTGTGATATCATTCTGGAGGAATGTTGTATCATTTTTAATGAATGCATTTCTAAATGACAGTAAACGAGGACTCAGTGTCCTCATAATCTAATCTAATCTTACAGTTTGACAACTGAGATTTGATTTACATCTGGAGTGTTGCTGGTTGAAGATAGCTTCACTTGCAAGGCATTTTTGGAAGTGAGGTAGAATGTTATAATGAGAAAGAACGAGTAAAGTGTTGGGTGAATGATGCAGCTTTGTTTGACACTGGTCTTCATTGAGATTGGCTCAATAGAGGGGACTGAGTGTAGTGTATCTGAGTTTGCTGATGATACTAAATTGAGTGGAAAAGCAAAAGAGTGCAGAATATATGGAGAGTCTGCAGAGAGATTTAGATTGGTTAAGTGAGTGGGCAAGGGTCTGGCACATGGAGTACAATGTTGGTAAATGTGAGGTCATCCACTTTGGAAGGAAAAATGGAAGAGAAGATTATTATTTAAATGGTAAAAAAAAATTGCAGCATGCTGCTGTGCAGAAGGACGTAGGAGTACTTGTGCATGGATCACAAAAGGCTGGTTTGCAGGTGCAGCAGGCTATCAAGAAGGCAAATGGGATGTTGGCCTTCATTGCTAGAGGAACTGATTTTAAGAGCAAGGAGGTTATGTTGCAATTGTACAAGGTACTGGTGAGGCCACACCCAGAGTACTGTGTGCAGTTCTGGTCTCCTTACTTGAGGAAGGATATACTGACTTTGGAGGCAGTGCAGAGGAGGTTCACCAGGTTGATTCCAGAGATGAGAGATTGAGTCACTTGGAACTGTACTCACTGGAATTCAGAAGAATTCAGAAAGATTATGAAAGAGCTAGACAAGATAGAGACAGGAGAGTTCTTTCCACTGATAGGTGAGACTAGAACTAGGGGACATAGCCTCAATATTTGCGGGAGTAGATTTAGAACTGAAATGAGGAGGAACTGCTATTCCCAGAGGGTGGTGAATCTGTGGAATTCTCTGCCCAATGAAGTAGTGGAGGCTACCTCAGTAAATATATTTAAGATAAAGTTGGATAGATTCTTGCATAGTAGGGGAATTAAGGGTGTAGGGTAAAGGCAGGTAGGTGTAGATGAGTCCGTGGACAGATCAGCCATGATCTTATTGAAAGACAGAGCAGGCTCGATTTGCCAGATGGCCTACTCCTGCTCCTATTTCTTATGTTCTTATGGCTCTGTTGTAAACCATATCATGGTGCAAACATAAGAAAGAGATGGATTTCTGTTGGCAGTTGAATTTGAGCAGGGTATTCCATAATCATTCTTGAAAGATGAAGCAAATGCTTTGGCATATTTGAAAAAGGCTGATACTTAACAATGCATGTATTTAAAAAAATAATCATTATGCAGTCAAGATCATGACCAGTATGTCTCAAGATGGACAAAATACATCGTGTAATTTGGAAACCAGATTTTCAGCCACTGGAGAAGTTGCTTCAGAAA
The DNA here is from genome assembly GCF_963921235.1 of Mobula hypostoma. Lineage (NCBI taxonomy): Eukaryota > Metazoa > Chordata > Chondrichthyes > Myliobatiformes > Myliobatidae > Mobula > Mobula hypostoma. The sequence goes on from NC_086098.1 coordinate 62,707,679, forward strand.
GACTCTTGTGACAACATTCCCCTGTAGAAACTTCCCTGTAGTTACCAGACATCCTCCTCTCCTTTCTTAAAGATAATCTTTGGCATACCTTACTCTTTTCAGATGAGTAAAATGCGATTATAGATTTGATACTTAAGCTTCTTAGGATCTTAGCAGGGTACCGTGTTCTTCCAATGCACAATTTTTCGGATGTGACATGGTTTTCTCAATTTCCTATCAGTTAGAAATAAACTGCTGAGAGAAGGAGTCAAAGGCACTAATATTAAAAACTAGTTGATGAATTCTTTGAAGTGTTCTTTCCAGCAAGCATTAACAACTTGAATCAAAGGTGTTCAATCCCATTTCTGGTTTTCACTGGGGAAGCAGTGTTTGAGCTGTAGACGGCTTTACCACCTTTTAAGAACTTGAGAATATAATGCCATTGTTGAGCCTTGTGCACTCTCAGTCTATCTGTCTTTAGGTCAACGATATTCCAGTAGACCTCTGGAACTGTAGGCACATCAACTGATGCAGTGCTGAATTTCACCACTGGCATCTGTCTTCATCAAGATGTGGATCCTAATATTTGAGAAATGATTCACATTTTCCAGTCTCACTAAGAACTTGCATCTTACATTTACAACTGATTAGCTTGTAGTCATTCTCACCAAATCAGTCATAGCTCTGCATTTCTTTGCAACTACCAATTATGGCATACTTCAGGGCAGCTCATAAGCCATGGACACTTTGCTACTCCTGTAGGTGAGTTGTTGACAGTCTACCTGTAAGTGCTAACTTTAGAGCTTCTGACAGCCTCAACACTGATTGTCTTATGACAACATTTAGATTGACATTATTGTTTTGGAGTCAGGTTGATGAAAGTAATAAAGCACTTTAAGCCACAGCCTGTCTAACAATCATCTGTATCCATTGTGGCTATTTACACAAACTTGTTCTCTGACTGTAAAAAGTAAATTGACGAAACACAAACAGAAATTATTGCTTTTCAATAATGTTATAACATTTTGCACCAGCATTACGGCACTCGAAATACTGCTCACCTCTTTTTGTTCAACCTGAAGTCCTGCTTTAAGTACATCCCGAAGCTGAACAAGCTGTTTTCTTTCTTCATCCTGCACCTGCTTGATCTGGAAATAAAATCTATATAGTCATATTTCAGAGAGCAAAACTAGTTGTGCTCAATAGGTGCAGAATTAAGAAAAAAGACAAGGAAGTGCTATTTTTCTCCTATATTAGCCACTTAGCACATATTCACACATAGAACACTTATGCAGTTTCATTGATGGGATGATAATAATGAAAAAAATCTCTATTAAGTATCCTTACTCAACTTCAATTAGTCAAAAAGCTGGACAAGGGAAATTGATATATAGCTCTAGAAATTCCACAGATATCTAGTAATGCAACATCCAACAAAATAATTGAATATATGAAAATGTTTCTTTTTCCACCTCTCCTCTTTTCATTTCACATTTAATTTTGGGCACATTCCACTAAATATTTCATCCAGATGCCAAATAGCTGAACAACATTATTAACAATGTCATTTTTCAAATAGGAATCATATCTGAAATCCAAGGCCAAGCTTACAGAGTGTAGATGTGGTAAAAGGAGAACTGACTGCAAAAGGAAATAGGTCCTCTCGTGTATTTGCAAGGCCCGCTCATTCAGTGGAATTGGACAAAAGGACAAATGAAAGAAAATGAAGATTTAACTAATTTAGTCAACAAACTATCAATAAAATAATCAGTTATACATGAATAGCAAAAATAGACAAAGTAACTGGAAATGCCCCTCCCCCCCCCCCCCCCCAATTTCTAATATGATTGAATGCCAGTGTCTATTGCTGTGCAAGCTGTCCTTGGGTAGAAGCTGCTTGACAAACAGGAAATTAAAGAAATTCTTAAGGCTTAAAGTGCGGAATGTAGTAGCATTTCTAGTAACCTATTTGCTAAACTAAGCAAATCAACTGTATTCTTAGGGTAATACTAATGAATAACTTACCAAAAAAAAATGAAAATAGCATTACAAAAGATCAGCAAAAGAAAAATTTGTGAGATTGTATCTTAATTAGGTACAGTAATTCTCACAGGATGAAAAACGAGAAGCAGTTCTGAATAGTTTCACAGTGTTAGTTGGCTAAACTCCAAAAGTAGTTGTGGAAAATATAGTCATGCATAATCAGAAATGATTAAAACTATGTTGTCAATATGCACAGTAACTAGTAAAAATGCAGATTTATTAGCATTTATTTGTTCAGAAACTTAATGAGTGTCTTATTATGGGTTTAACCAATCAAGTTATGTTGAATCTTATTTCAATTTGTTCAGCTGACTGCTTTGATACACTTGGGCAAATATGAAAATGTTGATATTTTCCCAAGTCAGTCCATCAAAAAGGAATAAGTTACAGCATAATCCAAGTGGTTAAAACTCATAAGGCACTCGTGGTTCCAGTTGCCCTGGCCCAATTATCTCATCATGATCATGAGATGTACAGAACCCCCCTGAGTCATTCATTCATTAGCGATCACTGGTAATCGATTATGATTCTTCTCCTGGTGGTTGATCCGGTCACTTGTGGGTCTTGAGATGACTAAAGAGGCTGATCCATGATCTACAAGTCCTATTGTAGTGTTGGCAGGTGTAGGTCATTGAAGTGGTGAAAGATGTAGCTGGTTGGGCCTTTCCCAGACTCTCCTTACGTTGAAACCACTTAGTCTCAGTGGCACGGTGGAGGTAGATAGGCCAAATTTTGATCCACGCGCCCCCCCCCCCCCCATTTTTCTAAATTCAAGTGAGTACAGGCCCAAAGCATTAAATCGCTGCTCATATGATAACCCTTTCATTCTCGGAATCATTCTCATGAACCTCCTCTGAAACCTCTTCAATGTCGGCGCATCCTCTCTTAAATGAGGGCCCAAAACTGTTCACAAAACTCAGTGAGGCCTCACCAGTGCCTTGGCATTACTTTTAGTCTTCTTGAAATGAATGTTAACATTGTAGTCGCTTTCCTCACTAATGATTCAAACTGCAAATTAACCTTTAGGGAATCCTGCTCAAGGACTCCCAAATCCCTTTGCACCATGGATTTTTGAATTTTCTCCGTTTAGAAAAGAGTCTACACTTTTATTCTTTCTATCAAAGTGCATGACCATTTGCCTGCCAAGACTGTATTCCATCTGCCACCTTGTTGCCCATTCTCTGAATCTGTCTAAGTCCTCTGCAGCCTCTCTGCTTGCTCAACACTACCGCTCCCTCCACCTATCTTCATATCATCTGCAAACATGGCCACAAAACCACCAATTCCATAAAAATAAAGATAAGACAGTGTAAGTAGAATGGCCATTGCTGTGAGTGTACCAGTGTGTGGAGTGGCTTTGCCTCATCAGGCTTGGGCGAGGGAAAGTACCTGATAAGTTTCTCTTTTTGCTCTTAATTCCTCATTCTTTGTCTGTTAAGAATGGCTCCAGGGGCAGTGTTTTGTACCACGTGTGAGATGCGGTAATTCAGGGAGACCTCCAATCTCCCAGATAACACATCTGCACCAGGTGCACTGAGCTGTTATTCTTCAGAGAATGTATTAAGGAACTAGAGGTGGAGCTCAATGACCTTTGGCTCACAGAGGAAAATGAGGAAGTGACAGATAGGAGCTACAGGAAGGTAGGCACTCCTAGGTTGCAGGAGGCAGATAACTGGGTAACTGTCAGGAGAAAGAAGAGAATACACGACCAGTGCAGAGTGCCCTTGTGGCCATTCTCCTCAATAATAAGTATACCACTTTAGATACATTGAGGGGGATGACCTACAGGGCGAAGTAGCAGTTACCGGGTCTCTAGCACCAAGTCTGGTGCTGTGGCCAGAAGAGAAGAAGAGAGGTGAAGTGCACTGCAGTGGTGATAGGAGATACCATAGTCAGAGGATCAGAGACGAGATTCTCTGGATGTGATAGACATGCCCAGATGGTATGTTGCCTCTCAGATTTCAGAGTCAAGGATATCTCGAATCAGGTGCATGGCATTCTAAAGGGGGAGGCAGTGTGTAATGAGACTGCTAGGAAGGAAAAGCTGATGATAGGACAAAATTGCAGTCAACAGGATGAGTTGGAATGTAAAAGGTAAATAAAAATCAAAAAGGGTTAACATAGGACTGAAGGTGTCATATTTGAAAGCGTGCAGTATGCAGAATAAGGTAGATGAAATTGTAGCACAGTTACAGATTGACATATGGGCATCACTGAATCGTGGCTGAAAAAAAGATTATAGGTGGGAGCTTAACATCCAAGGATACACAATGTATTGAAAGGACAGATGGTTAGGCAAAGGAGGTGGCGTGGCTCTGTTGGTAAAAAATGAAATCAAATCATTAGAAAGAGGTGACATAGGGTCAAAAGGTGTTGAATTGTTGCAGGTAGAACTAAGGAACTGCAAGTGTAAAAAGATCCGGATGGGAGTTATATACAGACCCCCAAGCAGTAGTAAGGATATGGTCTACAAATTCCAATGGAAGATAGAATATACATGCCAAGAGGGCATGTTACAATAGTCATGGGGAAATTTCAAAATGCAAGTAGATTTGGAAAATCAGCTATGTACTGGATCCCAAAAGGGGGAGTTTCTACAATGCCAACAGAATGTCTTTTAGAGCAGTTTGTGGTTGAGCCCACTAGGGAATTAGCTATTCTGGATTGGGTGTTGTGCAATGAACCTGAATTAATTAGAGAACTTAAGATAAAGGAATCCTTTGGGAGCAGTGATTATGATAGAATTTACCCTGAGATCTGAGGAGAAACTAAAGTCAGATGTATCAGTATTACAGTGGAGTAAAGGAAATTACAGAGGTATGAGAGAGAAGCTGGCCAAAATTGACTGGAAAAGAACACTGGCAGGCATGACTGCAGAGCAGCAATGGTTGGAACATCTGGAAGCAATAGAGAAGACGCAGGATTTATACCTCCCAAAGAGGAAGAAGTATTCTAAAGGCAAGATGACACAACTGAGGCTAATAAGAGTAGTTAGAGCCAACATAAAAGCCAAAGAGAGGGCATATAATACAGTAAAAAATACTGGGATGTTAGAGGATTAGGAAGTTTTTAAAAACCAAAGGCAACTAAAAACATTAAGGAAATGATGGGATACAAAAGTAAGCTAGCCACTAATATTAAAGAGGATACCAAAAGATTCTTCAGAAACATAAACTGTAAAAGAGAGGTAAGAATGAATATCGGACCACTGGAAAATGATGCTGCAGAGGTAGCAAGGAAATGGCGACAAACTGAAAAAGTAATTTGCAACAGTCTTCACTGCGGAAGACACCAGCAGAATGCTGCAAGTTCAAGTGTGTTAGGGAAGTGGCAAGTGTGTGAAATTGTCATCACTAGGGAGAAGGTTCTTGGGAAACTGAAAGGTCTGAAGATAGATGAGTCACCCTGGACCAGATGTATACACCATAGGGTTCTGAAAGAGATGCATGAAGAGATTGTGGAGGCATTAATAATGATCTTTCAAGTATCAATTGATTCTGGCATTGTCCTGGAGGAATGAAAAATTGCAAATGTTCACTCCACTCTTCAAGGAAGAGAGGCAGAACAGAGGAAATTATAGGCCAGTTATTCTTACCTATGTAAGCATCTGTGTCAGGATGCTGTTCATGACTATAGCTCAGCATTTAATACCATCATTCCCACAATCCTGATTGGGAAGTTGCAGAACCTGAGCCCCTGTACCTCCCTCTGCAATTGGATCATCGACTCCCTAACAGCAGACCACAATCTGTGCAGATTGGTGATAATATCTCCTCCACGCTGACGATCAACACTGGTGCACTTCAGGAGTGTGTGCTTAGCCCACTGCTCTACTCTCTCTATACCTGTGATTGTGTGGCTAGGCATAGCTTAAATACCATCTAAAAAATTTGCTGACGATACAACCATTGTCGGTAGAATCTCAGATGGTGACAAGAGGGCATACAGGAGCAAGATATGCCAACTAGTGGAGTGGTGTTGTAGCAACAACCTGGCGCTCAACATCAGTAAGACGAAAGAGCTGATTGTGGACTCCAGGAAGGGTAAGACGAAGGAACACATACCAATCCTCATAGAGAGATCAGAACTGGAGAGAGTGAGCAGTTTCAAGTTCCTGGGTGTCAAGATCTCTGAGGACCTAACCTGGTCCCAACATATCAATGTAGTTATAAAGAAGGCAAGACAGCAACTATACTTCATTAGCAGTTTGGAGACTTGGTATGTCAACAAAAACACTCAAAAACTTCTATAGATGTAACATGTAGAGCATTCTGACAGGCTGCATTACTGTCTGGTATGGGAGGAGGGGCTACCTCACAGGACTGAAAGAAGCTGCAGAGGGTTGTAAATTTACTCGACTCCATCTTGGGTACTAGCCTGCAAAGCACTGAGGACATCTTCAGGGAGCAGTGTCTCAGGAAGGCAGTGTCCATTATTAAGGACCTCCAGCACCCAGGGCATGCCCTTTTCTCATTGTTACCATCAGGTAGGAGGTACAGAAGCCTGAAGGCACACACTCAGCAATTCAGGAACAACTTCTTCCCCTCTGCCATCCAATTCCTGAATGGACATTAAACCCTTGAGCACTACCTCACTTTTTAAATATATATTATTTCTGTTTTTGCATGATTTTTAATCTAGTCGATATACGTACACTGTAATTGATTTACTTATTTATTATTATTTTGTTTTTTTTCTTCTTCTATATTATGTATTGCATTGAACTGCTACTGCTAAGTTTACAAATTTCATGACACATGCTGGTGATAATAAACCTGATTCTGATTCTTAGCTCAGTGGTTGAGAAGATGTTGGAGTCGATCTTTAAGCATGTATCTTTGGGGCACTTGGAGGCACATGATAAAATAGGCTGCAGTCAGCATGGTTTACTCAAGGGAAAATCTTGCCTGACAAATCTGTGGTAATTCACTGAAGAAACAACAAGTAGGATAAACAAAGGAGAATCATTTGGTGTTGTGTATTTGGAATTTCAGAAGGCTTTCGACAAAGTGCTGCACATGAGGCTGCTTAATAAGTTAAGAGCCCATGGTTTACTGAAAAAACTCTAGCATGGATAGAGTGTTGGCTGATTGACAGGAGGCAAAGAGGGGGAATAAAAGGAGCCTTTTCTGGTTGGCTGCCAGTCACTAGTGGTGTTCCCCAGGGATCTGTGTTGGGACTGCTTCTTTTTACGTTAAATGTCAATGACTTGAATGATGGAATTGATGGCTTTGTGGCAAAGATTGTTGATGATACAAAGATAGGTGGAGGGGCAGGTGGAGGAAGTAGAGAGGCTACAGAGGGACTTAGACTTAGATCTGGAGAATGGGCAAAGGAGTGGCAGATGGAATATGGTGTTGGGAAGTGTATGGTGTGCACGTTCATAGAAGAAATAAAAGGGTAAACTATGTTTTAAATGGAGAGAAAATTAAAAAATCTGTGGTGCAAAGGGCCTTGGGAGTCCTTGTGCAGGATTCCCTAAAGGTTAATTTGCAGGTTGAATCCGTGGTGTGAAAGGCAAATGCAATGTTAGCATTCATTTCAAGAGGACCAGAACATAAGAGCAAGGATGTTATATTGTGGCATTATAAAGTACTGGTGAGTCCTCACTTGGAGTATTGTGAGTAGATCTGGGCCACTTACCTAAGAAAGAATATGCTGACATTGGAGAGGGTTCAAACAAGGTTCACAAAAGTGACTGTGGGATTGAAAGGCTTGTCACATGAAGAGTGTTGGATGACTCTGGGCCTGTACTCACTGGAATTCAGAAGAATTAGAGGTGACTTCAATGAAACCTATTGAATGTTGAAAAGCGTTGATACAGTAGATGTCAAGAGTATAGAAACATAAAAAACCTACAGCACAATACAGGCCTTTTGGCCCACAAAGCTGTGCCGAATATGTCCTTACCTTAGAAATTACCTAGGGTTACCCATAGCCCTCTATTTTTCTGAGCTCCATGTACCTGTCCAGGAGTCTCTTAAAAGACTCAATCGTATCTGCCTCCACCACCAACCGTTACCAGCAGCCCATTCCACACACTCACCACTCTCTGCATAAAAAAACCTACCCCTGACACCTCCTCTGTACCTACTTACAAACACCTTAAAACTGTGCCCTCTCGTGCTAGCCATTCCAGCCCTGGGAAAAAGCCTCTGACTATCCACACGATCAATACCTCTCATCATCTTATACACTTCTATCAGATCACCTCTCATCCTCCGTCGCTCCAAGGAAAAAAGGCCGAGTTCACACAACCTATTCTCATAAGGCATACTCCCCAATCCAGGCAACATCCTTGTAAATCTCCTCTGCACCCTTTCTATAGTTTCCATAGCTTCCTGTAGTGAGGCGACCAGAACTGAGCACAGTACTCCAAGTGGGGTCTGACCAGGGTCCTATACAGCTGCAACATTACCTCTCGGCTCTTAAACTCAATCCTACGATTGATGAAGGCCAATGCACTGTATGCCTTCTTAACCACACAGTCAACCTGCGCAGCAGCTTTGAGTGTCCTGTGGACTCAGACCCCAAGATCCCTCTGATTCTCCACACTGCCAAGAGTCTTATTATTAATACTATATTCTGCCATCATATTTGACCTACCAAAATGAACCACCTCACACTTATTTGGGTTGAACTCCATCTGCCACTTCTCAGCCCAGTTTTGCATCCTATCGATGTCCCGCTGTAACCTCTGACAGCCCTCCACACTATCCACAACACCGTCAACCTTTGTGTCAACCTTAGGATGTTTCCTAGAGTGGGAGAGTCTAAAGCCAGAGGTCACAGCCTCAGTGTGGAGGGGCCTCCTTGTTTAACGGGGATGTGGAGGAATTTCTTTAACCAGAGAGTGGTGACTCTATGGGATTTGTTGCCACGGGTGGCTGTGGGTAAATTAAAGGCGGAGGTTGATGGATTCTTCACTTGTCTGGGAACGAAGGGATACGGGGAGAAAGCAGGAAATTGAGCCTGAGAGGTAAAATGAATCAGCCATGGTGAAATGGTGGAGCAGGCTCAATGGGCCAAATGGCCTAACTCTACTCCGATATCTTATGGTCTTATCCTCCAAATCGTTGATATTCAACATAAAAAGAAGCAGTCCCAATAGACCCCTGTGGAACACCACTAGTCATCAGTATCCAATCCAAAAATGATCCCTTTAGTCCCTCTACTTTCCTCCTGCCAATCAACCAATGCTCTATCCACGCTAAGCTCTTATCTTGTTTAGCAGCCTCATGTGAGGCACCTTGTCAAAGCCCTTCTGAAAATCCAAATCCACAAATATCCACCAATTCTATTATCTATCCTGCAAGATTGACAACGGGGCGGGAGAGCGGGGAGAGACACTGTGTAGCTTCAGTTGTTATGCAGACAAGGTCCTTATACAATGGTCTGCTTATTACAGCTCCAGGGGAACAGATGCTGGAGGAGCTGTTGCATGGTGGGCTTTCCGTGCTGTGTTGGCATGTAGTCACTCCTGACAATGCTGCCTTCCAGTATTAAATGCAATTATATGTGCCTTGCGCTGTCTGTTCTGTTTCTGCAGCCACACTTTTCTCAAAGACTATAGGACGCAAAGCATCCAGTAAGCATCAGGCTTTAGTCTATAAGGTCACATTCAACCATGGTGATGGCCAGCTGGAGGCAGTTTCTGCAAACTGTGTCAAAACTGTGGAACATAAACTGTCTCCACAATCACACACTGTGATGCTGTAGTAAAAGTCGATGTTTGAATGCTGGACTGCCTTGTCATTATTCTGAAAATTCTTACCTGCACCTCTCAAGTCTTTCAAATTGTATTCTACGTTGACTTCTCAATCCAACTTCCCCTTTGGTCTTGTGAAAATATACTGAAGTGATGTAGTATCTTTTGCAGAAGTCAAAAGACTTTCAGTAGATCTTTTACTAACTTCTTATATCCCTCTTTAATTCAACCCATTTTAAATTTTACAAACACAAAGCTTTTTATTTGCATCATTATTATGCTCCTCCTTCCCATCCCTACTTCTATGCTTCATTTACATAGAAACATAGAAAACCTACAGCACAATACAGGCCCTTCGGCCCACAAAGTTGTGCCGAACATGTCCCTACCTTAGAAATTACTAGGCTTACTCATAGCCCTCTATTTTCCTAAGCTCCATGTACCTATCCAAAAGTCTCTTAAAAGACCCTATCATATCCGCTTCCACCACCGTCGCCAGTAGCCCATTCCACGCACTCACCACTCTCTGCGTAAAAAAACTTACCCCTGACATCTCCTCTGTACCTACTCCCCAGCACCTTAAATCTATGCCCTCTTGTGGCAGCCATTTCAGCCCTGGGAAAATGCCTCTAACTATCCACACGATCAATGCCTCTCACCATCTTTTACACCTCTATCAGGTCACCTCTCATCCTCCGTCACTCCGAGGAGAAAAGGCCAAATTCTTTCAACCTGTCTTCATAAGGCATGCTCCCCAATCCAGACAATATCCTTGTAAATCTCCTCTGCATCTTTTCAATGGTTTCCACATCCTTCCTGTAGTGAGGCGACCAGAACTGAGCACAGTACTCCAAGTGGGGTCTGACCAGGGTCCTATATAGCTGCAACATTACCTCTCAGCTGCTAAATTCAATTCCACGATTGATGAAGGCCAATACACCGTATGCTTTCTTAACCACAGAGGCAACCTGCACAGCTGCTTTGAGCGTCCTATGGACTCGGACCTCAAGATCCCTCTGATCCTCCACACTGCCAAGAGGCTTACCATTAATACTATATTCTGCCATCATATTTGACCTACCAAAATGAACCACTTCACACTTACAAGCTTACATGACAGAATTAGGTGTGAAAAATTACATGTCTAACTTTTGTTTAACCCATTAATGGCAGAATATCCAGACTAAACATCATCAGCAAGCACATGACCACAGAGGACCCAGGCTGTAAAAATAGGGGACAAGCTCTCCTCTACAATCACTCTGAGCACCTGTGCCCCACAAGGCTGAGTACTCAGCCCCCTGCTGTACTCACTGTACACCCATGATTGTGTAGCCAAGTTTCCATCAAACTCAATATATAAGTTCGCTGATGACACAACAATTGTACACCGTATCTCGGGTAATGATGAGTTTGAGTACAGAGAGGAAATTAAGAACCTGGTGGCATGGTGCAAAGACAATAACCTATCCCTCAATGTCAGCAAGACGAAGGAAATGGTTGTTGACTTCAGAAGGAGTAGCGGACCGCACGACCCCATTTACATCGGTGGTGCGCAAGTGGAACAGGTCAAAAGCTTTAAGTTCCTCGGGGTCAATATCACAAATGACCTGACTTGGTCCAGCCAAGCAGAGTCCACTGCCAAGAAGGCCCAATTGCAACTTTATTTCCTGAGAAAAATAAAGAAATTTGGCCTGTCCCCTAAAACCCTCACTAATTTTTATAGATGCACCGTAGAAAGCATTCTTCTAGGGTACATCACAACCTGCTATGGAAGTTGTCCTGTCCAAGACTGGAAGAAACTGCAGAAGATCGTGAACACGGTGCAGCACATCACACAAACCAATCTTCTGTCCTTGGACTCACTTTACACCGCACGCTGTCGGAGCAGTGCTGCCAGGATAATCAAGGACATGACCCACTCAGTCAACACACTTTTCATCCCTCTTCCCTCGGGGAGAAGGCTCAGGAGCTTGAAGACTCGTACAACCAGATTTGGGAACAGCTTCTTTCCAACTGTGATAAGACTGCTGAACGGATCCTGACCCGGATCTGGGTCGTACCCTCCAAATATCCGGACCTGCCTCTCGGTTTTTTTTGCACTACCTTACTTTCCCTTTTCTATTTATGATTTATAATTTAACTTTTTAATATTTACTATGGATTTGTAATCCAGGGAGCGTGAAGCGCAGAATCAAATATCGCTGTGATGATGGTACGCTCTAGTATCAATTGTGTGGTGACAATAAAGTATAAAGTAAAATACAGTAAAGTAAAACAACTAAATGCGATCTGATTCCAAAACTGATAAACTAGCTTCTAAAGGAAAACATTGTATGGCATCCAAGGGTATGTTTCTTTCTACCTTCTAGTTCAATGCATACAGGTCAATACTAAGACCAAAATATTAGCCTAACATGCACGAGTGGACTCAAAGGAGAGAGAAAAAAATCAAATCTAAGAGGTGCACATCTTGGTTTTATTCTAATAAAACTGAAAACAGTTATTTGTATTCTTTCATATTGTCTGTGAAATGTACAATGTAGTTGCATTCTCAGTAATAATTAGACTTACAGCATGCAAATCTGTCGCCAACTTTTCCATGGAGGGTTTTAAACCTTCTACAGCCTTCAAGCCATCCTGAAAAAAGCTGACAATAAACAGTGAAACTGAAATACATTGAATAAATTCATCAAAACTTCTGCATGAAACAATGTCATTAACTTTTAAAAATAAATGCAGTATAAACTTTAATAGAATTCAAAAACTTACTTGCATTGTGCATGGAAATATTTAATGAGATTCTGGAGTAAATCAACGCCTTTCTTAATCTTGATCTCATTAACCTTAAGCAAATACTGTGAAAGAAAAGAACAACTTTCAAGCTGAAAAATCACTCTTTCGGCAAGAATATATCCAATGTAACAACATTCTTGAGAACAGCATGAGGCTGTAGGATGTGGTAATTATGCATTTAAAATATTCACAATGAACAATGCTAGCAAATAAACTTCTCAAGAGATTCAAAATATCATGCGTCAGTACAAAATGTGTGTATATTTATTAGTTTATAGGAATCAAGAACTATCATAATGACTGATATGAAAATCCACACCTCTTCTTCACCGGTACAGCAAACATGTACAGTATTTACAATAATTTCACTCTTACCCATGCCAAGCTCCCAATTTAAACAACTGATGTAGCACATACACCAGTACATATACATCTACTTCAATCACTAGGGTAGAGCAATATACTGGCAGACGAGAGTGCAGTCAAACTTTCTTTCTTCTTGATCCTAAACTTACAAATGACCAACACTTTTTCCTGAGACTATGTTCCAAAGGTTATCAATCTTTGGACTAGAGCAAAAACCTTCAAGATCTCAAAATATGTCTCAATGACAAACACCATTCATCTGTCTCAATTCCACTGGATATCAGCAAATCTTACTCACTTTCCTTCTTGTAGATCTATATCCTCATCCAAGAATACATCCAGTCAATCCAGACTGCACTGATCCAGAATTGTTTGCTATATATCTAAATAAGATCTCACCATAGCCCTATACCTTACCTTTGCTTTTGTACTCCGATACCCATGTAATAAAACTGGCATACCATAGGCCTTCCTAAATATTTAATATATCTGTATGTTGTTCCTTCATGCACCAGCACACCAAATTCTTTGTTCATAAATATTTACTAGTTTTTCAACATTAAAAACCATTAATCATAAAGTCATAGAAAAATACAGCACAGAAATAGGCACTTTGGCCCATTCAGTTCATGACGAGCCATTTAAACTGCCTACTCCCACTGACCTGCACTGGGACCATAGCCCTCCATACCCCTACCATCCATGTACCTTATCCAAACCTCTCTTAAATGTTGAAATCAAGCTCGCATGAACCACTTGCGCTGCTAGCTCATTCCATACTCTCACAACCTCTGTAAAGAAGTTACCCCTCTCGTTCCCCTTACTTTTTACCTTTCACCCTCAACCCATGACCTCTAGTTGTAGCCCCACCCAACACAGTGGAAAAAGTCTGCTTGCATTTACCCTATGTATACACCTCATAATTTTGTATACCTCTATAAAATCTCTTCTCAATCGTCCATGTTCCAAGGAATAAAGTCCTAACCTATTCAGTCTTTCCATATAACTGAGGTCCTCCAAACCAAGCAACCTCCTTGCAAATTTTCTCTGTACTCTTTCAACCTCATTTACATCTTTCCTGTAGGTAGATGACCAAAACTGTAATCCGTATAAACTCTATGAAGTTGATGTCATTTTGCCTTACTTGTATAGATTCTATGTCTGTCTCTCAAGTAAATACTGGTGCAAAATATGCATGCAAGATCTCCCCCCAACTCCTTTGGCTCCATAATAGACTACCATTCTGATCTTCCAGAAGACCAATTTTATCCTTGCAATCCTTTTGTTCTTAACATATCTGTAGAATCCCTTAGGATTCTTCTTTTAGTCATTCTGATTTCAAGTGTTCCCTTGCATTTCCTATACTCCATAAGCACCTTATTTGTTCCTACCTGCCTATATCTGCAACGCAACTCATTTTTTCTCTGAACCAGGGTCTCAATATCTCTTGAAAGCTAATGTTTTCTAAACCTGTTATCTTTGCTTTTTTATTCTGACAGGTACATATAAACTTTGCACCTTCAAAATTTCACTTTTGAAGGCCTCCCACTTACCAAGCATACCTTTGCCAGAAAACAGCCTGTCCCATTCCATACTTGCCAGATCCTTTCTGATACCATCAAAATTGTCCTTTCTCCAACTTAGAATCTCAGCCAACAGACCAGACCTACGTTTTTGCATATTGACTTTGAAACTAATGGTATTGTGATCACTAGATGCATAGTGCTTACCTACACAAACTTCAGTCACCTGCCCTGTCTCATTCCCTAATAGCAGATCAAGTATCACACACTGTCTCATTGGGACTTCAATGTACTGATTAAGAAAACTTTCCTGAACACATTGGACAAACTCCATCCCAACTAATCCTTTTACTGTATGGGAGTCCCAGTCAGTACATGGAAAGTTAAAATCACCTACTATAACAACCTTATATTTCTTGCAACAGTCTGCGATTTCTCTACAAATTTGTTGCTCTAAATTCCTCAGACTGTTGGGTGGTCTGTAACATAGCCCCACTGACGTGGTCATACCTTTCTTATTCCTTAGTTCCACTCATAACATCTTACTAGATGAATTCTCCAGTCTGTCCTGAATGAGCACTGTCATGCCAATTTTCTTGATCAGTAGCGCCACCCCTCCTCCTTTAATCCCTCCTGCTCTGTTGCGTCAAAAACAATGGAACCCCAGAACACTGAGCTGGCAGTCCTGCCCCTCCTGCAACCAATTCTCACTAATGGCTACAATATTGTAATTTCAGGTGTTGATCTATGCCCAGTTCATCTGCCTTTCCTACGACACTTATTGCATTAAAATATACGTAGCTCAGGTCAATAGCCTGAGGTCTTAACAACATGTCTCCACAATCTCTCAACTATCTGCCCTGGCACTCTGGATCCCAACCCCCTGCAACTCTAGTTTAAACCTACGTCTCACCCCGTTCTCTATTACTATTCTTCTAAACAATATAAATAATTGTATGATTTTCCCACATCATACACCAATTACTATCTTAACCAGAGTATATCCTTTTATACACTCTGAACATAACTAACTTCCTTTTCCAGCTTGGTAAAATTAGGGCCCCAAACAGTCCTTCCATGTGAGGTGATACTTCACCTAAGTGTCTGTTGTGGTCGTTTACTGTATCCAGTGCTCCTGGTGTGCCCTCCTGTATATCGGGAAGACCCAATGCAGATTGGGAAACCGCTTTGCAGAGCACCTACCAGATCTCCTAGCGGCCACCCATTTTAATTCCACTTCTCATTCTGACATGTCAGTCTATGGCCTCCTCTACTGTCATGATGAGGCCACACTCAAGTTGGAGAAGCAACGGTTTATATTCCGTCTGGGTAGCCTCCAACCTGATGGCCATGAACATCAATTTCTTGTACTTCAGGTAAAGCCCCACTTCCACCCCTTCACCATTCCCCATTCCCATTTCCCTCGTCACCATATCTCCTTACCTGCCCATCATCTCCCTCTGGTGCTCCTCCCCCTTTTCTTTCTTCCCTGGCCTCTCCTATCAGATTCTCCCTTCTCCAGCCCTGTATCTCTTTCACTGATCAACTTCCCAGCTCTTTACTTCAGCACTCCCCCCTCCCAGTTTCACCCATCACCTCGTGGTTCTTCCTCCCCTCCCCCACTTTCTTGCTCTGACTACTCATCTTTTTTTTCCCCAGACCTGATGAACGGTATCAGTCCGAAATATCGACTGTACTCTTTTCCACAAATGCTGCCTGGCCTACTGAGTTCCTCTAGCATTTTGTGTGCGTTGCCTGGAAATGTTAACCTGTTCTTATACCACAATCTAATGAAACCCACCAGTAACAGTCTATCAGAAAGAAAATGGCCCATTCTCTATTTTTATTCCTTTAACTATGCTCCATACTTGTGGATATGTTGCTAACTCCACTCCAAAGCTTCATTAAGTATAACCATCTTTCAGGTTACCTGTGAAAAACTATTCTCAAAAGCTCTTACTAGTTTTGTCGAGGTTATTTTTCCCTTTCATAAGACCATGTAAAACTATTATGACTGCTGAATTCATATTCTGATTTTCTGAGTAGTAAGGATTATTTCTCTGTCCTTAATGGTAGATTTCAGTATTTTGTCAACAACTGATGCAGGCTAATTTGACTAATGAAAATTCACTTTTCTTTCCTTCCCTACAGAATGACAATGTTATATTTTGAAATTGCTAGGATTATACGAAAATCTGTAATTTTTTGGAAGTCACTGATGCATCAGACAATCGTGTAGCCATATCTCTTAGAATCTTGGGGTGCAGGCTACTAGGCCCAAGGAATTGTCACATTTTCAACTCTCCTCTCTTTAGTTATATTAATTATTTCAGGTTACTTACTCTCGTTGAAACTCCTGTCTACCAGTCTATCCATTGTTCAATGCTCAGCAATAAACTTCTCCTGCCTTTGTCTTTGGGACCAACAGTTGTTTCTACTACTCTTTGCTTTTTAAACAATTTAGGAGAACGTAGAGCTAAAGAAAATCCCAGAATGCCCACTGTAAGCTCCAATAAGGACTGGCCACAGAAATAAACCTAAGTGAAGAAACTGTCCATGGCTACACTTCGGTTTGTGTTTGAAGTTAACATTACATCTGAGATAGGTAGCCAGATACCTACAGCTAAATCATTGGAAGAACTTAGTGACTCAAACCACATCTGTGTTGGCAAAGGGATGGTCAATGTTTAAGGTCAAGAATTTGCATCAAGACTTTGAGGGTAGTGGGAAGATAGTCAGCATACAAAAGTGAGTAGGAGGGCTGAAACAGAGGCTGGTAGTCAATCGGTGGAAGCAGACAATGGGACGTGTGGGGTGCAATGCTGGAGAAATGAAGCCTGGTAGGGATGGCGGAGGGGAGGGGGAGTATGTGTTAAGACAGAAGCTGAGAGGAGTTCTTTGCTGCAGATTCCATCATCTGCAGTCAACTTTGTCTCCACATGCAACCAAGCTTCTAATCTATAAAATAAATGTTTTGCTTTTAACCAGGAAGTGACTTTGCCAAGTAAATGATTCGAAAAAAGAAACACTGAAGAGCATTTTAACTGCTTGCATCACAATCTGGTATGGAGGGGGGTCACTGCACAGGAGGTTGTAAAAGTTGTAAACTTAGCCAGTTCAGTCATGGGCACCAGCCTCCACAGCATCTAGGCCACCTTCAAAAGGCAATGCCTCAGAAAGGCAGCATCCATCATCCAGGACATACCCTTTCGCCGTTGCTACCATTAAAGAGGAGGTACAGTAGCCTGTGGACACACACTCAATGAATGTTTCAGGAATGGCTTCTTCCCCTCCACCATCAGATTTTTGAAATGGGCAATGAACCCATCAACACTGCCTGACTTTTTGCTCTCTTTTTGCAATAGTTTGTAAATTATATTTTTAATATAATCTAATTGTAAATTTATAGTTTTTTCTGTATTGTAATGTATTGCTGGCGTGAAAGTACGAATTTCATGACATATGCCAGTGATATTAAGTCTCATTCTGATAACATGGGTAGCCATGTTCAATTAAGGCTAAACAAATAATTACATAATTATATGTCCTTAATATACATAATAATTATACAGACTTACCTCACACATCTGTAATTGGAAAAATCTCCGCTCTTTTTCCATTTCTTCAGCAATTTCTGCTCCACTTATTTCTGTACGGATCATACCATGTTGTTTGGCATGTTCTTTTTTCTCCTTTTCAATCTTTGTACTGCAAATTCAAGATTAAAGCTCCTTTAATGTCATTTCCAATACTCGTGTAAAGGAGAACAAAATAATTGTTACTCCATATCCAAAGCAGCACAAAAAGCATAATTATAAAAACATAATAAATATAAATACATAAGATAGCTTATATACATAACTGTTTGAATCAGTAACTGTCGGAATGAGTTGTTTTTTATGCTTTTAATAAGGTTATTAATGCAAGACTAAAGTGTAGTTTTTATTAACATTTTTAACCTGTATTTTTCACAATCTGTGGTGCTTGTTTCCACCTACTGGTGGCAAAGCCATATAGCAGTTACATAGGGTTTTTCATTGGCTGTGTTAGCACATGACACACATTCTGTGACCGTGTCCTTTAATTAGCCCTTCGCTTATCTCGGGAATTTGCCTCAATGCAATATAAAAGTGTCAGTCTCTGCAAAAAGATCACCATCTTGTCCTTGTCTTCGCCTTATCTCTTATATTTCGTTTCACATACTCTATATCTGTTTGTTTCTTTAAACAAATATCGTGAATCAACAAGATTTCACTCATTCTTGGGCTTAGAACATAGGGGTCAAAACATCACTAGATCTTGCAATTTTTGGTGTGGTCAGCAGGATGGTCATGAAAAGAGAGCTTGAAAAAAAAAATTCTTTGGCCAAAGAAGGGACTTTCAGTGCACACCTAACATGAGGTAAAACATCCTCCATTCCTGAAATGTCAGAGAAGTTGTCTGATTTTGCTTCAGTACACCACCTAAAGGGAGCTTAAGAGTGAGAACAAAACTTTATTTTACTTTGTTATGAGTGGCAGATCTGTGCTAAATATTCTGGGTTGGCTCTGTAAAAATAAATTAGATCAACTCCATTGATTTTTGGGCTATAAGCACTATTGATTTTCATGCTATACTCTCTATGTTTCGGGTGCAGCTGGTTGCAGTCTCTATTTGGGTTATAAACTCTATAGTTCCTAGCAATTCTGATTGATATCTAAAATGGAGAGTACTCATTAAGATCAAACATAAAACAATGGGCAAGACATGGAGCAAAATTCAGAAAATGCTGCCCAGAGATTTAAAAAAACTTGGCTAGACGCTAACAGTATTTGCAAAGCTAAGAAAATGTAAGCATTCTGAGATACAAGATCAAACAAATGAATCTAAACATGAATGTGCTGAGTTAGAAAATCAAAGTGAACTAAATCATGGTGATGTGAGCACTGAGCAAGTACATAATCTAACTAATTAGTTGGAGAAAAAGGAAGAAATGTGCAACATGCTGAAGGAACAGTATGATAGACAGTAAAAAGCCTAGTGAATGAATCTCCTTGTTAACTGAATGAGTGAGGAAACACTATGATATCCTTAAGCAACATACATCAAATTTGCTGGTGAACGCAGCAGGCCAAGCAGCATCTATAGGAAGAGGTGCAGTCGACGTTTCAGGCCGAGACCCTTCGTCAGGACTAACTCTTCCTTCAGTTAGTCCTGACGAAGGGTCTCGGCCTGAAACGTCGACTGCGCCTCTTCCTATAGATGCTGCTTGGCCTGCTGCGTTCACCAGCAACTTTGATGTATGTTGCTTGAATTTCCAGCATCTGCAGAATTCCTGTTGTTTATGATATCCTTAATGAATGTAGCTGTATCGAGTTACAAGACAGTTTGAAACAAAATTGCTAGACACAGCAAAGACCTTCAGTGGGCAGTTCAGCAGTGTTAACAGTGATATCAGTTATGATGGAATGCAGACAATGCTGAATAGCCCCAGGAATAGCGCCACCTTGGGAACTCCAAAGAACTGCAAAATTGATACAATACTGACTCAACAGTGACCTCTAGTGACTCAAGTAAAGATGACAGTGATGAGGCAATTGAACTGGGTACAATGTCGCAACTTGCCCCAATAAAAACTAAGGGATTGAAAGCACGCAAGAATGAAGGTGAAGATTATTAATAGAGACAAGAGGTTTATCATCAACCACTAGAACTGAAAAAAAGTCAACAAATGATCCAAAGAAATCTCACATCCTAAAAAAAAGGAATTTTAAACATTTGGACTGAACTTCACAGAATTAATAACATATACAAATTGCATCCATATGATGGCATCCAAATTTTAACTACCATGCTGTCATCCCAACACATAAGACAGTTGACATATCGATTTGAGGATGGTTTAGGAGAGGATAAACAGAATTTGCCAGGTGGTTGGGATGCAATTAAATGTTTGGAACAACAATCCCCAACACAGATTGAATGAAGGAAAGTGACAGATTGCAAAGAAAATCTTCAGAGGTTGTTTCTGAATATAAAGACCACTACAGGACAGTTGGGCTCAGTTACTCAGAAGTTCAAGCAATAACTGAAGATAATATAGAAGAATCCACATATGGCCCTCTCAAGTTTACCTTCATGGATGGCTTGAAAACCAGATGTTGCCAAAATGCTGAGTATAACAGAAAAAAAAAATTTGAATTAAAATGCCATTTCCTACAGTATTCTGATGCAAATTGCCAAACAAGTGGAGCAAAGTATCAAAGTCCAAATAACATGAGTACAGATAAACCACTGTCTACATCTGCTAACCAACATAACTGGAATTCTCAGATATATATTAATTAACAAGTTGAAAATGTATGTGATGTCCTTTATCTGCTCAATTATCTAGCCTTCAAGGGACACAAAGCAAATCTGGACAAGGCACAATTGCAACAAGAAGTGATTTACTTGGGACAGAAAATTTCTCAAGGCAAATGAGAAATCACTGATGATCGTGTAAAGGCCATTATATCAGCAAAACCAACTACAACAGCTCAGCAACTTCAATCATTTCTGGGTTTGTGCAATTACAACAGAGCATGGATCAATTCATATGTTGAAGTTGTTCAACCACTGACTAGTCTGCTAGGAAGGCAGCAAGCACTCTGACGACCCTGTGACTCTTAATGAAGAACAGATGGAAGCTTTTCAAACTTTAAAGGTGATATTAAATACTACATCTGCATTAGGAATCCCTGGCACAGCAAGACCATCTATCCTGTATGTCAACAAGAAGTGTGGGTACATTATGACAGATTTAACTCAAGAACGTGGAGACCAACACGTCCTGTTGGTTATTACTATCCAATTTGGCAGAATGTAACATTGGGATGGGTTCATGTCTACAAGCAGTGCAGGCAACTTACCTGGCAGTCATAGTTGTTTCTAACATAGTGTAGGATCAGACTTTAAAAGTTCAACGTCCATATTCAGTACATACTAAACTGACTCTATACAGGGGCTCTCAAGTGACAGCTGCTCAGTGGTCTACTGTTCTTGAGGCACCTAATATGATCATTCAATGAGCAAGTCCAGTGGATCCAGCTACACTTTTGCCAGTGGACATGGAAGACTATGATGACCATGACTGTGCAAGAATAATACATTGCCAAGAAGATGCAAATTTTCATAAAGATGTAGTACTTATTGAACCCAGATCTGACTCTGTACACTAATGGCTCCTCAACCATTGAGGGAGGAATTCGAAACACTAGTTGGGCTGTTGTCAAAGAAAATGATGTATGACCTCAGGACGCATGGCTCCTGGTACCTCTGTGCAACAGCCAGAACTGAAAGCTTTGCTTGAAGCCTGTAAGGAAGATCTGCCAACATCTACACTGATTCTCAATATGCTTTCAGAGTCGTTCATGACTTTGAAAACTTAAAGAAGATTTCTTATAGCCATGGGAACTCTGTTCAAGAATGGCCAACTAGTTAGTACAAGAACTTATGGAAGTCATACAACTATCATCAGAAGTTGCTGTATTGAAATATAAAGGTCACTCCAAAATGACTGCAATTGAAAGCCATGGAAATGCATTCTCTGACGAAACTGCAAAAATGGCAGCAAGGGAATGAATAAAGAAAATAGAAGAAAACCCTATAAATGAAACTACTGAACTCTGTATCACTGATCAACATACAAGATATTTGAGAAATGCAAAATCAATGTTCAGACCAAGATAAGTGGTGCAGGATGGAAAATCTCAGAGAGGCTGTGTTACACATTATAGTAGATAGTTTAGTTGATTATTGTGTGAAATTAACCCAAGTTATTCACTCTGTTTCCCTATAGCTGTTTGCTGCTTAGAGTGGTATATCGATAGAAGGACACACTGTGATTCCTGGCAAGTGAGTCCTGGTCAAGAAACCACAGAAGAAACCACTGGGAGCTTATTGGAAAGGTCCTTACCAGATACTGTTAATTACTAATTCAGCAGTCAAGGTAGAAGGTAAAAGTAAGTAGATACACACCAGCCACTGCAAGCGAGCTAAAGTGACACCAGATTAAGACAAGTGCTCTGAGAAGACTTCAGGCACTAGTATAATTATTGGGCATCATGAATTTTATTTCAATGCTATAAATGATTTCAAGAACATGTATATATTCTTTGATAGTACACAACTGAAGTAGTTTTTGATTACTCCGTAACGTGATTACTCTAAGTTTTTCTGCCTGTGAATTTTCAGATGTAATGATTCACTCCACTCTTCAAGAAGGGAGAGAAGCAGAAGAAAGGAAATTATAGGCTAGTTAGTCTGACATCAGTGGTTGGGAAGATGTTGAAGTTGATTATTAAGGATAAGGTCTCAGGATACTTGGAGGCACATGATAAAAAATAAGCCATAGTCAGCATTGTTTTCTCAAAGGAATGTCTTCTCTGAAAAATCTGTTGGAATTCTTTGAAGAAATAACAAAGGAGAATAACAAGATAATGTTGTGTTCTTGGATTTTCAAAAAAGTCCTTTGACAAGGTGCCACATGAGGCTGCTAAACAAATGATATTACATGAAAGACTCTAGCACAGATAAAACAATGGCTGATTGGCAGGAGGCAAAGAGTGGGAATAAAGGGAGCCATTTCTGTCTGGCTGCTAGTGACTAGTGGTGTTCCACGTGAGTCTGTGGTGAGACTAATTCTTTTTACGTTATATGCCAATGATTTGTGTGATGGAATTGATGGCTTTGTTGCAAAGTTTGCAGATGGTATGAAGATAGGTGGAGGGGCAGGTAGTTTTGAGGAAGCAGAGGGGCTACAGAAGGACTCAGACAGATTAGGAGAATGGACAAAGAAATGGCAGATGGAAAACAGTGTCGGGAAATGTACAGTCATGCACTTTGGTAGAAGAAATGAAAAGGTTGACTATTTTCTAAATGGAGTGACAATAAAACAAAAACTGAGGCACAAATGGAATTGGGAGCCCTTGTGCAGGATTCCCTAAAGGTTAATTTTCAGGTTCAGTCTGTGGTGAGGAAGGCCAATGCAATGTTATCACTCATTTCAAGAAAACTAGAATATAAAAGCAAGGATTTAATGTTAAGTCTTCATAAACCACAGGTGGGCCAAACTTGGGAGTAATGTGAGCAGGTTTGAGTCCCTTATCTTATAAAGGATGTGCTGAAATTGGAGCGGGTTCAAAGGAGGTTCACAAAAATAATTCCAGGATTAAATGGCTTGTCATATGAAGAGAGTTTGATGGCCTGTATTCACTAGAATTCAGGAGAATGAGGGGTGACCTCATTGAAACCTATTGAATGGTGAAAGGTCTTGATAGAGTGGATATGGAGAGGATGTTTCCTATGTGGGACAGTCTAAGACGAGAGGACACAGCCTCAGAATAGAGGGGTGTCCTTTTAAAACGCAGATGAGGAGGAATTTCTTTAACCAGAGGATGGTGAAACTGCGGAATTCTTTGTCACAAGCTGCTGTGGAGGCCAAGTCTTTATGTATATTTAAGGCAGAGGTTGATAGATTCTTGATTGGTCAGGGCATGAAGGGATATCGGGAGAAGGCAGGAGATTGGAGCTGAGAAGAAAAATGGATCAACCATGATAAAATGGCAGGAGTGGATTCAATGGGCCAGTTGGCCTAATTACGTTCCTATATCTTATGGTCTTAGAATCAAAGGGGAGATTGCTGGAATTTTTTTTTATGTTTTATGAGATATTAGTTGAATTAATGTAAAACTGAAATAGTTTTTAACTGACATTTTTAACCTGTATTTTTCACAGTATGTGGTGTTTCTTTCCACCTACTAGTGACAGCCATATAGCAGTTACTTAACAGTTTATCACCTTTTCATTTTTCATTAAGTGTTAGCACTCATGTGCTGTGACTGTGTGTCTTTTAATTGGCTCTTTGCTTATCTCTGGAATTTGTCTTAACTCAGTGTAAAATTATCAGTCTGTACAAACATTGCTATAGGCATCGCCTTCGCTCTTTCCTTTAGTTTCATATGCTCTGTATCTGTTCCTTTGTTTAAACTTCAAATAAGCAATCTTGAAGTTTTCACTCATTTTTGGACTCCTTAAAGAACCCGAGGATCGAAAAAAATCACTAAAGCCCACATATAACAAGAAGTAAACCCTCTAAAGAACTAGTGATTATATGATTACCTAAAGGACTCCGTAGACTCTATTCTCAGGAATGCAGGTACGGTATGGACAAAAGTACATCAAAAGCAGAATCAGGTTTAATACCACCAGCATTTGTTGTGAAATTTGTTGTTTGCTGCAGTAGTACGTTGCAATACATAGTAATAAAAACTAAAAATTGCAATAAGTATAAACAAAAAATGAAATATGTAGTGCAAAGAGAGGGAAAAATACTGAATAAGTGTTCATGTACATCACCATGGCTGGAAGAGAGGAAGAAGGGGCGGATTCCAAACCAGACTAAAACAGCAGGATGTCAGACTTCCTCTACCCAGTGTCTGGTTAGCAAATGTACATCACTAGAGACCAAGATAGAGGACCTAAGGGCAAGATTCCTGTATCAGAGGGAAATAGGAGATTGCTGTGTTCTCTGTTTCATGGTGACATGGCTCACGCTGGATAGGACAGTCAGAGTCAAGGGCTTCTCAATACACCACATGGACCAAAATGCTGATTCAAAGAGGGCCAAGAGGTGGGGGGCTGTGTATTCATGATAAACTCATCGTGGTGCTTGCACATAGCAGTCTTGTCTATGATTATGTGCCATCTGTTCTACTTACTGAAAGAGCTTTCCTCCGTGATCCTGACTACTAAGGCAGATATTAAGCAAGCACTTGAATACCATCATCAGCAAACAAGAAACAGCCCACCCTGACACCTTTAAACTCATTGCCAGGTTTCCTTGAAGAAATCTCTGTCCAATTATCATCAACACATCACCTGCAGCATCAGGGGCCTCAATGCACTTGACTACTGATTAGGAAAGCCTATCATTCAATCCTTAGACTACATTTCAGGAAATCTGATCATCTGTCTATTGTCCTCATACCTGCATACAGACAGAAGATAAAGACTAAGACTCCAGAAGTAAGGACAACAAAGATGTGGTCACGGGAGGCAGAGGAGCGTTTACTGGATTGCTTTGCCTTGGCGGAATGGGCCATGCTCAAGTTCTCAGAGGATCTCAGAACATGCAATGGCTGTCATATACTTTATAAAGTCATACATAGAACAAGTGTGTCCCCACAAAATCATTCAGAGTCTACTCCAACTAGAAGCTCTGGATGAACCAAGAAATCTGCAATCTGCTGAGGGCCAGATCAGTGGTGTTGAGGTCCAGCTATCAAGTAAAATACAAGAGGTCCAGGTTTGAACTCCAGAAAGCCATCTTATATGTGAAGTGGCAACTCTGGACCCAACTGAAATCACTGAAGGATGCACAACAGGTGTGGCAGGGCTCAGAATGCTATCACTTCCTATAGAGTAAAAGGAAGCAACATACAATATGTGACAACAAGGTTTCACGATCAGATGATCTCAATGCCTTTAATGTTTGCTTTGATGGACAAAACATAGGGGCACCTTCACAAACACCCACAATACATGACAACCCTGTGATTTCAGTCTCTGAGGCTGATGTGAGAGCATCCTTTAAGAGGATGAACCCAGATAAATCATCTTTAATGGATACAGCCTAGTCCACCAGAGGAAAAGCCTTCCCCACCATTGAGCACATTTACAAGGAGCTCTATCACAGGACAGACCCTTACCATCCAAGCCATGCTCTCTTCTCACTGCTACCATCAGGAAAATGGCATGGGTGCCTCAAGTTCAGCCATCAGGTTCAGGAACATCATTACCCTTCAACCACCAAGCTCTTGAACCGGGGGGGCGGGTACTTAACTCACCCCAAAACTGAACTGATTCCACCATCTATGGACTCACTTTTAAGGACTCTACAACTCATGTTCTCAATATTTATTGTTGATAATTATGATTAGTTTATTTCTTTTTTGTACTTGCACAGTTTGCCTTTTGCACATTGGTTGTTCATACGTCTTTGTGCGTGGTTTTTCATTAATTCTATTGTGTTTCTTTGCACTTATGGTGAATGCTCCCAAAAAAAAATGAATCTCAGGATAGCAAATAAGAAACAATGTCATGGTCCCCAGTAATAAACACAATGATGTTAGACATATATCTATATATTTGTATGTTAACATAAATTCCTGAGCAAACTACAGTAGGAAGGTACTATGATAGGTTTTTTCCCCATACAAATGAGGTCAATTATTGCTGAATCTATACTCAAACATTGGTGAAATCTTAGAACATAGAACATAGAATAGTACAGCACAGTACAGGCCCTTCGGCCCACCATGTTGTGCCGACCCTCAAACCCTGCCTCCCATATAAGCCCCCACCTTAAATTCCTCCATATACCTGTCTAGTAGTCTCTTAAACTTCACTAGTGTATCTGCCTCCACACTGACTCAGGCAGTGCATTCCACGCACCAACCACTCGCTGAGTAAAAAACTTTCCTCTCATATCCCCCTTGAACTTCCCACCCCTTACCTTAAAGCTATGTCCTCTTGTATTGAGCAGTGGTGCCCTGGGGAAGAGGCGCTGGCTATCCACTCCATCTATTCCTCTTATTATCTTGTACACCTCTATCATGTCTCCTCTCATCCTCCTTCTCTCCAAAGAGTAAAGCCCTAGCTCCCTTAATCTCTGATCATAATGCATACTCTCTAAACCAGGCAGCATTCTGGTAAATCTCCTATGCACCCTTTCCAATGCTTCCACTTCCTTCCTATAGTGAGGTGACCAGAACTGGACACAATACTCCAAGTGTGGTCTAACCAGAGTTTTATAGAGCTGCATCATTACATCGCGACTCTTAAACTCTATCCCTCGACTTATGAAAGCTAACACCCCATAAACTTTATTAACTACCCTATCCACCTGCGAGGCAACTTTCAGGGATCTGTGGCCATGTACCCCCAGATCCCTCTGCTCCTCCACACTACCAAGTATCCTACCATTTACTTTGTACTCTGCCTTGGAGTTTGTTCTTCCAAAGTGTATCACCTCACACTTCTCCGGGTTGAACTCCATCTGCCACTTCTCAGGCCACTTCTGCATCCTATCAGTGTCTCTCTGCAATCTTTGACAATCCTCTACACTATCTACAACACCACCAACCTTTGTGTCGTCTGCAAACTTGCCAGCCCAGCCTTCAACCCCCACATCCAGGTCGTTAATAAATATCACGAAAAGCAGAGGCCCCAGAACAGATCTTTGTGGGACACCACTAGTCACAATCCTCCAATCTGAATGTACTCCCTCCACCACGACCCTCTGCCTTCTGCAGGCAAGCCAATTCTGAATCCACTTCGTCAAACTTCCCTGGATCCCATGCCTTCTAACTTTCTGAATAAGCCTACCATGTGGAACCTTGTTAAATGCCTTTCTAAAATCCATATAGATCACATCCACTGCACTACCCTCATCTATATGCCTGGTCACCTCCTCAAAGAACTCTATCAGGCTTGTTAGACATGATCTGCCCTTCACAAAGCCATGCTGACTGTCCCTGATTAGACCATGATTCTCTAAATGCCCAGAGATCCTATCTCTAAGAATCTTTTCCAACAACTTTCCCACCACAGACATAAGGCTCACTGGTCTATAATTACCCGGACTATCCCTACTACCTTTTTTGAATAAGGGGACAACATTCGCCTCCCTCCAATCCTCCGGTACCATTCCCGTGGACAACGAGGACATAAAGATCCTAGCCAGAGGCTCAGCAATCTCTTCCCTTGCCTCGTGGAGCAGCCTGGGAAATATTCCGTCAGGCCCCGGGGACTTATCCATCCTAATGTATTTTAACAACTCCAACACCTCCTCTCCCTTAATATCAACCTGCTCCAGAATATCAACCTCACTCATATTGTCCTCACCATCAAGCTCCCTCTCATTGGTGAATACCAAAGAGAAGTATTCATTGAGGACCTCGCTCACTTCCACAGCCTCCAGGCACATCTTCCCACCTTTATCTCTAATCAGTCCTACCTTCACTCCTGTCATCCTTTTTTTCTTCACATAATTGAAGAATGCCTTGGGGTTTTCCTTTACCCTACTCACCAAGACCTTCTCATGCCCCCTTCTTGCTCTTCTCAGCCCCTTCTTAAGCTCCTTTCTTGCTTCCCTATATTCCTCAATAGATTCATCTGATCCTTGCTTCCTAAACCTCACGTATGCTGCCTTCTTCCACCTGACTAGATTTTCCACCTCACTTGTCACCCATGGTTCCTTCATCCTACCATTCTTTATCTTCCTCACCGGGACAAATTTATTACTAACATCCTGCAAGAGATCTCTAAACATCGACCACATGTCCATAGTACATTTCCCTGCAAAAACATCATGCCAATTCACACCTGCAAGTTCTAGCCTTATAGCCTCATAATTTGCCTTTCCCCAATTAAAAATTTCCCTGTCCTCTCTGATTCTATCCTTTTCCATGATAATGCTAAAGGCCAGGGAGCGGTGGTCACTGTCCCCCAGATGCTCACCCACTGAGAGATCTGTGACCTGACCCAGTTCAGTACCAAGTACTAGATCTAGTATGGCATTCCCCCTAGTCGGCCTGTCCACATACTGCGACAGGAATCCATCCTGGACACACTTAACAAACTCTGCCCCATCTAAATCCTTGGAACTAATCAGGTGCCAATCAATATTAGGGAAGTTGAAGTCACCCATGGTAACAACCCCTGTTATTTTTGCACCTTTCCAAAATCCGCCTCCCAATCTGCTCCTCTGTATCTCTGCTGCTACAAGGGGGCCTATAGAATACCCCCAATAGAGTAACTGCTCCCTTTCTGTTCCTGACTTCCACCCATATTGACTCAAAAGAGGATCCTGCTATATTACCCACCCTTTCTGTAGCTGTAATAGTATCCCTGACGAGTAATCGCACCCTTCCTCCCCTTTTTCCGCCCTCTCTATCCCTTTTAAAGCACTGAAATCCAGGAATATTGAGAATCTATTCCTGCCCTGGTGCCAGCCAAGTCTCTGTAATGGCCACTACATCACAATTCCATGTATGTATCCAAGCTCTCAGTTCATCACCTTTGTTCCTGATGCTTCTTGCATTGAGGTACACATACTTCAGCCCTTCTACCTTACTGTCTTTACACCATTTATTCTGCTTCTCTTTCCTCAAAGCCTCTCTGTATGTTAGATCTTCCCTAAAAGGAGTCTAACAAGGTATTCAGGTTCAGAGAGAAGGTTCAAAGGTTCATTTATTATCTGAAATTCTTCTCCAGATAGCCACGAAAACAAGAAAGAAAAGAACGTCAACACAAAAAAAACGAACAGAAATGGAACAGGCAATCGACCCCCAAATCCCCCTCCCCCAGACACAAAACAAACGAGAAACATAGGCAAAACCCACAGGTCTGAAAAACTTCTAAGACTGAAAAAAAGTCCATAGTCCAAGTCCATATACAAAATGCAGAAAACCTGGGTAACATTCTCCAGGTACCGCAGCATCCTCTCCCCTCTCTGGCAGCAGAGTGATCCCACTAGCGATCAAAAGGCAGGCAGCTGGCGCTCACCTTCTGCATTCGCCTCAAATGTTTCAAACTCCCTCATCGCTTTGATAGACAGACAATGAAAGCTTTAATCAGTCAAACAGAGTCAGAGCCAAACATCAGCTCCTGCACCCCGCAGCCTTCTCACCAGGAGACTCACACACACTGCCTCTCGCTCCCAAAATCCAGAAGAGCACAGGAACACCTGAACAATCTCCAAACTGCAAATCACAGGCTCCAACAGTTCCAGTATCCCATTCAAGATGAAAAACAAATGTAAAAGACATTAAAAAAAAAGTGGAATGTATAGTTTCATGGTCTATCAGAAGATGTATGCAGGCGCTAGCTCAACTGGAATTAATGGTTACTAGGAATTAGAACCAGGTTTATTATCACTGGCATACAATATGTCGTGAAGTTTGTTGTCTTGTGGCAAGAGCATGACAAGATAAAAAAAAGGCAGTGCAAAGCAAAAATAAATATCACACCAGTGGTATAGTGAGATAGTGTTCATGGACCATTCAGAAATCCGATGGCAGAGGGGAAGAATAAGTTTCTAAAACATTGCGTAAAGGTCCTCAAGGTCCTGTACCTTCTCCCTGATGGTAGTAATAAGAAAAGGGCATTTTCTGGATGGTAAGGGTCTTTAATGATGGGTGCTGCCTTCTTGAGGAGCTGTCTTTTGAAACTGTCCTCAATGGTAGGAAGTGTTGCATCCACATTGAAACTGGATGAGTCTACAAATCACTGCAGTATCTTATAAACCTGCATATTGGAGCCTTCTCTCTAGGCAGTGATGCAACCATTCAGAATGCACTCCATCATATATCTGTAGGAATTTGCTGGAATCAGGTGGGAAAATGGTCAGTAGGGAAAGGATCTTATTGCAAAGGTTCTAATTATAATGTCCTCATCATCGACTGTGGTCTAAAAGGATCTCTCAATTTAAAAACAAAACATGGAGTGGCCAATTGTTTTTAAAGCATAAGTAGGCAGAAAAGAAGTGTTTTAGATGCACTGTGTTCCACAGGGGTCTGTATTGCAACAGATTCTATCTGATACACATGAAAATGATTTGAATGATGGAATTGATGGCTTTGTTGCAAAGTCAGCAGACAATATGAAGATAAGTGGAGGGGCAGGTAGTTTTGAGGAAGTAGAGAGCTACAGAAGGACTTAGACAGATTAGGAGAGTGGGCAAAGATATGGCAGATAGAGTACAGTGTTTTGAACTGTATGGTCATGCACTTTGGTAGAAGAAGTGAAAGGGCTGACTATTCTCTAAATGGAGAGAAAACACAAAATACTAAGGCACAAAAGGACTTGATAGGATTCCCTTAAGGTTAATTTGCAGGTTGAGTCTGTGGTGAGGAAGGCAAAAGAAATGTTAGCATTCAAGAGTTCTAAAATATAAAAGCAAGGATGTAATGTTAAGTGTTACGTACCCCGTAACTGGGTTGCCAAACCAGCAGAAATGGACCCACTCGTTGGAGCCTGGATTACTAG
The DNA here is from genome assembly GCF_963921235.1 of Mobula hypostoma. Lineage (NCBI taxonomy): Eukaryota > Metazoa > Chordata > Chondrichthyes > Myliobatiformes > Myliobatidae > Mobula > Mobula hypostoma. The sequence continues at coordinate 62,739,164 of NC_086098.1, forward strand.
AAACTAATAAAGTTTTATTAAAGAAATAAGTAACACAGTACTCTAATCGTAAGGATATAAATGCAACAGGTTAGCAATGATAAAACACAAATGTACACAGAACTAGGGTAATAGGAATCAACCAAGCTCTATCGCAGTCTAGGGGTAAAATGACCAGTCTCAATTGACGCAGAGTTCAGTTCAGCTTAGTACAGTTCGCAGTAATCGCTGTTGTGTGGGGGGGGGGGGAGAGAGGGAGAGAGGGAGAGAGGGAGAGAGGGAGAGAGGGAGAGAGGGAGAGAGGGAGAGAGGGAGAGAGGGAGAGAGGGAGAGAGGGAGAGAGGGAGAGAGGGAGAGAGGGAGAGAGGGAGAGAGGGAGAGAGGGAGAGAGGGAGAGAGGGAGAGAGGGAGAGAGGGAGAGAGGGAGAGAGGGAGAGAGGGAGAGAGGGAGAGAGGGAGAGAGGGAGAGATGGAGATGCAAATTTGATTCAGGCAGACCTTTGATGTTCTTCGCAGTTGGTTTCAGGCGGACCCTTTTATGTCTTCTATCCCGCTGTGGTCACTGACTGTGACTCCTCCGTTCCAGATACGACCGTTCTTCCGCGGTGAACCCGGCACCCAGGCAAGGGTGGACACACACATCAGGTTCCCACCGATCGTACCTTTGTACCCTGTGCATCTATGGTTGGTTCCCGTGAACCACACCTCCAAACTCCCACCAACTTCTGGGGGCACACCGCTCTTCCAGGGTCTCAATATCTCGTGGTGTGTCCCGTGCCTTAGCGAACCTGTTCTTTTTATCCCCCTGCTGGGGTTTCACCTGTCCATCAAACTTCAAATAGTTCAGGTTCAAGGCAACCGGTCTGTCAATATTCTGAATTGTGTTTCTTTTCCGTTATCTCTCTCTCCTCTCTCATTAACATTTTGAACGTTTCTCCATTGTCTCCCTTATCTCTCTCATTAGTATCAATCGTCTGATAACTTGGTTTGTCGTCGCATAAGAAATTGCAAAGTGCTAGTGAGGCCTCACTTGAAGTATTGTGAGCTGTTTTAGGCCCCATATCTTAGAAAGGATGTGCTGAATCTGGAGAGGGTTCAAAAGAGGTTCATGAAGATAATTTCAGGATTGAATGGCTTGTCAAATGAAGAGCATTTGATAGCTCTGGACCTGTATTCACTAGAATTCAGAAGAATAAGGGGTAACCTTATTGAAACCACTTGAATGATGAAAGGCCTTGATAGAGTGGATATTGAGAGGACGTTTCCTATGATGGGAAAGCCTAGGACCAGAGGACACAGCCTCAGTATACAGACGCGTCCTTTTGGACTAGAGAAGAGGAAGAACTTCTTTAGCCAGAGAGTGGTGAATCTGTGAAATTTGTTGCCAAAGGCAGCTGTGGAAGTCAAGACTGTATGTATATTTAAGGCAGAGGTTGGTAGATTCTTCTAGGTTGAGAGAGGTTGGTCAGGGCATGAAGGGATATGGAGAGAAGGCAGGAGACTGGGGCTGAAAGGAAAAATGGTTGAACCATGATAAAACCATGAAGAAGACTCGATGGGCCAAATGGCCTAATTCTGCTTCTATGTCCTGTGGTCTATTTTTAAATTTCTATTTTCACAAGATCATGATATATGAGGAAATTGCTAAATTACTTCAAAGGCAAAGTCGTAATCAAACGGAAATATAAATGCATTCAGAATTATACACTATTTTTACTCCAATATTTAAGATAGTTGTCTTGCAAAATATAATTCAGTTTCCAATAACTGTACACCTCTCATGTCAATTCTTAAGACACATTATACAAGTTTAGAAGTTATGTTTTCAAATCATTTTTGATCCCAACTTCTTAGTGTTTGCGCTGTAATTTCTGCACAATTAACTGCTGAAGATTTCACAGAGAACCATTTACACTAAGATATTAGGCAAATGTAAGCTTTGTGTGTTTGAAATACCAACTCCCTGGAATTCAATTCTAGAAATTTTCTGGCACAGTTTAATGGAAAACCATTCAGTTATAGGGAAAAACATATTTTGCAAGTGGAAAACTATATACAGTACCTATAAAAAGTATTCACTCCCCTTGGAAGTTTTCATGTTTTATTGTTTTACAACATTGAATCGCAGTGGATCTAATTTGGCTTTTTTGACACTGATCAATAGAAAAAGACTCTTTCATGTCAAAGTGATACAAATCTCTGCAAAATGATCTAAATTAATGACAAATATAAAACACAAAATAATTGATAGCATAAGTATTCACCACCCCCATCCTTTAATATGACACACCAAACCATCACTGGTGCAGCTAATTGGTTTTAGAAGTCACATAACTAGTTAAACAGCGACCACCTGTGTGCAGTCAAGCTCTATCAAATGCAGTAAAAATACACTGTACCTGGAAGGTCTGACTGCTGGTTAGTCTGCAAAAACTACACCATGAAGACAAAACAACACTCCAAGCAACTCCGCAAAAAGTTATTGAAAAGCACAAGTCAGGAGATGGATACAACAAAATTCCCAAGTCACTGAATATCTCTTGAAGTACTGTTAAGTCAATCTTCAAGAAATTGAATTGAATTGAATGATCTTTATTGTCATTATACATAGGTACAATGAACTCTGTTTGGCTTCCTCTCAGGCAATTAAATAAAGCAGAAGATAAAATCAAGACAGTAATAGAAAAACAGTATTAAGTAGGTAGGTAGCAGAAAATAAGTTGCAGCAGCACCAGAATATCACAGTAATGCACAAAGTGCCGTTAATTCAAGTATTTGAGTCCTTGTGTGTGCTCACAGTTTCAGTCATTGTTCTGTGGGAGTGGTGTGATGGAGGCCACAGCTCTGGGATAGAAGCTGTTCCTTAGTCATAGTCATAGTCATACTTTATTGATCCCGGGGGAAATTGGTAGTCTATTTGTTCTGGCCTTTAGTGTCCTGAACCTTTTGCTGGACGGCAGTGGGTCAAACAAGGAGTGGCCAAGGTGGGTGATGTCTCTGGTTATGCTGATTGTTTTCCTCCTGAGTCTGCTGGAATAGATGGTGTCCAGTCCTGGGAGCTCCATCCTGACGATTCGCTGGGCCGCCTTCACCAGGCGATACAGGTCTTGGCGCTCAGCGGTTGTGCAGCTGGCACACCACACTGTGGCGCTGTTGGTCAGGATGGTTTCAATTGTGCTTCTGTAGAAGTTAAGCAACAGCTTTTGTGGGTGTTTGGCCTGTTTCAGCTCTCTGAGGAAAAAGAGTCTTTGTTGTGCCTTTTTTACAAGCAATGAGGTGTTGGTGGTCCAGGTCAGCTATTTTGACAACATAACTCCAAGGAACTTTAGGCTTTCCATACTTTCCACTGCCTCTCCATGTATATGGAGGGGGGTGTGTACTCTATACTTTGATCTCCTGAAGTCAATGATCATCTCTTTTGTTTTAGAAGTGTTAAGGACCAGGTCATTGTCCTTACACCACTCCGTCAGATGATCCATCTCAAGCCTGTAGGCTGTTTCATCCTCGTCCGAGATTAGGCCAACCACTGTGGTATCGTCTGCAAATTTAATTATGGAGTTGGAGGTGTAGATGGGGGTGCAGTCATGTGTGAAGAGTGTGTAGAGCACAGGGCTCAGCACACAGCCCTGCAGAGTGCCTATTTTTAAGATGAGGGTGGTGGAGGTGTGCTTACTAATTCTGACGCTGTGGTCGGTCTGTGAGAAAGTCCATGACCCATGAGCACAGGGAGGAACCAAGGCCAAGAGTGTAAAGAATGGAAATAATATGGCACAGCTGTAAATCTGCATAGAGCAGACCATCCTTAAAAACTGTGTGACCATACAAGAAGGGGATTAGTGAGGGAGGTCACCAAGAGACCTGTGACAACTCTGAAGGAACTGCAAGCTTCAGTGGCTGAGATGGGAGAGACTAGGCATACAACAACTGTTGCCTGGGTGCTTCACCAGTTGCAACTTTATGGGAGAGTGGTAAAGAAAAGACCACTGTTCAAAAAACCCACATGAAATCTCAGCCAGAGTTTACCAGGAGGCATGTGGGAGTCTCTGAAGTCAGCTGGAAGAAGGTTCTATGGTCTGATGAAACCAAAATTGAACTTTTTGGTCATCACACTAAAGGCTATGTTTGGCATAAGCCAAACACCACATACCATCAAAAACACACCATCCCTATAGCGAAGCTTGGTGGTGGCAGCATCATGCTGTGGGGATGCTTCACTTCAGCAGGCCCTAGAAGGCTTGTGAAGGTAAAGGGTAAGAGAACTGCAACTTGGGAGAAGATTTGTTTTCCAGCAAGACAATGACCCCAAGCATAAAGCCAAAGCTACTTAGAAATGGCTTAAAAACAACGAGGGCTAATGTCCTGGAGTGGCCAAGTCAGAGTCCACACCTCAATCCAATTGAGAATTTGTGGCTGGACTTCAAAAGGGCTGTTTATTCATGATCCCCATGCACTCTGACAGAGCTTGAACAGTTTTGTTAAAAAAAAGAATGGGGAAAAATTGTAGTGTTCAGATGTGCAAAGCTGATAGAGACCTTTCCACACAGACTCAAGACTGCAACTGCTAACAAAGGTGCATCTACTAAATACCGACTTGAAGGGGATGAGTAATTATGTAATGAATTATTTTATTTAATAATTGTAATAAATTTAGATCAAATTGTAGAAATTTGTTTTGGCTTTGTCACAAAAGAGTCTTTTTCTGTTGATCAGTGTCAAAAAAGCCAAATTGAGTCTACTGTGATTCAATGTTTCAATGTTGTAAAACAATAAAACATGAAAACTTCCGGGGGAGGGTGGGGGGAATACTTTTTATAGGCACTGTATTCATCCTGTTTAAAAGTACATTAACATTTTAATTATTGTTTCCTTTTCCCTTAATTTTAGCAAATGTTTTTCACTCATAGAAATGCTCACTGACAACCATCTAATCAGAACAAAGATTACTGAACTATTCTGGAGGTTTCAACTATGTTACTTGTGAACTCTTAACAAGTGATTTTTTTCCAAAATTAAAACCAGAAAAATACTATATTGGATACAGTTTTTGCAGATCTATAGGGTTTCTATCCTCAATCTGATGGGCACCTATTAAAACATGTTGATGGTAGGGATTATTCTGGACTGATTCAATTATGGATAGCAGGTATTAATTAAACTGAGAACTAGCCTTCAGGAAACAAAACTTGTTCACTATTTAATTTCCAATGATACTTTAAGACTATAGTGATACTTCAACAATCATTGTGTGATAGTGGTACTTCAATTGGGTGAGGACCATTCTGATTCTTTATCATTGAAACTACAAGCGGGTAGCTAACAGATGAATGCACATGTTTATTGGATACACAAGAAACGCTGCAAATACCAGAAATATGAAGCAACACACACAGAATGCTGGAGGAAGCCAACAGGTGAAGCAACATCGATGGAGGGAAGTGAACAGTCAATGTCTTGGGCCGAGATCCTTCATCAGGACTGGAAAGAACAAGGGCATAACCCAGAATAAAAGGTTGGGAGGGGGGGAGGAGGAGCACTAGTGGGCAGGTGACAACTGAATCCAGTTGATGGGGTGAAAGTCAGGAGGATGGGGGAGCAGAAAAGATAGGAATGATGTGAGAAGACGGAAAATGTTAAGTGCAAGAGGCAAAGAGCTGGAGAAGAAATATGATATGACAATAGACAATGAAATAAAGGGAAAGAGGTGGTGCACTAGGGGGAGGAAAGTGAAAATGAAGGGCAGGTTGTGGGAAAGAGAAGGGGTAAATGGGCCACCAAGATAAGGGTAAACAATGAGGGATGGCTCGGGGTAGAATTCCACTTCCAATTTCCACAGTGTCCCCTCTATTGCCATGTTGAGGCTGGATGCAGATTGCAGGAGAAACACTTTGAAGTCTTGGTAGTCTTCAACCTGATTTCAGTGCCTTGTAAAAGTATTCAGCCCCCAAACCTTTGTTCACTTAAGTCTCTGGCTGTATTACAACCAGAGATTTTGATCAGTTTAACTGAGTTGTTATCTGTAAATCACATGCTCTTTTTTTCATAGTAGGGCCCAAAATACAGGGGAAATCATTAGTACGAAAAACTAAAAATTCAAAAAACTGAAATATCAGCAGTTCAAATGTATTCATTCCCCTTTGCTCAGTACTTAGTTGAACCACCTCTTGCAGGTATCACAGTCAGTAGTCTTTTTGGATAAGTCTCTATTGGCTTTGCACAATGTGATGGATCAAGATTTGCCCAGTCCTCCTTGCAAAATTGCTCAAGCTGTGCCAAGTTAGTTCAGGAGCACAGGTGGACAGCAATCTTGATGTCTTGCCATAGATACAGGTGTCCCCCGCTTTTCGAACGTTCGCTTTATGAAGCCTCACTGTTACAAGTCCCTCCGCGACTCCCTGGTCCACACGTCCCTCCCCACGGATCTCCCACCCAGCACTTATCCCTGTAAGCGCAAGTGCTACACCTGTCCCTACACCTCCTCTATTACCACCATTCAGGGCCCCAAACAGTGAGGCCACACTTCACTTGTGAGTCTGTTGGGGTCATCTATTGCATCCGGTGCAGCCTCCTCTACATCAGTGAAACGCGACGCAGATTGGGGGACCGCTTCGTCGAGCACCTCCGCTCCATCTGCCAAAACAGACAGGATCTCCCAGCAGCCACCCATTTCAACTCTGCTTCCCATTTGCACAGCTTGGTAATGTTGAGTCAGCCAATTGGATTCGTCTTGGTAACATTCTATCCAGTAGGATGCCATGAAACATTCGCGAGAGCTTGGTAACATCAGAATTCTAGGAGACAGTAGCTTGATTTTGAGTCTTTTGTTAGGAAGGGTTGGAGTAAGGAGGAGGTGTGGAGAAGAGCACAAAGGAAAAGTTGGAAAAACCGCTCGAAGGAAAGACCTCATTGTAAGAAATGCTTTGTGCAGATGAATGGTTCCAAGGAGGAAGTACCAATACTTCTGAGTCAGCCAGTTCATTCGTAACAATCTTTAAAGGAAGTTCATACTGTCACTGGTGTCTCTCACGCAGAAAGTGGGTTAAGCGCATGAGTAATTAAAACGAACCACACAACAATCCAGAAATTAGCTCTAACGTTTATACGCACATTTCGATAGGTTTAATTGTAATGGGTCCTTTTTCTATTAACTGTTTGTTAAAATTGAAATATCTGTAAATATACTTCCACTTTAATTTTATGCCAGTGTAAGGGCTGTTATTTCCTGGCAAATGATAATTTTGCATGGAACAGTATTTATACAGCATTCACCATAATTTCCATTCCCTCATCAGAACATTCCAACCTTCCTTTCGGTTGAACCCAAATCATACGGACCCTCCATGTGTTGCTTATTGAAGGTGGACTTCTCACCATTACCCATGCAATGCTGAGTCACGCGGCTGTTAGCCAGAGTTAACTAACAAGCCTAGTTTGTTACAAGCCACAATGGGAGGGTTACACGCTTTTGTCCACATTTTAGTTTGGTCTATGAAAAATCTATCATACTGTTGGATCTTACAGAGAGAGCAGTATCTACTCTAATTAATTCATTGAAAACAGGTGACCCTTCAATTTTCTACATCAACAAATTGAGTGAGTTGGTAAGATAATATATAATATTGCACCTGAGGAAAGTTAGCATAATAATTACAAAGAGGGTGAATACTTTTTCAGCCTCACAATTTTGGATTTTATTTTTTTAGTAAATTGTTGACAGGTTTTGGATTTTTTTTCTTTCGATTTGATATGATGCCAATTTTTTTGTAGATTTCCTCAAAAAATCCTACTTCAATAAATTTTAAATTTAGAAAATGAGACAGTAAAATGCGAAAATAGTTGTGGGGGTGGAATACTTCTTCAAGACACCATATTTCTCTTAATGCCCAATAACCAGTCTTTTCTGTTCTACCACGTGCTACCCACCCCTTGTTTTCCATTATCCCTATGCCCCCTTTACCCTTTTACTCCCCTCCCCTGCCCTCACAACCTGTCCATCACCTTCATCCCTCTGGTTCAGAATCAGAATCAGGTGCAATATCATTGGGATTTGTTGTGAATTTTGTTACCTCCCCAACTTCTATCCTTTATTTCAAGATCTCCTGTTCTCTCCCATCAGATTCCTCCTTCTTCAGCCCTTTGTTTCTTCCACCTTCTTAGAATGTTCTTTTTATCTATTATTAAGGATCTCCAGCACCCAGGGCATGCCCTTTTGTCACTGTTACCATCAGGTACAGAAGCCTGAAGGCACATACTCAGCGATTCAGAAACAGCTTCTTCCCCTCTGCCATCCGATTCCTAAATGGACATTGAAGCTTTGGACAGTACTTCACTTTTTTTTAATATACAGTATTTCTGTTTTTGCACGTTTTTAAAAATCTATTCAATATATGTAATTGATTTACTTGTTTATTATCATTATGTTTTATTTTTTTTCTCTGCTAAATTATGTATTGCATTGAACTGCTGCTGCTAAGTTAACAAATTTCATATCACATGCCGATGATAATAAACCTGATTCTGATTATCCCTTCCCCCATCCTCCTGCCTTCTCCCCTCACTTGGATTCATCCGTCACCTGCCAGCTTGTGCCCCTCCTACCCTTTTATTCGCACTGCTGTCCTCTTCCTTTCCAGTCCTGAATAAGGGTCTCAGCCAGATTTGTCAACTATTCATTTACCTCCATAGGAGCTGCCTGATCTACTGGACTCCTCCAGCATTTTATGTGTGTTGCTCATGTTAACTGGTGATCATTGAAAACTTCAGCATGAGATCAGGGAAGGCATTAAGTGACCATCTCCTGTATTAATGCATCATTAAAGGCATATCCCTGCCACAGAACATTTAGTCCAGGACATGTCTGTTTTTGTCACTCAATATTCTGTCAAGTTGTATATTCAGGGTGACATTCCTTAACACTTGGACGTTTGGATTGTGTGCTCAGAAGCTGTTAGTCCAGTCACTATTTGAATATTCAAAGGGGTTCAGTTGGTTGGAATGTGCACCCTTTGTAAATATGAAATTCTGCAAAGATACCTGTCTTTATTCAAGTAAACAGAAGATTATAGCTATTGAAAATACAATTAATCACTTATTGTTCCCTTTGTGTTCAAAAAGTATAAAACACTGTGCTTGGAGGGGAAAACTAGGATCTTGTCCCGAAGATCTGCTGTTTTAATTAAAGCCTATGTCCCAGTTATAGCTCCCATGTGGCACAATTTAGTCATTTACAACAGTAGGATCAACAAATGTCTCAATTCCTGAAAAATGCCCGTTTTCAGTGCTTATTCTGTGTAAAATAAAACAGCTGGCCAGACATACAACTTCCTTATGATTAAATAAAAAATTAGACTTACACTTTTGTTTCATAATCCTTCCAGGCTTTATCAAAAGGCTTCTTAAGATCCTATAGATGGAAGTAGTAAGATGAATAAGTATTCTATTTTGTGGAGTACGTAACATCTGATCGCTGCAACAAAGTAATCACATCTTGATTTTTTTGAAACTGGACTTGCAATATTTTCTACCTATACCAAGTCAGAAAGAAGTTTATATTCAGCAAAATTAAAATACAAACACTTATTCTCAATCAATATGCACCCAGCAGAATCCATTTCCCCAAGGTTATTTTTCTCATATATAACCAACAGGAGGGCAAGGTTGCAGTATTAGCATATACATTTCTAAAAGAAAGATAAGTTGTGAAGAGGACGTGAGGAATCTACAAGGGAATATAAATCGACTGGGTAGGTAAAGATATGGGAAATAGAATATAATGTAGGAACAATAAAAATGATCTACTGGTCTAAAAACGCTTCTCCTCCTTGTGCATCTGGATCCTTGACGTTCTCACTTGCAGACCCCAGTCAGTTCAGACTGGCAACAACTTGTCCTCCACAATCTCTATCAACACAGGTGCACCACAAGGCTGCATCCTGCTCTACTCGCTTTACACTTAATACTGTGTGGCTACGTATAGTTCCAATGCCTTACTTAAGTTTGCTGATGACACCATTATGGAGGCCGAATCAAAGGTAATGATGAATCAGCAGCCATGAGGGAGATTGAAAATCTGGCCTCTCACTCAATGTCAGCAAGATCAAGGAGCTGATTATTGATTTCAGGGGCAGAAAACCAGAGGTCCATGAGCTACTCCTCATCGGGGGAGAGGTGGAGAGGGTCAGCAACTTTAAATTCCTTTCAGAGGACCTATCCTGGTGCCAAAGTAGTGTTCTACTTTCTTAGAAGTTTGCAAAGATTCTGCATGTCAAACTTTGACAAACTTATATAGAATTGTGGTGGTTGCATCAAGGCCTCCTATAGAAACACCAATGCCCTTGTGCAGAAAAAACTGAAAAAAATTGTGTATACATTTCAGTCCACCACAGGTGAAGCCCTCCCACCATTGAGCACATCTACGTGAAACATAATAGCAAGAAAGCAGCATCCATCATCAGAAACCCCATCATCCAAGGCCATACTCTCTTCTCACTGCTGTCATCAGGAAGGAGATACAGGAACCTCAAAAACTATACCACCAGTTTGAGGAACAGTTATTATCCCTCAACCATCAGGCTCTTGAACCAGACAGGATAACTTCACTCACCCCATCACTGAGCTGTTCCCACAACCTAAGGACTCACTTTCAAGGACCATTTATTACATGTTCTCAATATTTAATGCTTACTTATCTATTATTTTTTTTCTTTCTTTTTATATTGCACTGTTTGTTGGCTTTTGCACATTTGCTGTCTGTCTACCCTGTTGGGTGAGGTCTTTTATTGATTCTCTTGTGTTACTTGTAATTACTGCAATGCCCACAAGAAAATGAATCTCAGGTTTGTATAACATGACCCGCATGTACTTTGATAATACATTTACTTTGAACTTTGCGATTAAGGGAAAAACTTAAATGGTGATGGATTACAGAGCACTGAGATGCAGAAATCTGAGTATCCCAGTACATTGTTCACAAAATGCTAATCTGTAGGGTGCATTAAGTAGCTAGGAAAATCAATCAAGTGTTAACATTTATTGCTAATAAATAGCAATGTACAATAGCAAAGGTGTGATGGGGGTATGCTTCTGTTCCATTGGAAAATTAGTGAGACCATATAAAGAAAAAGGGGTATAATATTTGTCTCCTTAATCAAGGAAGGATGTTCAAACATTGAAATAAGTTCAAAAAAGGTTTACTGAGCTAATAACTGAAAAACCCAGAATCTGACTTATGAGTAAAAGTTAGACAGGTTAAACTTATATCTGCTGCAGTATAGAAGAGACAAGTTTAAAACCTAGAAAATCTTGTGGAACCTCAACAGGATGGTTTATCTTGCAGGAGGAGCAAAACTTGGGGTTACTGATTATAAGGAAGGAATCAAAATAAGAATGAGGTGGAATCTTTTCTGTTAGTGTTTTATCTATCTTTTCTGTCATGTTTTATCTATCTTTAGAACACTTTTCCCCAGAGGGCAGTGGAAACAGAGTCTTTGAACATTCCTAAGACAGAGACAGACAGCTACTTCCTAACAAAGTAGGTAAAAGACAGAAATACAGAACTGAAGTTACAATCATATCAACCATGATCTTATTAAATAGTGCAGCAAGCTTGAAGGGTGATGTGGCTTACTCACAATTCATTCGTTTATATGCAATATAACAAAAATCACTCTTGGGTAGCTGATGATAGTACAAGGTAAAAATAGATGACAAATGTTGATCACACAATTACTTAAAATATTCCACAATTAGTGTTTTCTCATTGTAACAATTTAGATCATTTAACAAGTGTTTTTGTCTTAATAGTACATTTGCAACTACAATTATTAACTGTGAATTACTGCCACTGGCAATTGCAATATATGGCTGGATCTATTCAATCAACCAGGAATACTTAAATATTGCAACCAAGATTACTGAGATCAAAGCACAACATCAACCCTGAGAAATCACTGTTTTTAATACCCTGCTGTAAATTGGTCAAATAAATTTGTTATTTTTATTTTTTAATTATCACAATATGTTGATAAAATTCATATTTTACAAATTAATCTAATGCAAATAACTTTCAATGTACAAATGTAAAAAAGGAAGCTCAAGTATGTTCACTGATATATTGGATTTTCCATTCTGTTACATTAAAATGATAATGTTTTCTTTAATAGAGTTAGCTTCGGTACTGTGCACAAGTTCATTTATGATTTTAAAACTTCAAAAGAGTAATGAGTGGTGCTGCTTCATGGAAAATGTTTTATTGCAAAAGAAAAAAATTGAGCACTGATCACCTTCTTATGGCCAAAGAAGAAATCCTTGCAGGAATTCAAACTAACATGCACAAACAAAATATAAGCAAGAGTAGGCTACTCAGCCCTCTCAAACATACTCTGCCATTTATCAAGATCATGGCTGACTTTGATCCAGTCCCCACACACAAAACAAAAACGTGGTCCATTTCTTGGCACAAGCAGGCTGTTTCATATCTGAGGAGTTCTGAATAGATTTAAATGATGTGGTAACATTTAATCCAACTTTGGAAGATCAGTTGAAAATGGGTAGGCCCAGGATACAGCCCTGATGAACTCTTGCAGTGATGTTCTATGTTGTGAAACTGACCTTCAACAACCAAATCCATGATGCCAAGATCTGCCTGGTTACTTTTGATTTCTTGGAACACCTGATGTCACAAACAATCACTCCCACCTCACCAATAATCTTGTGACAGCTTCCACTGCTTTAGAGTCAAAGCACAGAAAACAGCCTGTCCATGCTGATCATCAAGTCTGTGCTAACCTCATTCAGTAGTACTTGGTCCATACCCCACTATGACCTGATGATTTTAGTGTTCATCAATAGCAGGGTTTTCAAACTATTTTTATGCCATGAACCAATACCATTAAGCAAGGAGTCCATGGATGCCAAGTTAAGAACCTCAGATCTAGATGCTTCTTAAATTTTGGGAAGGTACCCGTTTCCACCAGCTCTCAGGTAGTGTATTCCAACTTACATTCTCTGGGTGAAAAAGAAATCTTCAGCAGATCTCCTCTAAACCTCTTACTCAATCTTAAATCCATGTCCTCTGGTCTTAAAGAATCTGCTAAGAGAAAAATGTTTGTTCTATCTACCCAATACATCTCAACTAGTGTATCAGGCCTTCAAACAGCCTCCTATGCTCCAAGAAAAACAACAGTCAGTGAACTATTTTATCACACAGCACTTAATGTTACATTTCTTTGTTTCTCAATACTTCGTTAAAGGAGTTGTAATTCACCAGACTGGATGTGCCCTACTTTTTAAGTGGATGGGATTAGACCTGAGCAATTTTCCACATTATTGGTTATGCAATTATTCTGGAACAGCTTGGCTAAAGATGCAGCTAATTCTGGAGCACAGTTGTCCAGTACTTCAGTTGTGATATTATATTACTAGCACAACCTTTATTAACTCTACCAAGGACAGTCCCAAGCCCGGCTGCAAAAGCAGGGGGTTTGGGCATGGGGCTAGCAACCCATCCCATAAAAATCCAGAGTTTCAGAACACCAATATAAGCTCATTCCTGGGAGAGGAAGAATCTTTGAAGATTCAGGGCAACTTCAAAGATAAGCACAGGACAGAGGTTTCTGGCGAGTTGCTGTCCGTCGCCTATGCCTCAGTAGGGGTGGAGAGCTTAACTAACAAATAACCTTTGTTGACAAGAGAGATAGAAAGAAGTTACTTCGAAGTGTGTAAAATCCAGGAAATAAAAGACACTGCTAAAATCAGAGCCAAGCATTAAAAGAGAATTTTACAGCAAAGGCAAGCCTGGTAATTTAGAAAATGGGGTAATTCAATATTGCAAACATTTGCCAATTCTTCAAAGATTTTGACTGCACATAATGTAGAAATGCAGTTACATGAGAAACATCACTCTGATCTGTCTTAACATTTACAGACCTACAGATCTTGCCACAGTTTAACAGTGAAACAACAAAAACTTTTATCCAACAATATGTGAAAAATTTCAAAGTGGAATCAATTAAGAGTCCTTTGAAAGTTATAAAGATACTACAAACTTACCCCTTTAACTCCCTTCAGATCTCCTTTCAATAAGCTATCCAGAGGAAAAGTGATGATATTGTTCATATTCTGAATCTGCATGGTGATAAATAATCATTTTAATTGCTAACTCTACAAATATAATTACCTACCAGTCTTTTCTAAAAATTATTATAATGGAGTATCCTTCTATATGATACAATGCTGTGCAATACCTCAGATATTACATGAATATTATTTTAAAAGTTTAGATAATATTCTTAAAATACAGAATGTAGGAAAAGGGGTAGTTTTCATCAGCTTTTATTTTGAAGTTCATTGGCAACATCTGTTTTAACCTAAGGGAAAGTCAGCTTAATATGGTGCAAAAGCTATTTTGTAGGAATTACCTTATAAATTTCATTTAGAAACACAGCACGGTAAGAGGACCTTATGGCCCAATGAACCTGCACCAACAAATGACACCCATGTGGTCAGTTAACCTACATCCTTAGAATGTAAGCAGAAACCAGTGCACCTAGAGGAAACTCGTGTGGTCACGGGAAATTGTAAAAACCTGTTACAGACAATGGCAGAATTGAGCCTGGATCCCTGGCATTACACTAGGCGATCCCACCGCACAAATTCCACTATACATTCCATGGTCAATAAATTCTTCAAAAATTATAAATAAGGAATACAATATCTATATTTTAACTATAGAGAGTATTTAATTTTTTTAAAATTGCATAGAGAAACTAAACAGAGAGTTTAGTTTAAAAATTAAAATTTTAAATTAAAAATTTAAACTGGATAAAATGCATTAAGATACAAGTTTAGAACCTTACCAGGTTTTTGAATAGTGCAGTTAACTCTTTTGTGAAGACTGAAAACTTCAGAAAAGCTGTGCCAAGATCAGGATCATCACGACAGACACAGTTACCACCAAACTTCTCCAATGCTTGTGTGTACTGTTCTTCATTTTCTACATGCCCTGCACAAAAGGAAAATAATTCATGAAAGCGTAATTTCTATTTACATTGTTATTATACCATGACGGAAGTGACTACTTGTTATTAAATCTGGGCAGCTTAACATTACAACATGGATTTTTCTTTAAAAGTAATAATAGTTACTTCAGTTCAAAGGTTCAAAAGATGTGAAACTAGATTAATGCCATTCAGATCAATTTGCATATATGTATTACTGTATCTTTACAAATACAAATACTTTATTCGCAAATCCTAGTAGAAAATGTCTATGAAAGTTTCCCCTTTTAAATTACTCTTGCTCTCCTAGAGGATGCGCAATTACAGATCAAGTTTGCTTTAATAATTTACACCCATAGTCTTCACTGCAAGTTCCATATACCACTGGAACTTGCAACTCCCATCGATTCTCATTGTAGCTCAGGGACCAGCAGCCAGAATGAAGGCAAGAATAGGTCAGGCAAGTGGAGCAATGCTAAATGGGAAGAATGGGAAAAGAGCTCTCAGGCAGCTAAAGGCAGGAGGTCCATGGAAGAGTAGGAGGAAGATCTACAAAAGTTGATGCTTAATGTCACCAAATATGCTCAATGTCACTGGATAACAACTTGATGCTTAATGTCACCAAAACCAAGGAGATGATCGTCGATTTCAGGCGGTCTCAGCCTGAGCACACACCCCTCAGCATCAGTGGCTCCACAGTGGAATGAGTGGAAAACATCAAGTTCCTTGGGGTGCAGATCTCGGACAATCTCACCTGGTCCAGGAACACCAACTGGGATTGTGAAACGGGCCCAGCAGAGATTGCACTTTCTGAGGAAGCTTAAACAAGCATCACTCCCCACTAACATCTTAACTACATTCTACAGAGGCATGGTTGAGAGTGTGCTGACCTTTTGCATCACAACCTGGTATACCAGCTGCAGTGCTGTCGACAAAAAAGCCTTGCAGAGGGTGGTTAGGGGAGCAGAGAAGGTTATTGGGGTCTCCCTACCTTCTGTCCAAGACATCTTTCAGAGTCAATGCCTCCAGAAGAGACGGTGCATCATTAAAGACCCCTCACACCTTCTCCATGAACTGTTTGTTCTTCTGCCGTCAAGCAAACGTTACATGAGCATCAAAACTAAAACCACAAGGCTCCTCCCACGGGTGGTCAGATTGCTAAATAGCTGCTGTACCTGACTCTGCTTTGGACACTTAACTTGCACTTGACACTTATAACTTGATTTTAACTGACATGTGGCTGTTGTGTTTTACTATTTATTGTTATGTTTATTATTTAGTGTTGCGTTTCTTATGTTATGATTGCACTGCTCCTGAGAAATGCTGTCTCATTCTGCCCTGCAGAGCTGATGTACGGTTAGAATGACAACAAAGTTTTTTGAATCTCGAATCTTAAAAATGGTTCAAGGACAAAGAAGATTATGGGTGCGAAGGGTCAAGTGGAGGGTGGGTGAGGAGGGCCAGTACCCAAATCTGCGTGCTTGTGAGTGCACGCAAATCTTAAACACACGTTCATCATTTTTTGTTATGTGTTTAGTAAAGGATTATTCTTCTTGTCCAAAATATTGTGCTTCCATTATTTGAAATGCTCTGTAAATGTTTTGCGTGGATTTAGTAGCTCTATTGGTCTCACACTGAAGGCTCTCTGCTAACATGGCCTCCAGCTGAAAGATTAGCAAAGATTATTAGTTTAAATGATGAATGGAAGGCTTATAATGAAAAAGAAGGAATAAATTCAATATGACAAATCAATTCTATTAATTGGTTTGTATTCCAATCTATCTGGTTAACTCGTTCACACTTCAGTTTTTATTTTAGATTTTTACTTACTTGATTAAGATTAAACAGTAGGGAAGAATAGCAAATTCTAATATACACATTAAAGTGCAAAGAAACATTTCCCATTATAATTTTAACATTATAACTTATTGTAATGTAGCTGAACAATGTGCGGACATTGAAGACAGCCTCTCCAACAACAACACAAAGAAGACATTCCAACTGGTGAAAGATCTTACCAAAGAAAAACAAGCCAAAGTAAACACTATCCAAGACAAAAATGGCAGAAGTCTCAAAGAAGAAAAGGAAATAAATGGAAGGGTGGACAGAGTACTGTTCAGACCTGTACAACTACCAGAGCAAAGGGAGTCCAAGCGTGCTGAATGTACAGGAATCTTCCAATGAGGATGACTATACGATCACTGGCAGATTACTAGGCAGATAGGCATATTACTACTTGAATGGTGTCAAGTTAGGAAAAGGGGAAGTACAACAAGATCTAGGTGTCCTTGTTCATCAGTCACTGAAAACTGGCCTTCATAACAAGGGGAGTTGAGTATAGGAGCAAAGAGGTCCTTCTGCAGTTGTACAGGGCCCTAATGAGACCACACCTGGAGTACTGTGTACAGTTTTGGTCTTCAAATTTTTTTTTAGTATAATTTTTATTGAGTTTTCAAAGTGAATACATGAAAAGATGATATCTACCCTCCCCCCTCCCCTCCCCTTAGCCCTTCCCCCCGATATATACTCCTACCTAAAAAGAAAGAAAGAAGAAAAAAAAGAGAACCGCCTGGATATTGGAAGGTTTCCACATGCTCCATGGGATTCAAAATAAATTTAGTATATTTATTTATTACTTTCCCCAAGGGACCAAGATCTTTATCATCGGAGCAACTAAATATGCCATCCTATCTTTTGTAAATAAGGGCGCCAAATATTCAAAAATGTTTCATATTTATCTCTTAAATTATAAGTAATTTTTTTGAGTGGAATAGAACTAACCATTTCATCGTTCCAACGATTCATACTTAAATACGAATCGGATTTCCAAGTAACTGCTATAGCCTTCTTAGCTACTGCCAGTGCAATTTTTATGAATTCTTTCTGATATTTATTCAATTTAAGTTTCGGTTTTATCCCTTCAATATCACCTAATAGAAATAATACAGGGTTATATGGAAATTGAGTTCCAGTAATTTGTTCAAATAAAACTCTTAAATTTATCCAAAACGGTTGAATTTTAGAACAAGACCAAGTAGAATGTAAGAAAGTACCAATTTCTTGATTACACCGAAAGCATTGATCAGATAGATTTGAATTTAATCTATTTATTTTTTGTGGTGTGATATATAATTGATGTAAAAAATTGTATTGTACTAACCTAAGTCGAACGTTTATTGTATTTGTCATACTGTCAAGACACAGTCTTGATCAATTTGTTTCATCAATATTAATATTCAGATCCGTTTCCCATTTTTGTTTTGACTTGTGGATTCCTTGTTTAGTTGTCTGTTTTTGAATCAAATTATACATACAAGAAATAATTTTTTTAATTTTTCTTTCTTGAATTAAAATTTCAATTTCATTAGGTTTTGGCAAAAACATTTTTTGACCCAGTTTGCCTTTTAAGTAAGCCCTTAATTGAAAGTAACAAAAGAAAGTGTTATTTGCTATTTTATATTTATTCTTTAGTTGTTCAAATGACATCAATATACCTCGTTCATAACAGTCTCCTACAGATCTAATCCCTTTTTTGGTACCAATTATATAAAAGTTGATTATCCATTGTAAAAGGAGTAAGTCTGTTTTGGAACAAAGGTCTCCTTGCTAATAAAGATTTCTGTATTTCATTATCAACATTTATCTTATTCCATAGATCAATCAAATGTATTAATATAGGAGATTCTTTCTTTTCCCGTATCCATTTAGATTCCCATTTATATATAAAATCTTCAGGTCTATTTTCTCCTATCTTGTCTAATTCTATTTTAATCCATGCCGGTTTTCGATCATCAAAGAAAGATGCAATAAATCTAAGTTGATTTGCTTTATAATAATTCTTAAAGTTTGGAAGTTGTAACCCTCCTAACCTAAATTTACATGTCAATTTTTCCAATGATATTCTTGACATCTTACCTTTCCAAAGAAATTTTCTCACACATTTATTTAACGCTTGAAAAAATTCCTGTGGCAATTGTATTGGTAATGTTTGAAACAAATACTGTAACCTAGGAAATATATTCATTTTTACAACATTGACTCTACCCACTAATGTTATTGGTAGTATCATCCATTTGTCAAGATCTTCTTGAATTTTTTTCAATAGTGGTAAATAAGTAAATTTATATAAGTTCTTTACATCATTATCAAGTCTTATACCTAAATACTTTATGCCATTTACCGGCCATCTAAATTGGGTTGCTAATCGACATTGGCTATAGTCTCCTTTAGTAAGAGATAAAATTTCACTTTTATCCCAATTTATTTTATACCCTGATAATTTTCCATATTCATCCAATCTAGAAGATAATTTATATAATGAATGCTCTGGGTTTGTTAAGTAAATCAAAACATCATCAGCAAAAAGATTAATTTTATATTCCTACTGATTAACTCTAAAACCCATAATATCTGGATCAATTCTAATTAGTTCTGCTAATGGCTCTATCGCCAGTACAAATAAAGCAGGTGATAATGGACAACCTTGTCTAGTTGACCTTTTTAACTGGAATGGTGTTGAAATTTGAGTATTTGTCACTTATTAGCATTAGGGTTAGTATTTAAAATTTTAATCCAGTTTATAAAAGATGTTCCTAACCCATATTTTTCTAATACTGTAAATAAAAAATCCCATTCCAATCTATCAAATGCTTTTTCTGCATCCAAGGCTACTACTATACTCACCTCCTCCCTTTTTTGTGCTAAATGAATTATACTGAGTAGCCGAGTTACATTATCTGCCAATTGTCCATTTTTAATAAATCCTGTTTGATCCATATATATTAATTTTGGTAAATATTTAGATAATCTATTCGATAAAATTTTTGCTATTATTTTATAATCCGTGTTCAACAAAGAAATAGGCCTATTTGATGTTGGTTTTAAAGGATCTCTGTCTTTTTTTGGCAATACTATTACAATCGCTGTTGAAAAAAATTCTGGGAGTTTATGTATTTTTTCTGCTTGACGTATTAACTCCATAAAGGGAGGAAATAATAAATCTTTAAACTTTTTATAAAATTCAGGTGAAAAACCATCTTCTCCAGGAGATTTATTACTTTGGAGTGATCTTAAAGCTTCGTCAACTTCTTTTAATGTAAAAGGCATATCTAATCCCTTCTGTTCTTCCGAATTCAATTTTGGAAGAGTTACTTGTGATAAAAACCTTTCCATCTCATTAACATCATTTTGTGATTCTGACTGATATAATTCAGAATAGAACCTTTTGAAGGTTTCATTAATTTCTAAAGGTTTATAAGTAATTTTATTTGCACTTGTTCTAATTGCATTTATCGTTTTGGAAGCTTGTTCTGTTTTCAACTGTCAAGCAAGAATTTTATGTGCTCTCTCACCTAACTCATAATACCTTTGCTTAGTTCTTATGATTGCTTTTTCCATTCTGTATGTCTGAAGCGTATTATATTGTAACTTCTTATTGACAAGTTGCCTTCGTTTTTCTTCTGACATGTCTTTGAGATTCTTTTTCTAATTTTATAATCTCTTTTTCCAATTGATCTAGTTCTGCCATATATTCTTTCTTAATTTTATACGTATAACTTATTATCTGACCCCTCAAATATGCTTTAATTGCATCCCATAGTATAAATTTATCATCCACTGAATGAGAGCTTGTATCCAAAAAAAATTGGATCTGCTTTTTCATAAAATCACAAAAATCTTGGCGTTTTAATAATGTTGAATTAAATCTCCATCTATAAGCCACTTCTTCCTTATCAGTCATTGGATATTAATGACTGTATTGTCATTAATAGAGGAGAATGATCTGACAATATTCTTGCTTTATATTCCATATTTTTCACTCTGTGTTGAATATGCATTGATAATAGGAAAGATCTGTCCTTGAATAAGTTCTGTGTCTATTAGAATAGAACGAATAGTCTCTTTCTTTAGGATTAATTCTTCTCCATATATCAATCAAATTTAAATCTTTCATCAATGATAAAGTTAGTTTTCCTACCTTTGATTTTGTGACAACCTTAGTTGATCTATCTAAGACTGGGTCTAGGCAAAAATTACAATCTCCTCCTATTAATATTTTTTCATGTGCATCAGCCAAATTCAAAAAAGCTTCTTGTATGAATTTTGCATCATTTTCATTTGGTGCATAAATATTCATGGAAGTCCATAATTCAGAAAAAAGTTGACAGTGTATAATCACGTATCTCCCCGCAGAATTGGTTATTACATTTTGTATTCTAATTGGTAACGTTTTATTGATCAAAATTGCTACTCCCCTCGCTTTTGAATTAAATGAAGCTGCAACAACACTACCCACCCAACCTCTCTTTAATTTCTGATGTTCTGGTTCTGTTAAGTGCATTTCCTGTAAGAAGGCTAAATCTACCTTCATTTTCTCAATATGTGTTAAGATTCTTTCTCTTTTCACCAGTCCATTAAGCCCATTAACATTAAAACTCAAAAAATTCAATAAATTAGTCATTATTCTTAACAAAGTTACTCCAATCTAAAACATTACTTAGCTTCTCAACTCTCATAGTTCCTTGGGGAATCTCTTTAAACTTCACCATGTTGCTATGTGTTTCCCTCCCAATCATCCAGGCAAAAGGAAAGAAATAAAAGATAGATATGATACAAAAAAATAACAAAATACCCCCCTACTAATGTTGTGAATGAAAAGATACACAACACTACCCCCCTCCATTTTGCGGGTCGTGGCTATTGCCACGCTTGTACAGATGAATAGCGTAGCGATTGGTCAGTATTTCTTCCAGCTCCCCCGTAACAAAAAAATTATATAAAAAAAAATTAATGTCACTATTCCCAACTAGTATTCCTCAAATTTTAACCTTTCTTCCCCTCCTTCATATAATTAATATTATGTTCATTCGCCTTTAAAAATCCAACAGGTCTATTCCTTGACCCAGTCTTCATCTTCAATCCATTTCGCTCCCCTGGGTTTATTCTTGTATCTGGTGAATATTCAAAGAACCTCGCACAAACTCCTCCGCTTTCTGGTAATCGTCAAAAAATCTTTTTTCTCCACCAGCCAAAAAAATCTTCAAGGTTGCAGGATAACGCAATATAAATTGATAACCGTGATCCCATAGGACTTTTTTCACTGGATTAAATTTCTTCCTTCTCTTCAAAAGCTCATAAATTATGTCAGGGTAGAAAAAAATGTTCTTCCCTTCTATCATCAGTGGCCCTTTTCTCTTCTTGGCAGCTTGGGCAGCCGCCTGTAAAATCCTTTCATTGTCTTGAAATCTTAAGAATTTTATTAAAATTGATCGTGGATATTGGTCATCTTGTGGTTTTGGTCTTAGAGCTCTATGTGCCCGCTCAATTTCAATTGATTGGTCTTCCTCTTTCATTTGCAAAGTTTCCGGGATCCATCTTTGAAAAAATTCTATTGGATTGTCCCCCTCTATACCTTCTTTAAGACCAACAACTTTAATATTATTTCGTCTACTAAAATTTTCCAACACGTCCACTTTCTCCACGAGTCGATTTCTTTCCGTGTTCTAGACAAGCACATTATTTTCTGTTTTTTCCACTCATCGTTAATATGCTCCATTGTTCTTTCCATCTTCTGAAGTTTCTTATCCATTTTGTCCTGTCTTTTCATAGCTTTATCATAGCACATCTTCATATTTCTAAGCTCTGTTCTTAATTTTCTTAGTTCAGTCGTTACTTGCAATAAAGCCTCTCTTATGTCTCTGTCACCTCCTTTACTTCCAGTCTCTTCCAGTTCTTCTTCCTATTCTTCATCTGTATTCTCTGCGGAATCCAATTCTGACTCTGAGTCACTTTCACTTGCAGTGGCCGTCGGTTCTTGTAGTTTGAGTTGGGTCGATTTGCGCATGCGTACTTCCTTGCGCATACGCATTCTTGGCATCTTCTTCCTAGAGACCGCTACTGCCGCCATTGCTCCCTGTTCTTCTACGCCAGAGATAAAATGCATCTGCTCCGAAGAAGATCCAACCTGAATCTGGGGTTCCATCGCTGCAGTAGGCCCCTTTTTCTTCCCATCTTGCGGCGACTTCGCAACAACAGACTTCTTCTGTTGCGGTTTACAAGGCATATCGTAAAGTAGTCTTGCAAAGTTTATAAGTAGTTTTCGGAAAGTATTTATTAACTTTGCTTTGTTTAAACGGTACTTTGCTGATTTTTTACGGGAGAGCTGGATTTACACATCTCAATCCCACATCATCACGTGACGTCCCTGGTCTTCAAATTTGAGGAAAGACATTCTTGCTATTGAGGGAGTGCAGCAGAGGTTCACAAGGTTAATTCCCGGGATGGCGGGACTGTCATATGTTGAAAGATTGGAGCGACTGGGCTTGTACACACTGGAATTTAGAAGGATGAGAAGGGATCTGATTGAAACATATAAGATTATTAAGGGATTGGACACGCTAGAGGCAGGAAACATGTTCCTGATGTTGGGGGAGTCCAGAACCAGAGGCCACAATTTGAGAATAAGGGGTAGACCATTTAGAACAGAGTTAAGGGAAAACTTTTTCACACAGAGTGTTGTGGATCTGTGGAATGCTCTGCCTCAGAAGGCAGTGGAAGCTAATTCTCTGGATGCTTTCAAGAAAGACTTAGAGCTCTTAATGATAGCGGAGTCAAGGAATATGGGGAGAAGACAGAAACGGGGTACTGATTGTGGACGATCAGCCATGATCACAGTGAATGGCGGTGCTGGCTCGAAGGGCCGAATGGCCTACTCCTGCACCTATTGTCTATTGTCACTGAATTGGGGGAAGTCAGCTGGAGCTGACAACATCCCTGCTGAACTGCTGAAGCATGGAGGAGAGGCCACGATAGACATGCTTACCACCATCTGCAATAAGATCTGGCAGACAGGTGAATGGCCGACACCTTGAACTCAGTCGTTGATCATTGTGCTTCCCAAGAAAGGCATTCTCCAACTTTGCCAGAATTACCGTACCATCAGTTTGATCAGCCATGTAAGCAAGGTAATGCTCAGAATCATCTTGAACAGACTGAGACCTCAGGCAGAAGACATCATTGCCAAGGAACAAGCAGGCTTCCGTAAGGGCAGAAGCACCACTGAGCAGATTTTCAACCTCCACACCCTCTGTGAGAAACACCTTCAGCACCAGAGAGAGTTCTACCACATCTTCATAGACTTCAAGAAGGTGTTTGACAGAGTCTGGCATGATGCCTTATGGGCCACCAAAAAGAAATTCAACATGGGGCAGAAGCTGAGTCATACAATCCATCAGCTTTACGTCAAGGCAACCAGTGTAGTGCTCGCTCAGGGCACCATCGGGGAATGGTTCCATACCTCTGTAGGAGTCCGTCAGGGCTGCCTCCTCTCCCCCACTCTCTTCAACATCTTCCTGGAACGGATCATGAGTGTTGCCCTTGAAGATCATGTGGGCACAGTTAGCATCAGAGGGAGGAACATCACAAACCTAAGATTTGCTGACGACATTGACGGACTTGCAGGAACAGAGGACGAACTGGCCAACGTGGTCAGCCGTCTTGACAGAGCCTCCACAAACTTTGGAATGGAAATAAGTGCCAAGGAAACCAAGCTCATGGCAAATGCCAATGGTGCCATCACAACAGACATCTCAGTCCATGATCAGAAACTTGAGACAGTGCAGCAGTTCAAATACCTGGGGGCAATCATCAGTGATGAAGGATCAAGACCAGAAGTCCTGGCAAGAACCGCAACGACAATGACTGCACTACCCAAACTCAAGACAATATGGAGGGACAGCAACATCACCATGAAGTATAAGACCAGACTCCTGCGTGCATTGGTATTCTCCATCTTCCTGTATGCATGCGAGACGTGGACCCTCACAGCAAAGCTACAGAGGAGGATACAGGCATTGGAAATGAGATGCTATCGCAACATTTTGGGCATCTCATACTTGGACCACATCACAAATGAGCAGGTCCACAAGACCATCTAGCACCACACTGGACCCCATGAAGACCTTCTCACAATGGTGAAGAAAAGAAAGCTGAGATGGTACGGCCAGGTAACAAGATCCAGTGGCCTTGCAAAGACCGTTCTACAAGGAACTGCGGAGGGGAAAAGAAGGAGAGGCAGACAGAGGAAACGATGGACCGACAACAGTAAAGAATGGACAGGGAAAACGTTTGCGGTGACTTAGGCTCTGGCACACAACCGCGACAGATGGAACAGACTGGTGCAAAGCTTGACATGACAACTTCACCAGGAATTAAGGCAAGGCAATGTACTTTTAAATGTTATTATTTTATAAGATAGTCTTCATATTATAACGACTGGTCAAATAAATCAATAAATTGTTACTGTTTCAGAGGCTGATTAATTGGTTTGTTTTTGTTGCCTCTAGCTTTCCAGAATTCACAGTTCTTTTAATCTCAATGTGAAACATACTTACAAATCTTAATACGTAATTTTCACAGTCCAAACAACTAATTCACTGTGCACAATCCCCAAAATCACTGAATACTGGGTAATCTTCACCAGCAACCATAATTAGAACCAACAAGTTATCTGTAAAACATGTAATAGGAAAGGTACGTCGCATCCGGAGTTTCTCCGGTTAGTGGACGATTTCCCTCCACGCCTCTCTGACATAGTGGGGAAAGCAGTGGTTTGTCATTGCTTTCTGCCAGGTGAGTTTCCAAATAGATCACCAGCTCGTAACCCAGCAGAAAGCGTGCAGGGGAGCCGGCTGGATTCTAACTCAGGACATGTAGTAAGATACCATAAAGGCACCACAACTAGGCTATCAAACTATTGGATACAAAGTTACATTTTAAATTCTCAGTAGTGCCTGTTGTATTACTGCTGACATAAGAAAATAAATAGAACATTATTGAAGACAACAAGTTTGATGGTAAGTATATGACAAACATTAAACATATACTACATGAAACACTCAAGTTCTTAGGGGATAACTCATTTGCAAAGGATGGATGACTATTATGCAGATTGATGCTGCCTGGATTATCTTGGCGAAAACTGAATAGTTCTTGACTACAAGTCTTCAGCAGTAGGTATAGCAGGATATGCCTAATCCTATTTCTTTTGAAGTATCCTGTGTTTTGCAGACTTCTTCTGAGATCTTTAACCTCTCTATTCTTCAGTCTGAGGTACCCACCTTCCTCAAGTGGCCTCAATTATACTGGCGCCCAAGAATCATCAAAGGATATGGTGAGAAGGCCGGTGTATTTTATGCACAAAGAGGGGTAGGTGCCTGGAACACACACGCTGCCAGGGATATTGGTGAAGGCTGATACAATAGGGACATTTAAGAGACTCTTAAACAGGCACATGGATACAAGAAAAATGGAGGTTATGGGCTACGTAGGAGAAAAGGGTCAGGTTGATCGTAGAAGGTTTATATAGGTCAGTACAATATTGTGAGCTAAAGAGCCCCGTACTGTTCTATATTCCATGTCATGGGCCATAAACTTGCACATTATGCTGGAGCACATTTCTTTTGCTGCTACTAATAGTCTACAAAACACGGGATACATCAAAAGAAATGGGGTTAGGCAAACCTTGCTATACTACTGAAGACTTGTAGTTGAGAGCTATTCACAGTTTTGCCCAAGATAATCCAGGCAACATCAATCTGTACAATAATCTTTCATTCTGTGCAACTGAGTACTACCAATAAAAAAGGCAGATAAACCACCAAATCATAGGAAAGCAAAGGACTGTACAACATGGGAGATGGACCCTTTGATGATCTGGGTTCACACAAATCACCCTTTGACTAGTACCTACATGTACCTGGGGGTGCACCTGGATGACAGGCTTGAGTGGATCACCAACACAGAGGCTGTGTACAAAAAGGGCCAGAGTCATCTCCATTTCCTGAGGAGACAGATGCCCTTTGGAGTATGCAGGCCTCTCCTTCACATGTTCTACCAGTCTGCTGCTGCCAGTACAATCTTCTACGTGGTGGTGTACTGGAGCAATGGCATCAACACGGGTGATGCCAACAAGCTCAATAAACTGATTAGAAAGGCTGGCTCTGTTGTAGGAATCAAACTGGACACACTGTGGGCTATGGTAGAACAAAGGACCCTATGGAAAATATTGGTAATTTTGGAAAATGTTTCTCATCCTCTGTGTGCAACCTTGGCTGAACAGAGGAGGACTTTTAGTATAGACTAAGACAACTGTGCTGCTCTGAAGAGCGCTATATGAGGTTATTTTTATCCTCGGCCATTAGGCTCTATAATAAGTCAACCTATAGCCAGGGTAGTGATCACCCCCTCCTGTTCAACTGTTTGAGGCAACTTTTTTTTCCTTTCTTACTTTTCTTCTAGTATTTGTATATCTTGTGCATTTATAATGCTACTGTGACACTATAATTTCCTTTGGGATCAATAAAGTATCTATTCAACTTATTTTTATTTTGCCCAAATTCCTATCAATTCCCCCCAGATTTTATTATTTTCCTTATATAATTAATTAATAAAGGGGCAATTTATGGCGGCCAATTAATCTATCAACCTGCACATCTTTGGGACTTGGGAGGCCAGGATTGAACTACAGAGTTACAGGGAGACCAGGATAAAACCACAGAGATATAGGGAGTTCACAAATTCCCACATCCCTCAATAATCCTATGACCTCAGGCCAACATGCAAGCAGCCTTCAGGAGGGAGAACCCACAAAATACATCCATTCCAGATGGGGTACCTAACCAACTACTAAAGACACTTGCTGATCAACTGGCTGGAGTGTTCACTGAGATCTTTAACTTCTCTATTCTTCAGTCTAAGGTACCCACCTGCTTCAAGTGGCTTCAACTATACTGGTGCCCAAGAAGCATCAAAGGATATAGCGAGAAGGCAGGTGTATGGGGTTGAGTGGGATCTGGAGTAATCCATGATGGAATGGTGAAGCAGACTCAATGGGCTGAATTGGCTGTTGCTCCTATATATATGGCAGGGATCCCCAACCTTTTTTGCACCGCAGACCGGTTTAATATTGACAATATTCTTGTGGACCGGCTGACGAGGGGGGTTAATCACGACCGGAATATAGGTGATAAGTCAACTATAAGTCACTTATCAGTGGCTAATACACTCAATTTTGTTTCTAAAAGGGCTTATCTAATGAATTTAATATTAAACAGAGCGCATATTTTCCTTGCATGAATATAGTGATAAGTCAATTATAAGTCATAAAGGGGTTCTTTATGTCCAGTCTATACCACAATTTAGTTTTCGTTGCATTCATTGCAGAAAACTCCGCTTCGCAGAGATATGATGTTGGAAATGGAAGCAACGTTTTCAGTGCTTTCGTGGCTATCTCAGGATATTCAGCCTTGACTTTGAACCAGAATGCCAGCAGAGATGTTATGTCAAACATACTTTTTAGACCACCGTCATTTGTCAGCTCCAGGAGTTGATCTTCTTCCCATGTTGACATGGATGATTCACCGGGGACATTCACAAATGAGTCATGGACCCATTCCTTTGCACGTCTTGGGTCATTTGTGGTTGGGAAGTAACGCTCAAATTCTGTCGACAACGAAGATAGGTGCTCACGCACCAGCTGTGAGCCTCAGTCTCTCCCAGATTCCCAGCTAATGTTGGGAACATGTCAAATATACCCCTGTCCACTCACCGTCCCCACAGTTCCAGTTTGGCTTTGAAAGCAGACACTTTATCTGCCAACTTGAAGACAGTTGTCATTCTCCCCTGAAGTGACAAATTGAGTTCATTGAGCAGGTTGAAGATGTCACACAGGTAAGCGAGTTTTGCTATCCACTCCTCGTCACTGAAGTGTGCTGCCTTTTCCTGAAAGAAATCTCTGTAGCTGCTCTCTTAACTCAAACACCCTGGCCAGGGCTCTCCCCCTTGATAGCCACCTGACTTCAGTGTGTAAGAGAAGGCGTTTGTGCTCTGCATCCATTTCCTCGCAAAGCTGCTCAAACAGACGTGAGTTAAGGGCTTTTGCTTTGATGTGATTGATAACTTCAACAACATCACTCAATACGCTGTTAAGATCAGGTGACGTTTTTTGGCTAGCCAGCATTTCCTTGTGTGTGACACAGTGTGTAGACTGGCATTCAGGGCAACCCCTTTGACTCAGGTAGTGAAACCAGACTCGTAAGCCGTTCCAACAGCCGTGCTTCGATGCCCTCCGCAATGTCATCGATTCTCCTTGAGACTGTAGTAGCTGAAACCTGTGCCATTTTGTTAGCTGCAGCTTCTCCCAACAGCACATGTCCTTGGCAGCAGGCAGAATCAATTCTTCACCAACAGTGAAAGGCTTCTTAGCCTTAACAATACGGCTAGCCACTAAGTATGACACTCTCAGAGCAGCAGCATTTGTGGAGGTGGTGGCTCTCAGCACTTGCTTCTGTCTCACTTGCTCACGTTTTTTCCGCTCAAAAAACTCAACGGGTTTGTCTTTAAGTGCAGGGTGCTTGGACTCAAGGTGCTGAAGCAGATTTGAGGGCTTCATTGCCTCATTAGACAGCTTGTCTCCACATATCACACACAGGGGGCTTGGAGCGTGCGAGTCACCGATCGCAATAAAGCCATATTTTATGTACGACTCGTCATATTTTCTATTGAAGGAAGCTTTTTTTTTTGCAGTCTCGGCCTCAGCTGTCTCTGCATTATCATCATCGTTAGGCCTTTTATGTCCTCTACCATCCCTTCCAAAGAAACTCTCAAGTGACGTTTGTTTTTAACTCATTGAGTAGTTGTAGGTTAATGACCGACTGATGTCCTCGCGTGGGTAATGACCTCGCGTGAGTTTAAGTTCAACAGGGTGTGTGACAGGGAATGAGGAAAGGTGCAGTTGACTCATATCGTTTCCTCGCGGCCTGGTAGCATACGCTTTGCGGCCCGCTACCGGTCTACGGCCCAGTGGTTGGGGACCACTGTCTTATGGCATGGTGACCTACCTCAATGACTATCATCCAGTAGCACTTATTTATATAGACAGTGATTAAGTTTTTTGAGAGGTTGGTGATGAAACATATAAACTCCTGCCTGAGAAGTGACTTAACCCACTCCTATTTGCCTACCAGAGCAACAAATCCACAGCAGATGGCATCTCATTGGCACTTCACTGAACCCTGGAACATCCGAAGAACAAAGATACATGTAACAGGATGCCCTTTATCGACAATAGCTCAGCATTCAATACCATCATCCCATTAAAACTAATTAATAAGCTCCAAGACCTAGGCCTCAATACCTCCTTCGGCAAATGGATCCTAGATTTCCCCATGTGCAGACCCCAGTCAATTCAGATTAGCAAGATCTACTCCACGATCTCCATCAGCAAAGGTGCACCACAAGTCTGTGTGCTTACCCCCCACTCAACTCACTTTACCCTATCAATGTGTGGCTAGGCACAGCTCCAATGCCATGTTCAAGTTTGCTGACAACACCACTCTAGTAGGCCAAATCAAAGGTAGTGATAAATCAGCAAATAGGAGGGAGATTGAATATCTGGCTGAGTGATGCCATAACAATAACCTCTTACTCAGTGTCAGCAAGACCAAGGAGCTGATTATTGACTTCAGGAGAAAGAAACCAGAGGTCCGTGAGCTAGTCTCATCAGACAATCAGAGGTGGTGAGGGTTAGAACTTTAAAGTCCTTGGTGTTATTATTTCAGAGGTTCTGACCTGGGCCCAGTGCATAACAGCAACTACAAAGAAAGCACGGCAGCGCCTCTAATTCCTTAGGAGTTTGCGGAGATTCGGCGTGACATCTAAACTTTGATAAACTTCCACACGTGTAGTGGAGAAAATAATAAGCGGCTGCATCACAGCCTGGAACGGAAACATGAATGCCCTTGATTGGAAAATCCTACAAAAAGTAGTGGACTCAGCCCAGTCAATCACCAGTAAAGCCCTCCCAACCATTGAGCACATCTATATGAAATGCTGTTACAAGAAAGTAGCATTCATCATCAGGGGGCCTCCCCACCACCCAGGACATGCTCTCTTTTCACTGCTGCCATCAGGAAGGTCGTCCAGGATCCTCAGGACTCTCACCCCAAGGTTCAGGAACAGTTATTACCCCTCAGACATCACGCTCTTCAACCAAAGGGGATAACTTCCTTCGCTCCCATCATTGAGATGTTCACACAACCAACAGACTCATTTCCAAGAACACTTCGTCTCATGATCTCAATATTTATTGCTTCTTTTTTTCTATTTGCACAGTTTATTTTCTTCTACACTCTGGTCGAATATTCTAGTTGAGTGGTCTTTTACTGACTCTGTTAAGGTTAATATTCTAGATCTATTGAATATGCCCACAAGAAATGAATCTTGTGTTTGTATATGGTAATAAATTGATAATAAATTTACTTTGAACTTAGAAGAACATCTGGATTCCACTCAGCATTGGAGGCTAGGACTGTAGCGACCCATACCAGCTTCACACCATGCCACATCCTTACAGTTGGAATTACGTTACCAATACTACTCTGAAAGTACTTTACAACCAGCTAGATGGACAAGAAAAAAAAAGGAAAGGGATTCAACTTCTACTTATTCCTAACATGTAACACAATCCCAGCTAAATAAAATATCACTCATCTAGATGTGTGGCTTTAGCATGGCTTCATGCAAGTGAAGTCCTGCCCATGAATTTGAATGAGTTTTTTTTTGAGGAAGTGATGAAAGTAGTTGACAAGAGTAAGGCAACGGATGTTATCTACTGTAGTAAAATATTTAACAAAGCCCCTCATGGTAGGCTGTTCAAGAAGATTAAGTCACATAGGATCCATGAGTTGGTAAACTAGATTAAAAATTGACTTAGTCAGAGAAGACAGAGAGCACTGGTGAAGGGGCATTTCTGTGGCCAGAGGTCTATGACCAGTGGCATTCTGAAAGGACCAATGCTAGAATCTTTTACAAGCACCAGGAAAATTGGTGCAGTTATGGATAATGAGGAAGGTTGTTAAATCTGTTGGAAATTTGGGCAGAGAAACACAGTTTAATATGGACAAGCATGAGGTTCTGTACTTTAGATGGTCAAATACAAGAGGACCCTTAGGGCCACTGATGCACAGAAGAATTTTGGAGCACAAGTCCATGCCAAATCCATAAAAGTGGAAACACAAGGAGATAGGATGCTTTTTTTTAAAAAAAAAGGCATGCAGCATTATTACATTGGTTGAACACTGAGTATAAAAGGATATGATATATGACTTTAGGAAGGTGAAATTTGGAGCATTGTCTTCAGTTCTAATCTGGAGGCTTTAGAGAGGTTGCAGAAGAGATTCATCAGGATAATGCCTGGTTCAGAGAGTATCAGCTATAAGTAGAGGATGGACAAACTTGGATCATTTTCTGTGCGGATTAAAAGTTAAGGGACAACTGGATAGAAGATTATAAAACTTTGAGAGGCATAGAAAGGATGGATAGTCAGAGCCATTTTTTCCAGAATTGGAAGTACTACAGGGCATTTGGGGTAAGGTAAGAAGGGGGAAATTTAAAGGATATTTGCAAGGTAAGATTTATTTTTATAAATCGGGCTGGAATCCTGACTGACGAAGGATTCCAGCCCGAAACATTGACTGATCATTTCCACGGATGCTGCCCAACCTGCTGAGTTCCTCCAGCGTGTTGTGAGTGTTGCTTTGACCCCAGCATCAGCAAATTATTTTGTGTTTACCGTATAATAGCTATGATTAACAGACATTTAGAGCGACACATGAAAAGGAAGGGAATACTGGGATACATACCATTTGAAGAGATCAGAATCAAGTTTATTATCACTGGCATGTGATGTGAAATTTGTTAACTTAGCAACAGCAGTTCAATACAATACATAATATAGAAGAAAACAAAATAAAAATAATAATAAGTTATAGTATACATATATTGAATAGATTAAAAATCGTGCAAAAAACAGAAATACTGTATATTAAAAAAAGTGAGGTAGTGTCCAAGGATTCAATGTCCATTTAGGAATCGGATGGCAGAGGGGAAGAAGCTGTTCCTGAATCGCTGAGTGTGCGCTTTCAGGCTTCTGTACTTCCTACCTGATGGTAACAGTGAGAAAAGGGCATGTCCTTAAGGACGCTGCCTTTCTGAGACACCGCTCCCTGAAGATGTCCTGGGTATTTTGTAGGCTAGTACCCAAGATGGAGCTGACTAGATTTAAAACCCTCTGCAGCTTGAGTAGTTTAAATTGGTACATGGATGGCTTTGACACAGTGGGACATAGGGCCTGTTCCTGTGTTGTATACCAACCACAATTCTGAACTGGACTTCAAAGAAGGTTAAAAGACAATGTGAATTGAGGGTGAAATCACTTGCTATAAGATATCCAGCCTCTGACCTGTTATTGGTCGAATTAAGCTATTGGACTATGGCTGACCCAAAGAATGGGAAGGACCCAGCAATGATGCAGGTGATAGATGTTAAGAGCAAGTGCTGTACTGAAAGCAGTTAAAATTCCAAAGGTCAAAAGGGGTCACAAGTCTAAATGCGAAGGGCCTCTTGCACCATGCTAACAATATCGAACAAAAGCTTGCAGAATAGCACCTCTCTTCCATTTGGGTATGTTACAGCCTTCTGGACTTGATTCAGGTATGTTGCTTTCTCTGTCAGAAATGGCCGTGTCTGCTATAGGTTATCAATTAACTAAGTTTTCCCTTTCTGGGCACCACTTATCCACTGGTAAGTGTTGTCACAATATTTTTCAACGTTTACATATCTCTTTTGTTTTCAGCTGTTCTCTGGTAGTTCTCAAAATGGCTTCATCAACATTTTAATCACATGATTAACCTCACTCTATCAGAGATATTCCCTTTGTCCTATC